>NW_005841852.1:756030-757842 GCF_000455745.1 Alligator sinensis
CAATCCAAACATCCTCTGGTGACTAGAAACTAAAGTAATGCCTATTGCTTACAGCAACTGAGACATTCAACTTAATTATACAGCCTTTGCCAATACTAGAGACTTTCAGTAATTTGTACCTATTGTGAAAACTGGAGTTTTTCAATTCAATAGACAAGCGCAGCTAAACAGCTTCAAAACTCTCTCACTCCTTTTAATTATTCCATAATATGCTGCTGCCTGTTTTTATACAAATAAGGAAGCCTGAGTAATATGAACTCTCACTCCTACCCTGTCACCACTGTTATATCTTTGCTGGCAAGATGAGAAAGGTGTGTAATTTACACAGTATCTGGATTATGGAGGTTCTGCTGCAGAGCGGTGATTTACACAAATTAGAGAGCATACATCGTTGTCTACCACTTTTCTGTCTATTTTCATCTCAATACCATGCATTTCAGAACCCTCATCCCACCCAGGGCACTGTCAGACCATCCCACCTATGCTCTTCTTTCAGATTCCTGAAATTAGAATGTTCTTGACAGTAGAAGATGCCTGACCCTCCAGGGATATCTGGAATCAACTGAATAATATTGCTCTGGACCGTTAACACCTGCAGTCCTACCTTTGACACCTGAAGGGGTCTTTTCTGCTCGGAGCCACCCTGTAGGCGGAAGCCCCAGGGGGCCCCTCCAGACAGAGTGACAAGCACTTCTTCTTCAGCTCCCATGACTTCAGCTCCTTTCTGGTTCCTTTCCTTCTCTGGTAAATTCTTCACCTCTTCCAAAAAAATCCCAAAGGTTAAGGGATGGCAGCTCTAACTTCCATCTTCACAAATGGCATCTACCTCCTCTTGAGTCCACCCCTCTCCTCACTTTCCCCCTCACATTCAAAGGCACGAGAAGACAGTTCAGACTGGTAAGCCCAGCCTTCCCTGCTCTGCTGGACTCTCAGCTGCTGTTCTGCCTATGATTAGGCATTTGATTCCACTTTTGGTAAGGGGCCAGAGTTGTCCCACACATGTGTCATGTCAATCTAACCCTTTCTGCCCCCCTGCATATACACCATGGGTCTCTCACCAACTTGTGGCTGAAAATAGCTCATATCCTGTCTCTCTCTAGAGCTTTGTCTCACGCTCTGAAAGCTGGAGGGCTTCCATTTAAGCATTTCAATAAAAGTGATATTTCTCTCTCCCACTCTCACATAACTCCTGGGGTTACCCAGCACTCAGAATTCATTAAAATGGCAGCTGCAGGCAGAGAGATGACACTAGTGCAAACTCCCTCACAACAGGCTCAGCTACAGAACCAGGCTTTGGGAATCTTAATGTGATGAGCTTTGGAGAAACAAATGTTGTCTTCATGCCAGGCAACCTGGCTAGATCTCCTCTTAGCTCCCATTCCTCCTCGGAACAGGGGCAGCACTCTCCTTACAGCCACCCCAGGCAGAGACTAGAGATGAGAACTCCCCTCACAGCCAGCTCCTCCCTGCTCTCCCCTTGGGCAACTCCTGCTAGTAGATGTTGGTGCTAGAATAACTGGGGGGGGCTATGACTGTGCCAAAGGTGGGGTCCATGGGATAGCACAAGGGTATGTGGGGAGCACTGTGGGTTTTTTTATTTTTCTTTTTTTTTCATATTTTGGGAAATTTTTTGTGTTCCAGGTCAAATTAGCCAGATCAGTTCCGAATCCTTTTGACTGAACAAAACTCAATCGTTCAAACACCATATGTGGCACTACAACCAGCAAGTATCCTCCACCCTAGACTTTTCAGCCCAGGGCCTCACATACTTCCATATCTATTGGCAGGCATCCTATGTGCAGCTTCAACCAT
>NW_005841852.1:757873-758584 GCF_000455745.1 Alligator sinensis
TGTAGGGAAGGCATGGGGTGACATATGCCCCCCTGAGAGTGGCCCTCACCAGCTGGGGAGTAGGGCCCAACAGCCAGTGTCCCTCCTGAGAAGCACCAGCCACACTTCCGATTTTGCTGCCAGCACTTGTGGGGTAGATGATCGGCCATGGGGGGACCCCCAGAGTCAGGAGGCACCCTGGGCCCAAGCCTGGAGGCTTGGGGTTTGGATGTCCCCGAGTCTGGCTTGCCCTCAGCTAATGGCCACAGGAGCAAGCTAGGGAGCAGCCCCCCATTTCCATAAAGTCGACATGTAGCCGAGATCCTCCCACTAGAAGCTGGCCAGCGTGAAACTAATTACAAGACTCTCACAGGGTGTCCTGTCCACAGTGTATTTGGACAGGGGTGCACAATGCCTACACAACGCCTTTTAAATCCATCTTGGCTCAGGTACCAAACTACACTTCATCTTAGCTCATAAAAGGGTTTTTTGTTTGGTTGGTTTTGTTTTTTGTTGGTTTTTTTTAGGAAAATTTTTAGTGTTTTAAGTCAAGTCAGCCAAAGCGATTCCAAATCCGTGAATTGGTCAAGAACCAAATGTAGCCCTACTACCATTGTACCCCACAAGAGGTTACTTCAGCTCTTCCCTATTTTCTTCCTAAGGCTGAGGAGCCAAATGCAGGCGAGAGGCTCGAGCTGTGCTCTACTTTGGGCGAGTGGCCGGTGACCGGCC
>NW_005841852.1:759079-765854 GCF_000455745.1 Alligator sinensis
CTCCCTCTCTTTAGCGGAACGGGGGCCCGGCTCGGCCCGGTGGGTGCCCTCGGGCGGGCGGACCCCGGCGCGGCCTGCGAGGCTTTCCGCCCCCGCTGACAGGTCGGTGCCGGGTCCATGACTGCAGTCAGCCCGAGCGAGCGTCCGAGCTGCACGGGGCCCAAGGCCGGCGGGCCGAGACAAGAGCCGCTTCCCTTCTGCCAGGCCGCCGCGCAGCCCGCTTCGTCTTGCAGCCCCGTGGCCCCGGCCGCGAGAGGGGCTGAGTGGGGGCCAGACCTCGCTGCGTGCCTTGGTCAGATCGCTCATCCCCGCGGCCAGGCCAAGGCGGGTGCCCGTGGCTGGGCAGGGACTGCACCTCTCTGCCAGCAGCTGGTGAAACTGCCTCTGCCAAAGAAACCTCCTCAGGTTCCAACCCGGCCTAAGCACCCCTGTATCTGCCTGGCTTGGGGTGCAGCTCACACAAGTCAGCTGTGAAGCGGGGGCGAATCACCTGCTTTCTGGGCGTTTCAGAGTTGCTAGTGTCAGTGATCTAGTGTCAGTGATCTTTAGTGTCTTGGCTTCAGTCTTCTCTTCAGCCTTGATTCTCATTTAAGCTCATGTCCTGCCAAACTGCACCTTTGCACTTCTTTTCTGTTCCAGCAAACTTTGTCAAGATGTGGGGGTGTTTCTTAACCACTAGCTTGTGTCTCTAGTTTGTAAAATAATCTCATTGTTGCTTCCGTTCAGGTGCTTATTTTATTTTTTTGCTCAGGCATCTTCAGTAGAACCACCTGGACAAAAACCCAAAGAGTATTACAGAATGAAAGGAAGTTCTGTTCAGGCCTGTGGGTTCCTTTTCCTATGTTATAGAAGAGTCCTTTTACTTGACCTCTGATTTCTGCAGACCCTAAGGAGTGGTATAATTTGCTGCTAAAGATGCTCTTGGAAATCTCTGCCTTTCAGTAATACTAAATTCTCACATGAATTCTGAAGGACATGAATTTGGCCTTTTTCTTCCCAGGTCTTTTAATTGAAGTTGGGAGTGCAAGGTTCATGCTGGCTTAGAATTTGGAATCATTGCATTGTTACAAGAGGTTTTGTTCATCCTTTCACAGAAGTTCTGGAAGGGGAACTGCAGCTGTTGTTGTGGGACCCAGAGGAAGGAAGAGCAGAATGATTTGTTTGTAGGTGGAGACTGATGTGGAAGGGTAGTTGCTGTTGGTTTGCTAGAGTATGGACTATAGAGTATTTAGTCATAAATGTATTTTTTGGACAAGTGCAAGATGCTTGAAAGACTCTTGTGGGCCCCTAACTGTTCTCTCTTGGCTCTAGAAATCCTTGAGCATTTTGCTGGGTAGCTGAGGAAGGGCAAGGCATAGGGAGTGACTTAGATGGTCAGCCTTAAGACTTCCACAGGATAAAGAGAGGGAGAACCCGGTGCTTGGCTCTTTTAGAAATGAACTTGAGTTAGGGTATTGATTGTTGTTATTGTTATTATTTTTAAAGGCAGGTTTCCTTTTTCTGAGCTTGACTCAAAATTAAGATGGTTCCTATTCTGTAGAGTTTACTATCTAAGTACTTATCCACACTGTGTTGCTGCCAAGGTGGAGTGTCCACCCACTTTCTCTCACTCAGCACATGCTAAATCCCAGAAATGAAGCAGTATACTGACTTAGAGTGGCCCTATGCATGTACCCCACTGCTACTGAGAGGCTGCAAACACTGAGCATGTATCTTGGGTGCACTCAGGACTGCTCTCCAGTAGCTAAGCTGTTTTTCTGGGATTTAGCTTGTGGGCAGGTCACGATTTTTTTTCTTGCATAGCTACAACCAGAGGTTGTGTAGACAGCCTAAAAGACAGGACAAAGAAAATGGGATTTCTGAAAGTCTAGAGGAAAAATTAATTCAGAGCTTGTTTCCTTCCTTGGGAAAGAAGGGAATCATCAGTTATGGTAGTACTCAAAATATGGGAATGTTATGCTAATTATACAGGGACAGTTGTTCTCCACCATCACCATGGAAGCATGTGGTTAAGGATGGGGAAAGGGATACACTAAAGCAGAAGAATGCAGATAGTTATAGAGGAATGGCTATCACAATTCTGGTCAGTTTCTTCTCTTGTACCCTCCCCCCCTTTAATTATTTGTTCCTTTAACATAACCTCTTCACTCAGCTCTCCCTTTCAAACTCCAAATCATCTTAGTAATTTTTATTATCAAATGCACTAAACAGTGCAAGGTTCAGAGAAGTGAGTCCTGAAGATATCACAGGTTGCAATATGTAAAATGACCTTTCAATGAGATTACGTTAAGAAACAAGATGCCTTTCTGCTGATGCTGTTTTTTTCAGTGATTTTGCCCTGTGGGAGTGGTGCACAAATAGCCAAGTCCTTTTTGAGAAATAGCTGCCAGTGAGGGAGGTGTGGTCCTATCCTTTGAGCCCTGCATTCACTAGAGTAGGATGTAAATTATGATCTTTCAGTTCCTTTCTCTTCTCTAGTTCATCCAGCCACAGAATAATTCTCTTTCCGTTTTTGTTTTTGTAAACAAAAACCTAATAGGTAAAATAAGTGTATGCTTAAAGTTATGTTTAGGCTTTTTACTTTTTCAAATACTTTACATTTATGGTTGGCCTGAGCATCTGTTTCAGCAAGGGCTCTCTGGAACTGACCAGAAAAGTATGACTGACTTTACATCATTACTGCCTCAAATTCTAAGAAGACTAATTTTTGTTTTAGGTAATTCAAGGGACACAACATTAATTGTTATTACCATTCCATCTCAGCTTCTGTGGCCTTGGTTAGTAGGGATAAAGACAAAAGCTTGAAAAAAGTGTCAGTCAGCCCTGGAAACAAGGAGTTATGAAACTTGATGTGGCTGACTGAAAGGCAAAGTTGTAATTTTCTGCAGTCTTGCCTTTGAAGGTTTTCAGCCTGGTTCACCTTGGTCAAAGGTCATTCTAGATGTTATAAAACAAAATAGGAAGTTCTCGCATCTAAATGCAGCCAAGAGATGGATGAACACTTTTGAGAGCCTCTTATAAATTCTCTGAAACAATAGTAGGTCATTGGCTACCACTGCCTCCTTCAGGAAGACCTGGTTAGTTCTGGAGTGTAAGTCTGGAGGTGGAAGCAGAGTAATGGAATTCCCCAGTGAGTGAATTGACATGCAGGCCTGAAATGGGAATATTGAAAGCAACAAAATTCACAGCCAGACTCTTTCTTTGAGGACCCTGTTCCTTGCTTTTCCTCTTCTGCCCAGATTTTGGCAAATGTTTTGTATTGTTTTTTTTTATCTCGGGTTTTTTCAGTCATGGAAGGCTATTTGTTTGCACTATTGCCTTTTGAGGATTAAGTTGGGAGTACTCCTTTTAGTTCAAGCTTGTAACAAAATATTATTGCATGTAGAGATCTAGCAAGTAGTTTGCATGTAGAGATCAGCTTGCCACTGCAAGCTGTGAAAATGACACCATAATCTTTTAGAGAGAATGGTTATAATTTAGCTATTTCCTTTTGTCTCAGCTAGGCAACTGGGAATAGTGGGACTAAATCATTTTCACTTCCTGGAAGAAATGGACAAAAGTTTTGTCTATACCAACACTTAAAACCATTTTTCATAACATTTGCATGGACTCGTTGATGCAGATCCCTGTGATTTTTTTTTATTTTTTTTTTCCCCTTCATTGTCTGTTGTACCAACTGGTTGTCTTTTGTCTTTCTGTCTACAGGCTTTGGCACTTGAGAAGTGCTGTATAAAGTAAAGAATTAGGATGAAAAATATTAATATGTTCAAAGTTAAGTAAACTACTTAACTAGGACATGTATGCTTTGCAGCGCTGGCCGCTTTTGAAAAGTGCCTGGTGCTATGACACATGCAGTTGTATAAGTGGCGAAATGCGCATCAGCGCTGAGAAAATGGTGGTAGCACACTTTTGAACTACAACACTTTGGAGGTGCTTTAGTTCAAAAGCGTAACAGCACTGACACGCATTTTCCTACTTACGCAACTGCACGCAGCGCAGTGCAGTTGCCTCAGCTTGTGTGCAGAGTAAACTCGATTAATTGAGTCTGCTCCAAAGCGGCGGATCTCCAGTGCGTTTCTGGAAAAAAAAAATGTGTATAAATGCCCTGAGTGGGCTGAGGGCTGGTTCCTTTATTAGGCTGTCTCACAAGAAACTGAATTAGCTTCATGATACTCAATAATGACTGCTTATTTGGTTGTGACAGTAGTAACGTATTAGCATCAGTTCTGCTTAATGAAGCTTTGTGTTGCAGGTGGGGAGTACTAAAGTCATGTTTAACTATGCGTAAGTGTGACAAAATAAGTTTTTAGTCTTTTAATACCAAAGTCGTTAAATGCAGATCAAGTGATACATTGTCCTCACTTCTGCCACTGAACAAAGTGTCTCTGCCCCAGAAATTAATATTCATGTTCCCTCGTCTCTTCTTCCCCATAGAACAATTTGTCAGTATGATCTTTGGATCATAAAATGAAAGGAATAAATGGAGCTCAAGTCCCAAAGGGGTAGAATTTGTTGTTTTCTTGATAAAACAATAAAAGTGTACTTAAAATAACATCATCATCTCCCCTTCCCCCCCCTCCCCTGCCCTCAGTCCCTGCTCAATGATCAGGCTATAATTTCCTAATTACCAGTCTCCCTTCACCACTCACTGTGGCCCACACAAACCAAAGGTCATGTTTGATGAAGAAGGCTTTGGTTCTTGCAAAAGGATTGAAGTAACTTTGCTTCAGATAAAAGTAACTTTGGTTTAGGCTTCAGTAGCAGATGGCCTCTTTGAGGCTCTGGTCATATGCTAAGGCTGTCATAGCCCATCAAGTCACTGACCTGCTGCTACTTAAATTTTAAAAAGCTTGAGTTAATTATTTTCTTTTACATATCACATTTAAGGGTTGGGGGAGACTAATGTTTTCTGTATGGACGTCAGTTCATTCATTTTGCAACTTCCTTGTATTACAAATAATATTTCATATAGAAAACAAAGAGTTTGCCAGTTGTCGTCGTAACGTCCTAATTAAGTTGCTTTTTTTTTTTTTTTATTAGATCAAGCATTCAAAATGTTACCATTTTATCTTTTTACTGTCCGGTAATAGACCCTAGTAGCCACAGGCATCTAAAATCTATACAGCAGTACAAGTAGTCTGACCATAATGGATGCGACTCAGTGGGCATAGTTTGGCTGCAGATGGTACATCCATATCTTCTCCAGGATATGGTGCATGTGTATCCCTAAACTCTGTATACAGAAGCTCTGTTTGGAACTATGGTTAATGTTTATAATCTTTTATGTGTGGTTTCTCTCCAGTCATCTTGTTCCCTTGTTGAACTTGGGCGCTCTGAGTTTAATGTATTAGCTACTATGACTGTCATAAGCTTTCTGTTAACTAGTGCAAAAGGTGCATTACACATGTTGGTTAATACATGTTAAAATCCTATCATAGATAAAATAGGTAGTTGTAGCTTATTATCTGTTTGAGGTAAATGTTAGGATTCCTGATTAAGGTTTATCTCAATCACCTGGTACCTCTCTGTATCTGTCTGTCTTGTTTATCCTAATATTTAACTTTTGCTTTTTTCCCCTGTGATGGGCAGGGCCAAAGTTGCAGAATTTTTTTAACAAAGAAAGATGATTTGCCAGAGATTTGAGGATAGGAATACAGGGTTGTTGATTTATCTGAAATTTGAATAGTTTGGCATGTTTTCTTATGCTTTTATGTAACTTTGACTTTGTGAATCTCCTGGCCTTTGTACCTCTTTGTTTACTACAGCATGCAACGTTAACTATAGCTCTGTAAGTCTGGTCTATCTAGGCAGGTGATAAACCAATACCTCCATGTAAAATGAAACCATCCTCTACTGCCCATTGTCCAGATGCCGAGCAGGAAGTGGTCCACATGCTGCTCCCTCCAGAACAGGTGTATCTGAGTGCTACCTACTTGTTATGGGACATCTTATCCTTTTTTAAGATGGTAGATTGTTAATATCTACAAAAGTGAGGAATGAAGAGTGCATCCATTCCACAAATTTTCTTGGACAGCTCTACCCATGTGCCTCACTCCAGTTTCTGATGTCCCTGTCCCTTTCAGTTTCTGGTCTTTACATGCACATATTAGTAAACCTCTTAGCATATGGTACCTTTCACTTCACTCTCGGGTTCCACTTGAGAATTTGACATTTTAAATTTATTCTTTTTCAAATCCATTATAAATACGTTAGGCTTATAGACTAGCTGCACTTCTATTTGTGACCCCATTCTAGATTTTCTTCAGGCACCTTACGAACCAACCCTTCGAATTCTAAGGTGGGGCCTCGCTAATATTGAAGAAGCATGATCTAATAGAACACTAGGGCTGTGTGAAATTTTGGTAGCTGATTCAATTCGGAGGAGATTCAGCCCAATTTCGGGAACCGAATCTCTGAATTGAATCAGGAGACCAATTAAAAGCTCCAAATCAATTTGAAGCATCCAAATAGATTCAGAAAAGATTTGGCCGATTCGGAGATTCTGCCACACACTAAACAGGCAGCTCACAGCTGGTAAGTCTTTTGGGGTTGAGAGAGGGGCGAGGGAAGGGGCGTGGGGGAGGCAGGGATTGGTGCTGGGACAAGCTTCCCAGCTGGGGTGGACGGTGCATTACTCGGGAAGGGAGGCACGGGATATGGGCACGGCAGCACTGGGAGCGGGGGCTCTGCCCTGCTGCCACTTGCCCAGTCAGGGCAGGGTTGCGGGCACGGTTTGCTCCAGGTGGAATGGGGCAAGTGGCAGCAGGGCATAGCC
>NW_005841852.1:765864-770545 GCF_000455745.1 Alligator sinensis
GCCCACATCCCGCCCCCCCCACCCTGTGCCAGCTGGTAAGCAGCAGCAGGACAGAGCCCCTGCTCCCAGTGCAAATGCAGACGTGGCAGCGCTGGGAGCGGAGGCTGTGCCATAGCATCACCTGGAGCAAGCCGCACCTACAACATTTCCCCCCAACCCCTGCCACGTGATAGCTGGGGAAGTGGCAGCAGGGCATAGCCCCCATGGCTCCCCCAGCTAGGGCAGAGGCAGGCACAGCTGGAGGAGCTGCAGGAGAAACCCCCATGGCTGCCCTGCCCAGCCCCATCCCCCACCTGGCCCAGTCTCCTGGCAGTTTAAAAAACAAAAAGAAAAGCGCCCCGCACTCATTGGCTCTGGCAGTGGCAATCGGTGGCCTCTGAGGGCTTGTGGCAGAGCCCCCCTGTGCAGCGTGGCGCAGTGGAAATAGCCCTCCCCCCCACTTGGCACCTGCGCAGCAGCTGCCTCGTGGTGCAGGTGCAGTGCAGCTCGGCAGGGTGCTGCACACTCTGGGAGCAACAGTCACCTGGAGCCCAGCAGCGCACAACCCCAGCTCAGACAGTTCGCTGCACCCTGCTGAGCCACGCTGCACCTGCACCATGGGGCAGCTGCCATGGGGGTGCCAGGCGGGGGTGGTGGTGATCCCTGCTGCCCCCACTGCCCCATGCTGTGCGGGTGCACTCTACCATAAGCCCTCCGAGGCCCCTGATTGCTGCTGCCAGAGCTGGTCAGTGTGGGGCTTTTTTTTAGTGCAGGGAGAATGGGCTGGGCGGGGGATGGGGCCGGGCAAAGCAGCCATAGGGGCTTCTCCCATGGCTCTCTCCGGACTGTCTGAATCTCTGAATCGGTGCCAAATCTGAAGCCGATTCGGCCAAATCAGTTCAGGGCAGTGATCCAAATCTCGGAAGTGAACCTCTGTCCTCCGAATCAGCCGAATCCAAATCAGATACCTCCCTATTTACACAGTACTGGAAGTCAGGATTACTTGAGTGCTGCTTCATCTTCTGCTGAGCATTCACCAGATTCTTGAGCTTCATGTCCTTTGCTGTAACTTATCTGCAAAATAGAGATAGTTCTTAGTGTACCCTCTTGGGGGGCTGTGTGGGTTGTTAGTGCTACATAATAGCTAAGCATTATTTTGCAAAGGTAATGAAGTGGTCACGACTGTAAATTATGTTATCAGCACTTTGATTCATTGAAAACCATTTATCTTTTTGCCTTCCAGAAATGGTCTTTGGGATTAATGGGAAAAGTTACCTTGCAAGAATAACTGTTATTAATATGTTGTCGTCTTTCATAGGCCAGCTTCTGCTCAGCTGTTTTCATAGCACTCCAAGCTGCTTATATTTTACTGTCTGCTTTTTGTTGTTTTTCTACCTTGCAGGTAAGACTGGTTTGGGGATGTGAACACAATGAGTGTAAACCAGCAAGCTCACTCAGGGCCTCCGTATGGGCAGCCTCAACCTGCATATCAGCGATACCAACAGCCTGGCTACGGAGGGCAGCAAATGCCTGGAGTTCCTCACTCTCAGTATGGAGTGTATAACGGCCCAGTGCCCGGACATCAGCAACCAGCACCTCCACAAGGTACTTCTTAATCGAGACCTAAGGATTGTGCAGCCTGTGATTTTTTTTTTTTTTTGATTTTTTTTTTTAAGTGCATAGAGTGCTTTTTCTAGAGGTGTTTATCCCCTGTTAGCGAAGTGCAGTGACATTATCTTTGGTTAATATAAAAAGTTCTATGTAGATTTTTTTGTAAGAAGCAATCAAAGATGAGTTGTATTGTTGCTGTGCATCCTTAGGGCATTGCTTTATTTCACTTCCTGGAAGCTAATTGTCCATTTCACTGGGGACAGATGTTTTTAAACATTTTGAAGGTTATGTTATTCCTTGTTTTTTCTACTTCCCTGGACACACACTCTGGGAACAGGTAAGCATGACAGTTTCCCTGCTGAAATTGGCTTGAGGGCAGTTAAAAGCTATAACACGCTTGCAGCTGAGGTTTGCTTCATTTATAGGTATAGAAAAGGTCTGTGAGATGCTCTCATCCTTCAGGGAGAGAAGTATGCAGGTGGCAGATGTGTAGTGGAGCTAGTTTCTCTGGTTTAATATTAAATACCCATGAAATGGCCAGTAGAGAAGTGGTCATTTTGTAATAATTTTAATAGTTCTCCTTTTAAAGGAATTCCTTCAATGCTGTATTTACTCAACTCTGAGATTAAGTCCCTTGTCCCCGTCTGTACCGTCCCCCAGTCATCATGAGGAGGGAGAAAAATCTTGTCTTAAATTTGAATACTGGCCCAGGGCAGGTGGCAGCTCTGCTCTGGTTTTGGCCCTGGGCTCAAGTTTGAAGCTGGAGCCAAGTTGTCACCTTGCCAAAATTGCTCATTTAGTGGGGAAGGGGGTGCATGGCCAGGCGGAGCAAAGGGGAGACTGCAGGACTGGGGGGAGGGGACCTGCAGCCTACTCACCCCACCTTCTGCCTCCTGCACCTCCCTGTTTTCCTCTCCCTTTCCGCCTTTTGCTCTGGCTCCAGTCCCTCTTGGCCAGGTACAGGCAGTTATTTCAGGTGGAGGGCCGCTTACTCAGTTTTGGCAAGCGGTCAAGGGCCACATAGTTAGCGGTGCCCCGCCCCTTGGTCACCACCTTGGGACCAATGTCTCGGGGCCCAAAGCAGGTTGCAGGCTGGCAGGGGTCTGTGGGGCCGGACTGGGCTGCACCAGCAGGGAGAGTAGGGAGCTGGCCTGGCTCCATAGAGCCCCTGCTGGCCGGCACCCTGTACTCCTGTTGCCCTGCCATGGGCCTTGCCAGCGCTGACCCCGGGACACTGGTATGGGACCCATGCACCTGTGTGAGCCTGGAGTCAGCGTGGGGCCCAGGCTGGCAGCGGGGACGGGTTACAAGCTGGTGCTGAGCGTGGGGGAATAGCGGCCCCTTGCCCGCCCCGTGCCCAGCGCTGCAGCCACTCGCAGCCCACGTGGGGCTGCCTATGCCTGCTCAGGACAGCCCCGCGCGGGATGTGAGTGGCTGCAGCAGGGAGTGCTGGCCACAGGGTGGGCAAGGGGCCGCTTTTCCCTGCGCTCCGCACCAGCTCCTTCCCTGTCCCCTGCACCAAGGCTCCACTCCCGCACTGTGGTCCCAGGCCAGAAGCCCCTGCTGGGGCTACCAGCTGGGGGAGCGGCCAGGCGGGCCTTGCTGTTGCAGGAGCCTGTTGGGCTTCCCCTGGGTCCTACTCTCCGTGGTTCTTGTCATTTTTGTCAGGAAACAAAGAGAAATATTAATTTTCAAAATTTTTAGGGGCCCTGTGGGCCGGATCTGGCTTACGGGCTGTATTTTGCCCACCCCTGCTCTAGGCAGTGGAGGGCATGTGGTAGGGGGTATGTGGCAGTATGGAGGCAGCAGGGGGTGGCAGGAACAAGCAGCCTGCCCTCTGCTGTCTGCCCTTTTCTCCTTGTTTCTCTCCTGTACCACTTCTGCCTCTCTGTAGCCTTCGGCTTCTTCTGGCTGCCTACCCTTGCCCCACTTAGCCTTGCTGTAGTGCCAGCAGGCTTTGTCCCCACTGCAGCTTGGGGCACAGAGCACAGTCTCAACCAGCCACGTAGCAGTGGTGCCAGCTCCACAGGCTGCAGCAGGGGACAGAGCTTGCTGGCACCAGAGCAAGGTTGAGCTGGAGTCTGGTAGGGGGAGGAGGGTAGAAGCAGCAAGAGGGAGGAGAGGTGGTAGGGGGTGCAAAGGAAGCAGCAGCTGTGGCCCTGTCCTCCCTCTTCCCCCCCCTTCCAACATGGGGGAATTCTTTCTCCATATTAAATAGGGGGGAAACCTTATTTTAGAATCAAGTAAATACAGTATTCCCAACTGTTGATGTCTGTGTTTATGAAGTGAAATGGAAAAGTATCATTCTGCCTGATACTATAAAAATGACTAAAACTATATAGAACTTCAAGCCCAGTAATGGATTGTTTATTTACCTTTCTCTGTTAGGGTCTGTTTTGATTTCCCTGGCAGTAACAATGTTAGTGTACTTTAGAGCTGAAGGAAATGCTAAGGAGTAGACTTAATTCTATGTGGAGCTTGATGTTTGAGAGTCATAAATTCAAACAGGCTCTGTCCAACCGTGCCTGACAACAGGTGTTGTCATATGGTTCATTGGTTGAATGAAATGAGCGTTTGTCTGGCAGATATTCTAATATAATAAAAGCTTTAGCTTTTAGTCTGTCTGTCTGTAATGCTTTATTCACACCCTAATTTGTTGTTTCAGTCAGCATTGTGATTGACTGCCAAGACAACCAATCAGAGTGCTCGGCACAGAGGCACAGCAGAGTGCCACCATGACATCGGGGACTGAGGGGCCAGAACAGGGTGGAGAGGCCAGTGGCCCTGCTCCTTGGAGGCAGTGGCAGCATGGGGTGCTGGCAGCTCAGCACTGACCTCGCTGTCGCGCCCCCGCCCCCCAGCTGCTCTGGCGCATGTGGCTGGATTTGGGGGTGGAGGGTGCACAAGGCCAGAGGTGGTGTGGTGACACTGGGGGGTGCTGGGTGGCTGTGCTCCATCTCCTCCCTATCCTTCCATCAGTCACATCAGGTGACAGTGGGGATGGACTGGGACAGTGGAGTGCTGTCATGATGGAGGGGATGGAGTGGGGGCGCAAGGCTAGGCCATCGTTCTCTTCTCCTCCTTCCCCCCC
>NW_005841852.1:770598-773147 GCF_000455745.1 Alligator sinensis
CCCCTTCCCCAGCCCTGCTTCTTGGAGGTGGCAGCGTGGGGTTTTGGTGGTACAGCGCTCGCCCAGCCCCCAGCTCTGACTTCGCTGCTGCTGCCAGGCGCTAACAAAAGCCGGCAGGGAGGGAAGGGGACGGGGGGCACAGTGGTGGTGCCCCGCCGCCACTGGGCCCTGACAACAACCAGGAGGGAGGAGAGCCAGGGGGAGGAGGTTGTGCATGGCTGGGCGCACAGCAGTGACAGTGTGGGGCTCTGGGTGGTGGCTGTGGCTGCTGCATGCAAGCTTCCCCCCCACCCCATCCCTGGGAGGCAGTGGCGCCACGGGGTGGAGTGCGTGGGGCTATTGGTGGTGGTGCTCCATCTCCACTCGCCCCTCCTCCTCTGTCATTCTTGACTGGCAATTGGCTAGTTTGTCCATATTGCACAGTAGTATCTTATGTGTACCTTTTGTATGTCAGTCAGAGGCCAGTGATTAAATGAACAATTCAAGTGATTAAAAGGACCCATTTCACACACCTCGCCCTTTGAGGCAATCCTTTCAGGTCATAGCACAGCATGTTAATAGAATGGCATGAAGGAATGAGGATAATTTGACTGCCTACATCATTTCAGCAGGTAAACTTGAGGCTTTGGTCTTCTAAAAGTATCAGCTTAGCACTTAGGCATAAGCATGATATTTGGTATTTCTCTTTAGCATGCATGTGAAACTGGGGAAAGTGTAACAAAAATAAGATGCTGAGTATTAACACAACAGCTGTAAGTGGAGTTCTTTCTCGGTATCTTCTGGATATGTGATGTTGGAGGGAAACAGACAAACGTGCAGCAGACTCTGGGGAGCTCGGTATGTGGAATAGTGAATATAAATAACAAATGAATTGCTGTGAAACTTTGGGTCTCAATATTTTATCTTTGTTTCTATTGTCAATGACCTCACAAATATGTACTGTTTTGAACATCCATTGTTCTAAATGGAGGCAATTTGGGAAGGATTCAAGAGAGGGTGGCTTTCTTGGTGACTTCTCCCTTTCTCTGCTGCTTGCATAATCTGGAGTTGGCCAGCTTCCAGCAACTCTGTCATCTCTCCTCCCCTCCACTACTTACAGGTGTGTCTCTCATGTAAGGATAATAGTATTTGTTGTGTCATCTGGCCCACTGGGCTCCCCATAGGTCCAGAAATTTGGTAGCAGGGGAGTGGTGGCAGCATTAATTATTGCTTCCCTGCTGCCAAACTTCTGGACCCATAGGGAACTTGGCTGGCCTGGTAGCATAACCCTGTGTGCTAGATCAGGCCTGGCCTTATTGTAGGTGCTGCAGAGCCCAGCCCTGTAGGCACCAATCCCACAAGTGACCCAGTCTTCAGACTGGCCCAGTGCCACTCATCAGGGGACTGCAAGGTTGAGTATCACTGGTATGTAGTACAAGAGTGAGTAACCTTTTGGAGCAGTGGGCCACTTTAATGGAGATAGCTAGCTCTGAAGGTGAGCTGACAGTCCACACCCTTAGTGTCAGCCTGTTGTAGAATTGCTGCAGATGTCCTGCTGCTGAATTACCACAGATGTTTTGGCTTCACAGGCCCAAGCCAATTGCTTTTTGGGCTGAATTGAGCCCATGGGCTATAGGTTGCTGACCTCTGATATAGAGAAAAAGAATCTAGCTTAAAATTGAAAGGTGTAGGCAGAAATTTGGAGGGGAGGTGCAGAAAAGAGTGAGCTTTCAACACAACATCAGAATTCCCACATATTTGTAAGGGGAGTATATTTTAAAAAAGAGAGCAGAGATCCTGAGGGCTAGTAAATGCCATACCCATGAGGGGATACCATTTTCCAGTCTGGTTTTGTGGCAGCAGCAGTTCTAGTTGGCTAGAGGTGACTACACAGTCCGGTGGGTGGCGAATTGGCTAGAGGGTCGCACCCAGAGAGTCATGGTGGATGGGTCGGTTTTGACCTGGAAGGGTGTGGGCAGTGGGGTCCTGCAGGGCTCAGTCCTTGGACCGATACTCTTTAATGTCTTCATCAGCGACTTGGACAAGGGAGTGAAGTGTACTCTGTCCAAGTTTGCAGATGACACAAAGCTATGGGGAGAAGTGGACACGCCAGAGGGCAGGGAACAGCTGCAAGCAGACCTGGATAGGTTGGACAAGTGGGCAGAAAACAACAATGCAGTTCAACAAGGAGAAATGCAAAGTGCTGCACCTAGGGAGGAAAAATGTCCAGCACACCTACTGCCTAGGAAATGACCTGCTGGGTGGCACGGAAGTGGAAAGGGATCTTGGAGTCCTAGTGGACTCCAAGATGAACATGAGTCAGCAGTGTGATGAAGCCATCAGAAAAGCTAATGGCACTTTATCGTGCATCAGCAGATGCATGACGAACAGATCCAAAGAGGTCATACTTCCCCTCTATTGGGCGCTGGTCAGACCGCAGTTGGAATACTGCGTGCAATTCTGGGCACCGCGCTTCAAGAGGGATGTGGATATCCTGGAGACGGTCCAGAGAAGGGCCATTCGTATGGTTAAGGGTTTGCAGACCAAGCCCTATGAGGAGAGACTAGAGA
>NW_005841852.1:773326-777561 GCF_000455745.1 Alligator sinensis
CTTTCCTGCCTATGCAGGGGGTCGGACTCGATCTATTGAGGTCCCTTCCGACCCTAACATCTATGAATCTATGGAATAAAAGATGCCATCCCATTAGCATTTGCCACATTTGGAAATAGAAGCATGATACTGCTCAACCAGTAGTGCGCTAACAGCCGCATGTTAATGAAATATGGGAGGTGGGAAAAGCTCATGTGAACTGAGCTGGTGCAGGTATTTCATAGGAGTGACTTAGGTTGCTGGCATCCTTGATGTGGGAAGGGCTCAATCCTAGTTAAGTATGAATGGCTCAATGTGCTCACTGGTATTATAGATTTCCAGACAGTAGAACAGTGGTACAGAGTAGATATGGGGTACTGCCGATTGACCTGGGCAGCACAGGAGGTTGGTCCACAGTGCCACGTGCAGCCTGTGCCCTGGATCCCATATGCTCTCTGCAGCACCACAAGCATCATAGGGCCCTGTGAAGCATGTGGTGCATGGGCTGGACCCAGTGCTGCCTGTGGCACAGGGGTTCTGGGGTGCAGGCTGCATACAGTGCCATGGACTGATTCCCTCCCTTCCCCTGTGCTGCCTGCAGCACCAGGTTCAGCCAGCATGCCACAGGCAACACACTCCCTGTCCTGGTCCTTGCAGGGCCTGATGATGAGTTTGATACCCTTGAAATAGATTGTAGCAGATACAGGGCATGATAAATACACTGTGGCTCTTATGTGCATCTCTGCCCTACATCTAGCAGACTCCAGCTGAGCTTGTCAATTTAACCTCTAAGTGATGTTTCTCAGGTTTGACTTACTGGTTGTGTTCTGTCTTTCCAGGTTACTTTCCTTCTTTGGGGTTGCCTTCGAAGGGCTCTCCTGTTTCTCTCAACTCTGACACTTCTTCTCTTGCACCTAACTTCATAGGTAAATGGTGTGCTCACTGTGGGAGTGTTTATGTGGCTTTGTATTTCTTGAAGTGGGTGAAAAAATTCTCTAAGTGGTTTGTGACATGTTAAATTCACACACTGATCAGGGCACTTTGTTTCATGGACTTGGCTACATGAAACTTTAATTTCAGGTGGAGGTGAGTGGCATTCTCTCCACTCTGTATGCTGCCATCACTCAGAAATGCGTAGATATGAAGCCACAGTCCTACTAGGAAATCCCCAGTGCCAGCTTATTTGCAGTATACAGTTCTAATATATTTTGCAGACTGACTTGACAATCTTAATTGGTCTATCATGGTTCTCATTGGCTCTTTTTTTTTTTTTTTTTTTGTATCTACAAGAACTTGAATCTATTTTTTTTTTTTTTTTAAACAAGAGCTAAGATTATCACAGTTATTTGATTCCAGGGAGATGAAGCTTAAGGATATCTTCCAAATAGTGCAAGGCGGGGTATAAAATTGAAAAAAGCTTACCTTGTAAGAAACTTTTTTTTCCTTTCCCAAAACCAAGCTTAAAATCTTGGAAAGATTAAATCAGGCACTAGCTGTTTCTCTGTTTAGTTAATTTAGGATAGCAGGAGGTCAGAAATTGGTGCAAATCCTGACTAAAACTCTTTCACAGAGATGAATGCAGCTGGGTAATGCTCTTAATATAGGCTGCTTCCATCATGAGGTCTGCAGTATGTAAGGACAGTATTCTTGGCTGAAGTTTAAGGGTTCCTCCTGAGCTTGGGGTATTTATCTCCCAATAATAAGTAGCAGTGCTTATAGTGATTGACCAGCAGGTCTGTAGTTGTTTGTTTGTTTGTTTGTTTTTTTAACTAAATCTTTTCCAATAGCTTTGTGGAGGAATTTAAGGAAATGTTTTTGCAACTAGCATTTGCAGGAGAGGCCAGGGTTCTGCTTTTGCTGGCCAAAATTAAATCATCTGTGAAAATTTAGCTTACTGTGTTTATGTATGTTAATCTGCAACGACAGCAGGCTGACTATCTTTCTCTTCCAGTATGACAAACTTTCTGAACAAGTTTGAAAGTTAAGACACCAATTATTTTGTGTACTCCTGTAGAGTACTACCTCATGAGTTAGAGCCAATCCTAGAGTGGGGGGAGGAAGACAACAGATTTTATGTAAATAGGAATTTTAGATTAAATTTAAGTTTATAATTTAAAAATGTTTAAAAAGACATCTGAATCGAATTCAGAATTGGCTAAAAATTCTACTTAATTTCTTAAATCACTTTAAATAAAAATATATACTGAAGCTATAAACCTCTACCCAACCCTGAGTCTCAGACTCTTTTCTATAGAAAGAATGAATTGTGTGAAAACATCCAGCTTCTTGGGGCAAGCTTTATAAATACAGCATAGTAGGTCAGGGACTGTGTTAAGGGCTTGGTCCTGGTGGGGACCCAGCATCTGTTCTACTGGGTGAAAGAGACTAGCAGAGTCATAGCAAGTGTTAGGACCTGTGCTTTAACTGCAGGAGGTGTTGTATACAGTCTATCCTTGGGATCATCCTTGGTGGTCTTGTTCACATTTTTCACACAGATACTTAATACCCACCATAAGCAAAAAAAGTTAATTAGTAAATGAGCAATGTATTATTTTCCACTTTAAGGCACTAACATTTAAAATGTAGAAGTATCTGAAAATATTAAGGTGCAAAATTGCTTAAATGTAATTATAGTGCAAGCTCTTAGCGGAAAGATATACCATATCAAGTGCAAAGACTCTATTTAGTTATAAATTTACATGATTTATTAGCTTTCAACTAGTAAAAATGTGCATTTCTAGAAAAAGTAGCTGAAGTACAAACAGAGAGGCTGATTAAAATTGACTTTAAATAGGGGCTTTCTACTTGATGATTTAAATCAATCTGCCATAGGATAGAGGCTCAGCCTAAAGTTGTATCCCATAATGCATAAAAGTTTGTGCGGGCCTGGATTGTGTCACAGGGAAGGACTTGGCCCCACACTTCTCCCAGCTACTTAATGTATGTTACATGAAATTAAATGCAAATAGACAAGTTCTTGTCCCTATCAGAAAGGCATAGCAGAAAAGGAGCTCAGAAATAGGAAAATAAATAATTAGAGGAATGGAGAAACTTGTGTATGAGATGGGAAATGTTAGAACATTTTGAGTGGAGACAAATAAGAATTAGACATGATGGAAGTATATACAAGATGAGTGGTATAGAAAGCAAATCTTGTGTCCTTGTCTCCTAATATAAGAACTAAGGGAACATCAATATGATACTTAAGGAAACTCATTTTCAGTTGATGAAGGGAAATACTTATGCAGACCAAGCATAATTAGCACCTGGAACTTATTCCCACTTGATATATCTGAGTTCAAGGCTGTAGCAGATGTGATAAAAATGTATAAGGAACAGAAGAAACCTGTATATTTGTGGGTGTAAACCCATTGCCTGCAATTGAGAAACATGTTCCCCTGTGGCAGTTTCTTTCATAACTGTCCACTGCAGGAAAATGCCAAAATGCCCTGTATCTGGTATTGGCACTGTTGTACTAGATCAGGGGTGAGCAAAATACAGCCCTCCAGCTGACTGGATCTGGCCTGCAACTGCCCCTGCGGTGCTCCACATGGGGTTGAGCTGCGCCCACTCCTGCTGGGGCAGTCTGTGCCATACTCCCCACCTGCCAGCCCAGGCCCCAGCCAGCAGCTGCAACTTCCAGTGGGGCTGTTCCCAGTGCTGCTCTCCTCCCCTTGCCTCCACAGAAGCTGCCTGGCTGAAGCTTCCCTCCTACCCACCTGGAGCAATGCAGCAAGGGCAGGAGTGGGAGGAGGAGCGGCTGCTGGAGGCAAGGGGAGCAGAGCAGCACCTGGCTGGCTGCAGCTACACCAGGAACAACCCCATCAGAAGTTGTACCCTGGCTGGAGCCAGAGCCAAGCTGATGGGCGCATGGCACCCAGGCAGGCTTCCTTCTCCTCCTCTCAGCCCCCCGCACACACGTGTAGACTTACCTTCCCTTATACACCCTACCCCCATGGGGCGTGCAGGAGTGGATCATGGCTTGGCCCAGGTCCCGGCCCTGAGCTGTCACTGCCCCGTGACCCAACCCCATAATCCCAGCCTTGCCTGTCCATCCCAATCCCAAACACTGCTCCCTGTCTGCCTAAAGCCCAATAGGGAGTTTTGATGAGTTATTGTGCTGGGGTGGGGTGCAGAGTGCTGACCTGGCCTGTGACCGTTCATCAAAGATCCCTATGTGGCCCTTGGGCCCAAATAATTGCCTACCCCTGGACTAGATGGAATTAGACAAACCCATCTGGCAATAGTGGCTCCCA
>NW_005841852.1:777592-780293 GCF_000455745.1 Alligator sinensis
AAAGAGTGTTAGAATATCATTTAAAGCTTTTTGGCTAATGTAATTCTGTAATTTTGTATGTTGAGAAGTTGACCTGAAATCAACATTAGGTTCTACATAAACTTTCCTTAGCTGGACTTTAAAATAGCATACAAGGTGTTATTTAATAACAGCTACTGAAAGGAAGATGATATGGCAGAGAGCATTCATGACTCTTGGGACTTCTACCATTGATGTTTAGCCACGTCATCTTGCATCTGCTCTGAGTAGGATGAGACCATATTGGATAAATGTTCTGGTGTGCTGTGAACACTACTACTTACTCTGTTGCAACCTTGTAGTTGCACTGATGCTCTACCAATGGTGGAAGTTGAGAGTAGGCATAGTTCCCATGTGCAAATGTAGTGCAATAATTGGCAAATCTATTTTTTTCTTTGGCATTTGGGGATAACTTGTCTGTGAATAATTATGCAGTTTCTCTCTATGTATATTTAGGTCCGTTAAGAACACCTCCAACCTCTGGTGCTCCCCCTCCGACTTCTGGAGCACCTCTTCCTGTTGGCCAGCCAGCGTATAATCAGTTTGGGCAAGGAGATGTACAGAATGGGATTCCAGCCTCAGCAGTCCAGATGCAAAGGTACTTCTGAACAGCTTAAGTCACTTCATTGCTTATCCACCTGTCCCAAAGATTTCATCATTGCTGGTCTCTCCCTTCATGTCTTGGAGCAAAGAAGGTTTACATGAGTATAAATTTTGTTTAAGTGCTTGCTGTGAAACTGTATGAAAGGGATGTTATAAAAATATCGATGAAATCAATCCGTGAGTAGACTCTTCGCAGGAGGTAAGCCCCCCCATGTGGTTTTTTTCCTTTCCTTCTCCCCACATCCTCAGTATGACTGGGACTTTCTGGACAACTCTGAAAGTCTGGACACAATTTTTGTGTACTCCTGTAGAGTAGTATAGTATTTGTGAGAGAGAATTTTATTAAACTAATTACCAAAATGTAGAATCTGTTTCTCTTTCCACACCTGAGGGTTCTTAATTGTCTAAGATTCATGAGTAACCCAATCTTTATGATTGTTATAAGGAACACACAATGCAGACCATATTGGAAGAGTTCCACGTACTAAGAAGGGGTTCAAGCTCTGAGCCAACTAGTTTCAACAGTGGCCAGTGAATAATCTCACTCCTAATCCTTGAAAAGAGAGGGGAAATCAATATTCTACTCATTGCAAGGGTTTAAATGTAAATTTAAGTTAGTTACTGTCCAGAGTCATTGTCTGTTGGCAGTCTCTTATTTGTTTATAAGTGTGGATGTTTGAACTTGATCCAACCAGTGAGAGAAACAAGTCACTGAACTTTGTGGAGAAGCTCCTCTCTCCCAACCTTATTTCATTAGGCATTGCAATGTTGCAGTTGTTTATAACTTTTAAAAAATGTTAGCAAAGATTTTTGGCTTTAACAGCCTTTTCTAGAGGTGCACAGAAGCATTGGTCTGAGATCGGATTGTCACTAATAAAAAGAAAATTGTCTGTATCCGGAATTGGCCTGATGTGGCCAATAATTTGCCTGATAAATGACCCATGCATGCGTGCAGCTGCTGTGCAGCACATAGGCAGCAAGGAGCTCAGCCTGGCAGCTTGGAGAGCTGCGTGTGCAGCTGTTAAGTCTGGTGTGGTGGAAGGGGAGTGGGGACAGAAGGTGCATGGGGTGCAGATCAAGGCCCCCATGGTGAGGAAAAGCTGGTGCAAGCGCTGCCCAGCTGGGGCAGGGTGGGTGTGGAACAGAGCTGCAGCTTGTCCGGTGGGGTGGCAGCTCCCACTGCTGCACACTGCTCTTCCAGCAGCTAGTCAGGCAGCTCCCGCCGCTGCTCCCAGCACTCGTCCGGAAGGATATATGTGGGGGGTGCCTCCAGATCTGCATGGAGCGGGCTCTTTCCAGCAGGGTGGTACTGTGCTTAGGATAGATGACAGGGGTGCTGGGAGGGGGGCAGTGGGTCTACAGCAAATTTTGGGGTAGCTGCAGCCCCCCCCCAGCCTGTCACCCGGTACAAGCGCAGTCCCCCCTGCCAGAAAGGGCCTGCCCTGCCCCGCACAGATTCGAGGGCACCCCCCCATGTCCTCCCAGACAAGCTGCCGGATGAGTGGTGTGCAGCAGTGGGAACCACCTCCCTTCCCACGCCTCCCAGAGGAGCCGCGGCTCTGTCCTACACCCTCCCAAACCCGGCTGGGCAGCGCTTGCCCCAGCCCCACTCCTCCCTCACCTGATCTGACCCTCCCACCATGCCCCTTCCCTCCCCCCCACCACAACAGACTTACCAGCTGGGCGCAGCTGTATCGAAAATCGGATTGGTATCGGCCAATATGCCTCCTTAAAAATCGGCTATTGGTATCGGCCCCAAAAATCTCTGTCGGTGCACCCCTAGCCTTTTTCCTTTCTTTTGACATCTTCCTTACATGGTAAGAATACATGGATTTGTGTGGAGTCTAAAGCAAGCTATGCATTCTTTTTTTCCCCCCCAGAGTAGATTTGTTTAGTATCAGTCATAGGAAGTTTCTGCCATTATGATGTTGACATAGAGGTACCACTGCATTGTATGGAGAATGCTAGAAAATCTTATTCTCTGCCTCTGAAAAGCTCATGGGAAAAACATGATTGGATAAAGCCCAAACTAGAGCAGTAAAGGAATCATGGTAAATATCAGTGGTTCCTGCTTGACTGT
>NW_005841852.1:780324-783552 GCF_000455745.1 Alligator sinensis
ACCTCCTCTCTCAAACCTTTATTACAGTTTTTGGATTGTCACAAAACTATTTCCCACAGGAGTGTTCAGACTCAGCCTGTTGGTTTCATAGTTGTTAGGGGCTAGAAGGGACCTTTACAGATCATTGGGTCCAGCCCCCCTGCGCTTGGGCAGGAAAGACTGCTGGGATGACCCCAGCAAGTTGGGTGTCAAGACGCTTTTTGAAGATCACCAGGGTGGATAATTGTACCTTTCTGTATGGCTATGTAGTGGTTATTTAATTCCTATTTTAGTACGAGCTTATCTTTCTGTTAAATATATAATTCTTGCATCCTAATTGGAGTAACTTTTAGTACCCCTCTAGAGGGGTTTTGTGTCCTTTCTGAAAAAGAACTTTTAATACCCCTCCAGAGTTCATTGTGTCCTTTCTGGAATGTTTTAGGAAATAAGGGACATGTTTCTAAATAGCACAAAACACACTGCTGCTCTGCTCTCCACTCTCTAGAAGGGCTTCCAGTACCCTGCGGCACTTTACATGAAATTAAACAAAAGTACACTGTCGGTCCTCCGTGCAGTGATATAAGAGCATTTGCATTGTAAGAAATGATGGATTTTCTAACGACAAAAGCATTGCATAATATTGACAGACATGTGGTAGTTGCAACTGTTTCTCAGACTTTATGGCCACACTGGTTAGTTTTTAGATTTTTGTGGGAGCTTGAGACTGAGCTGATGTTTACAAACTGTTCTGTTCAGCAAAGCATACAACATTTTACTTGCCCGTATAACAGGGGATTCAAATGACATCTTTCTCTCCTTTTTCCTTGTAGGCTGTCTGTGTCTCAGCCTTTTATACCAGGCTCCACACCCACATCTATTAGCCAACTATCTTCATTCCAGCAATATGGTCCTTCTCCAACGAGTGCACAGCAGCTGACCAATCACATGGCAAGAATGACAATAGGCAGTGTTCCAACCTCAGCTGCTCCCCCAGCTGGACTGGGCTATGGTGAGTTTCCTTGGCATGGATGGTTGTGTATGCATGTAACTGCTTTTGGTCTAGCAGAGCCATTCTAGCATCGCAGTGACTTGCTTCTGATAGGGTGTTGCGATTCTTTGAACATTTTGCTACTGTGTTAAATGGTAGATATTTCTCAGTAATGGGAAGTGAATTGGAGAAAACATAGCTCTGAGCCTGTTGCAGTTAGTGATAAGTGGTTTGTGAGGCCATAGATGATAGCTGTAACCTGTCTAGCTGGATAAAAGCCTTGCAGAATCAGAAACAGATCACTTCATGAGTAGTGATATAAATTCTGCATATATTGGCACTGCTTGTGAGAGCTTGTTGTAGAAAAAGGAAAAGCTTTTATGCAGGCCGTCAGTTCTGAAATTGGTCTGAACAACATGATGATGAAATAGTCCATTATCCTGCACTGAATGATTTCATTGGGCATTCCCAAATAGATCAACAGTAAAAGAGTTCAGCAGAAGAAAATGGTAAACCTGGGTAGTCTGTTTCAGTGCTGTCACTGGAGTTTAACTTAGTATTGTCAATGTAGAAAAAATTGAGCATAGCAGTGGAATTGAATGTTTGCTGTGGGCAAATGGCTTTCTGTAGCAGTTAACTTCTGAATTATCTTGAAAAAATTAAATGTTGCTAAGCCTGTTTCATACTGTAGCCTAGTCGCACTTTCTATTTTTAAGTAAACAAGTGAGAAATATACAGGTTCTACTGTATACACTTGATAATAGCAGTCTTTCTCAAATTTTCTACTGAAAATAATGTGGTATAAGGCAGGACAGAATTATCCATTTCAGTGCAAGCAAAGACTTGAAGTTAAAAACAACCTGCCACCCTTTTTAAATGTGTCTCTGGTACATATTAAGATCCAGAGCATTTACCAGTCTGTCTTGTTTGATACAAGAAAGATCAGTGGAAAGAAAATGTTTTGTGTAACTTTTTCTTTTTCCCTTTTTTGTCCTTTTGGAGTCCATGGGAGAAAAGGAGATATACAAATTCAAATTCTTTGTAGAAGCTTAACTTCCCTCCTCTCCCCTTACCTGACATTGAGAAGGGAGTTTAAGGGGAGTTTGTCTGTATTTAGGAAGAGATCATAGTTTGACAGGCTGAGGAGGTTTGATGTAGCGTTCCAGGTGGGGTAGAGTTTAGGATTTTGTATGTTTTCTCATTGACTCCAAGTTGGATTGATTTGTATTTTAGAATATGAAAGGAACTAGTCACAACAATTTGATTTCTTTGCCAGGTCCCTCAACATCGGTTCCCCCAGCCTCAGGAAGCTTCACTGCGACAGGATCTGGTCTCTATACACCTTACTCTTCAAGCCAAGGACCTCCTCCTGCTAGTATGACCCATGGATTGCCTCCTACCAGCCTGTCTCAGGGTGTTCCCTTAGCACAGCCAGCTTTTTCTGGTCTACCACTGTCAATGCAGCGCCTCCCTAGTCAAGGCCCTGGCTATGCCCCACCTCCCTCTTCTACAGGGATTGGACCTTCCAATTATCCTTCTACCACAGGGGCCCCAAGACCGTCAACAATGCAAAGCCCACCATTATCTGGACAGGCTTTGGCTGGACTACCTGCATCCCAGCCAAATCACTTGTCCTCACCACCACCTCAGCAAGCCATGTCAGGGCCCCATCCTGGGCCTCCAATGACTGGCCTCCAAGGACCACCACCACCTCCCACACATCCTTCCCAGCCAGGATACCAAATACAACAGAATGGTAAGTCAATCCAGTGTACCTTCTATACTTGATGCAAACTCATGGCTGGTCTGAATCAGTGAAATGTTAATCTTTCAGTTATCTTAAGTAAATATAAAGCAGAAAGTAGGCATCTAACAGAAATACCAATGCTTTGGGGGTTTAATGCGTCTCATACATATCTAATTTGTATGTGAGGGAGACCCTGAGAGTGGTTCTGCAGTGTGCGCCTGGGACCTCTGCAACCTGTATTCATGGTCTAATTCAGGTTTTCAACCTTTTTTTAACAGGTGTACCCCCGGCAGCTGGATGCTGGTGGGTGGTGGCACTTTGTTCCCGCATACTCTGTAGGGTCTTCCCAACTACCCCCTCCCCGGGGGTGCATGTACCCCTGGTTGTCAACTCCTGGTATAATTGCTGGGCTTAAGTGTGCATAGACTGGAACAAGTGCTGGGGCTTTTGTCCCTTGCTGAGCCCATGAACACTGTAAAGCACTGTAGAAAGTTTGTGTCTGATTCCCCCCCCC
>NW_005841852.1:783572-803540 GCF_000455745.1 Alligator sinensis
CCCCCCCCCAGTAAAATGTTTTACTGTCTCACATGGGTTCTATGGATAAATTTGCTATTATTCATAATGCTTGCTGATGCTGAAAAAAATGACTCTGGATAATTTTGTAACCATAAATGTTTGTAGCTAGCTGCGAGGATCAGGAAGTAGTACTCTGTCCCCATGCAATGTTGTACAGTATTATAAGTGAATTAGTTATTAGGGCTGTGCAAAATTTCGACAGCTGTTTCATTTTGAAAGTGATTCGGGCCATTTCAGCGCCCAAAATACTGAATCCGAATCGAAACGGAAGGCTCAGAAACATCTCCAAAACGAAACAAGGCATCCGAAATGTTTTGGAAAATGTCAGAGTTTCAGAGCCAGGCTTGCAGGGAAACAGTTGTATGCTGCTGCCCTGCCACTTGACCTGGCTCTGCAGGGAGCAGAGATCCACATCAGGGTCTCCTTGCTGCCACTGCCCGCCCCACACAGCAGGGACCAGCAGGCTTGATTGCCACTCTGCACTGCTTCCCTACCCTGCGACCCAGCGTGATGGGGATCAGATGTCCACATGGAGGTCTCCTCACCTGCATGTAGGGCAGTGGCCCTCTCCCTCCCCCTGGACGAGCCACGCACAGCCCTGTCCTGCTACCCCTTGGGGCCCCAAGCTCTGCCTGGTCTTGTAGGGCTGTGCGAAGCTTGGAGTGCATTTGAAACAGATTTGGAGGAGATTAGGTGGAAACGAAACAGGACAGTGATCCGAAACACTGAAATGAGTCGTCGTCCTCTGAAAGAGCTGAATCCTAAACTGAATCAAAACACAGCCATTTTGCACAGCCTTATTAGCTATTTAGAATCTCCTGGATTAGAGGTCTTTGTCTACTGGCCATTTCATTACTGACTCTAAAAACTCTGTTTGGCACAGCCCTGAATTTTGTAACCAGATGTCCATATGGTCCTATTTTTTGCAGCAGAAGAGTGTCTTGTTAAAGGTTTTAGGGGTATAGGTTGTAGCCATGTTGGTTTAAGGCAGTGGTCTCCAATCTGTTTAAGTAGGAGATCACCTTTGGTAAAGCAACCCAAGATGTACTGTGTCCTGCTGCCTCCCCCCCACAACCCAGCAGGTAAGTCTGTGGGATAGAAAGCGAGGAGTGCAGATTGAGGGAAAGAAAATTTATTTGGGAGCATGCCTCCCTAGTAGGTCAGTCCCACTCAACTTACCCCTGCTCCTGCCTCTCTGGCACTGTCCCTCATCATGGGGTCCTCGATCTACCCCTACCCCTTCCCTCCCCCATGGACTGACGAGCTTTGCTGGTCCACGCGTGTGCATGCGCACAGCCACTTGGTTCCCCACCCCAGCCTCAGATCAACTCCAAGAGGCTCCGAGATCTACCGGTAGACTGAGATCCACTGGTTGGTGACCACTGGTCTAAGGACATAGGCAGACAAGGTTCTTTGGGTAAACCTGATATTTTTTATTAGACCAACTCAAATAGTTGGAAAAAATCTTTGCAAGCTTTCGGGTACAAATACCCTTCATCAGGCTGAGAAAGCATCTGCAGTTGGTGTGTGCTCTTCCTGGATGGAATGAATAGTAAAGAAGCCAGAGGCTGGTATGCATGCAAGAAAGCCAGTCAGTGGGTAAGAGACAGGTTGCGGGGGGTGAAGGAAGGGGGAATAGCTGGTAAATAGTGGAGAGGTACCTGGGGAGTCGGATGTTAAGCAGCTTATAATGTGTCCTAAATCCAAAGTCTGTATTTAGTCCATGATTTTTTTGTATCCAGTAGGTTGACGAAGTGAAGTTCGTAGGTTGTAATGCAATGGAATAATCACGTATAGTCATAAAACCACTTAAATTAGCAGAAATGAGACCTCTCCTGTTATAATTTTGGACCGCCCAAAGCTGACTGACAAAATTGTCTGCTTTTACTTTAGTGTGTTTATGGGTTTTGCATGGGGATATGTGGTTACTTTGCTCATAGTTTTCTGTTAGCTGGATCTGCAGCACAACTTGAATTTTGACAGTCCTTTATTGGATCTAACGTCTTGGTAATATTATTTTCCAAATACATAAACCCATGAAGAACCAGTTCTTCCCATCTCTCAGATGGGTTTCTAAAGAAGTTACATCACTCACTTTAAACCTTGATGAGCTTGCTAGAAATGGACAGATTACTGATGAATCATTGTGACAAATCTATTTAACCTTTATTAGTTGGATGTTAGCTGTCCCTTTTTGAGTTAAGATGCTCTATAGGAAATGTAGTTAAAGTTTAGCAAGGAAGTGTTAAGTACTGGACACATTTTCAATGTGGTGTCTCTTTTCAGGTTCCTTTGGACAGGTGAGAGGTTCACAACCAAACTACGGAGGGGCTTATCCAGGAACACCCAATTATGGGAGTCAGCCTGGACCACCACCCCCGCCAAAACGCTTGGATCCAGATTCCATTCCTAGCCCTGTAAGCTTATATTGTTCTCATCAGTATGAACTTTTACACTTACTACATCTTATTATATATGAAATTGACAGATTGTAAGGATAGAAACAGATTGCTTAATGAAGAACAGTGCTTTCTGTTCCTGTTGATTTTTATTAATTCGTATATTCAGTTTCAGGGACTTGTTATCAGTAGGATCACTAAATTACCAGTAGCAGTGAATGCAGAAAGGGACTGGATATGGCACTATATCTCCACATGTTTCTTTTTTCCAAGTTAATAAACAGAAACTTTTTAATACTTTGATTAAGCCACTGTTCTGTCACACTGTCTCCAGACTTTGCCTTATGAGCTCTTCCAAGTGAAGAGTAGCTTGCCAAAAAGAACATTGTCATCTCAGTAAAGCAAAGCTATCTTTCAGTTAAGTTGCAGGAGCATGGTTTATAGATGGTTTATTTGAAAAGGTCTGTGGACAAACTGAGTCCAGAGGACAGCAATCAAAAGGATTATTGAGTTCTAGGGGAAATGTGATTTTTAAGAAAAGGTAGAAGAATTGGGATTATTAAGTCTGGAGAAGAGAAGACTGAAGGGAGATTTGATTACAGTCTACAAGTACATGAAGGGTGGTTATAAAGAGAATTGTGTTAGACTGTTTTCTGTGGTCTCAGGAGACACGACAAAGCACAGTTGTCTTAAATTGCAGCAAGGGCTCTTTAGATTAAGAAAGTTCTTCCTAATATCCAATATTGGGGTAAGTAACACTGGAACAGATTACTTAGAGAAGTCTCTGTCCCTGGAAACTTTTAAGAACAGGTTAGACTGGGATGGTTCAGATAAGGAAGATTCTGTCTTGGTCGGGGAGTTTGTCTAGATGATCCTGAGGTCTCTTCACAGCCACATTTTTCTGTGATTCTGTATTTGCTTACTTAGACATGCCCATGTTTTATCTTATAAAACTGGTCTCATCTTTTATAGAATTGTCCCCTATATTCTAAATATGGACTAAACTATAAACCTGATACATTACTGTTAAACTAAAATATTTTTAATATCACCCACTATAAAGGTAGTTCTTCCTCAGTGTGGAACAGGTGACCACCTGACTTGGGTCCCAGATCTGCATTAATTCCTTCATTAATTTCATCTGGCATTAAGATGATTACTTAGTTTCTTAAGGAGATATAAACAATGATGATGCCCTCTGACGATGCATGAAAAGCTTGATTAAAGTATGATAGTCCATTCTTTATAAGTGTACAGTATGCAGTACTGCATGCAGTATGCACAGGAACTGACTGAATATACATCATAACAGTTCATTCATTGCTGGTGTTTTCATAGTCAAGGTGTGGGTCATAGGATGTGTGTTTGAGCATGCACTTGTTGTCTCCTCAGTCTCACTGTACTTCCAAGCAGTCAATTAAGTTTGTCAAGGATGTTCTACATGCAGTGATGACATTTTTAGTTTGAAGGTGGACCACTTCTCAAATCAGAATTCTGGCCCTGCTTGTGGCTCTTGCTCCCTTCCCACAGCCTTCCTGGTGTCCCGCACTCCCCACCCACAGCCCCTGCTCCTCCAGCCCTGAAGGAGAAGGCCCCCAGCTGCCAGGGCTGTGAACCCTGGTCTGCAGCACCCACTCCCCACTGCTGCAGGGGTAGGGGGGTGCTGGCTCCCTGCCACTGTCTTAAGGGGGCAGAGGGACCCACACCCCCCAAGATGTGTGAATAGGGCAGGCATGGGCTGCAGGCTCAGGCTCCTTCCCTGTTGCCCTCCCCTGGGGCCTCCACAGCCCAGTGGGAGCAACCTGGCACGGCAGGGAACAGCGGGGCTGCACAGAGAAACTGCTCACTGCTGCAAGCTCCTCACTGCCCTGGCGACATGCCCCCTGCACATGCTGCTGCTTTGAGGGGCACAATCCCATGCTGCTGCTCTCACTGCAGCCCCGTGTGCAGGAGGTGCGTCACCAAGGCAGTGGAGCTCGCAGCAGCAAGCAGCTTCTTCACATGGCTCCACTGCTCTGCCACGCTGGGTTGCACCCACTGGCCTGTGGAGGCCCTGGGGGAGGGAAGCAGGGTGTCAGGGAAGTGTGGAGCCACATGGAGAAGCAGCTCACCTCTGTGAACTCCGCACTGCTGTGGCAATGCACCTCTTGCGCATGGGGCTTCAATGAGAGCAGCCTTGCAGGGTTGTGCCCCTCAAAGCAATGGCACGCATAGGGGGTGCATTGCCAGGGCAGCAGGGAGCTCACAGCGGCGAGCAGCTTCTCCGTGTGGCTCCGCTCTTTTCTGTCATGCCCGCCAAGCTGTGGATGCTCCAGGGGAGGGAAGCAGGGCAGGATCCCGTGACCACAGCCTGCACCTGCTCTAACATACAGATGGCGGTGTGGGTCTCAGTCGGCCCTCCCATTGGACGAGCCACCCATGGCCCTGTCCTCCTCCCTGCTTGGGCCCTGCGGCCATGCATTGTGGCCCTGGGCCGCAAGCACTGCCAAGCTCTCTCCCTCCCTACAGGGGCTTCAATCGTCTTCTTCCCCCTCATTTAGCTGCTGGAGCTACTCTCGGGCTGCCTGGGTCCATGTGCATGTCCATGCACGTGGTGCCCCCTGTCTCACCACCCTCCTTCTGTTCCCTCCCAGCTCCTTGCAGACTGGAACTCTGCCAGCCTGCAGGGAGCTCATTACAAAAAGCCATATCCACGGGTTTCTCTGATAAATGAGAAATCCATGTTTGCCTCTGGTAAAAGGTAAAATCCACGGTTTACTCCGTTTTTCCATGGGAAATGGAAAACCCGGGTCCCTGCTCATTAATATCACTAGACTGTTAGGTTCAATTCCCAGTGCTGCTGAGCTGGTGTTTTAAAAGATCACAATAGCAAGTGATGCTAAGAAACATTTCCAAGGAAATGCTTACAGTTGGTTCACTTGACTTCTATATCTAGCTTTAGTCTAGACTTGCGCTCTCATGCTGGTGATGATCAAAAAGTCATAGTTTTATCTGCTTAGATTTTAGCCTTACACATGTATTAGGACTTAGTTTTCATAAGGAAGGAGTGTAGGAGAGCTTTAATAGCTTGGCTCGCTTTATCTCCTTGTCCATTAAATTTGGACTTTAAGCAACTTTTATCAGTTTCGTTCATTGCAGCATGTTCTTGTAGTGTAAGTCCTTAAAGTCTAACAGGGCAAGTACATAGTCTATCTCTGCCAACAAAATATTCAGAGCCCAAGAACAATACAGCAGCAAGACGCATTCTAGGATTAATTTGTTGTATTGAAGGAAACATTCTTTTCCTCTTGTTGCATGAACTGTTGTCCAAATGTATATATCTAACTCCAGTGCCAGAATTTGGGCAGAGAGAAGTAACACTTACTTCTTGTTTTATTATTCTCTTTTTCTTTTTGTGGCACTCTGTTACTTTTTTTTATTCTTTAAAAAAAGCAACTCAGTGAGCTGCCACCTCAGCAGAAATCCAGGCACAGAATAGATCCAGATGCAATTCCTAGCCCAGTAAGTGCAGTGTCTGTCTAATGTCATCTTTGTGTTGGTGGCCACCTGTGCATGCCTGCAACCTAAATTTCATCTCACTAACCCTTTGCTGTTAATCCTTCCTCCCTCCGCCCCCATCTTTTTCTGCTTGCCTTATCAAAATGAATAGAATTAAATACCGCAAGGGGACTGCTCATTAAATTGCATCCTGTGTCATGAATGAAGGGGCAATAGAAAGCAGATAGCTTTTTAGAAGCAGATCGTGAAGAATGTCTCCCCTCCATCTTGTCTGATCCTTAAAAGTAAATTAGCTACCTTATTGGGCAAAATGGAATGATTTATAGTACAAATTTCAGGACGAACAAGTTGCACCCATGTATATTACATGGCTCATTACTTTGTTTACTTTTCATTCTTGTTGCGGTACCAAGGTTGAGCTAATAGTTGAATACTTGTAAGTGAGAGGAAGTAGCTCTTGTTTTGACACCAATCCCTCATCTAAATTTCTTGGCACACTTCTCTGATAAATCATGGGGAGCCTTTAGCATTCTTTCATTATCTGCTGTCATACACCATTATAAATTACAATTTTTTAAGATTCAGTATGTTACATACAAAATCTCTTTTTGAATATATAGAGGAACCTACTTTTTGGTTTGGAGGAAGCTGGTGTTTTTTACTTTTCTATTACCCCTCTATCATTTCTCCCTCATTAGTGATTGGCTAAAGTTAGTCACGTGACATCACTATTGGTGTGACCAACTTTAGTTAATCTGTAGAGTTTTTAGAAGATAGGAGACTTCTTGTGGAATGGACATAATCTAATGGTATGGGTGAGCTTTCTACTGAGACAACATGAAATATACTATAGGGATAATAGTACTTTGCCAAACAGAGGTCTGCATATTGGAATTTATTGCAAAGACAGATTGGCAAAGAATGAATTTTTCACAAGGACTGAAGTAACTTGTTCCTAGGTTATTGCTTAAATCGGGCTAAGTGCTGGTATTGGAAAAAGTAGCTGTAAGGATTCATAATCATAATTTGCCATTCTTATACAGAATTCAATGATTATTCTTAATCCAGAAGTGCTGTCCATCTTGGGAGTACAGTTTTGTCATCTCTAATTGAAGGAACTTTTAAAAATACTTTCTGTAGTTTAACCTTTTAAATGAACCAGTCTGTTGCAAACAGTTGGGACTTGATGTATACACTGAAGGGATCAAATTCTTCCGAGTTTTTGTATGCAGGTATTTAGGTCAGAGTTCAGTCAGATGCACAGTATCTGTAAGAACCGCAGTAAGAACCAGCCTTGCATTGTGGCAATTCTTGGAACTTTAGATACAAAACTTAGATACAAAAAGCAGGGAAAAAGGAAGCTTAAAACTAAAGGATACGTGGAATCCAGAATATTTTGATTTGGAGGTTCCAGAAAGACTTAGGTTGGTTTGTAATTCACAGTCTGTTGGGGAACAATAAACAGAAATAGTACTTGAATTTAAGTTTTGAGAGTCTCCAAATTCGTTCTTTAAATGTAAAATATGCCAGTTTTCATAATTGTAATTTAAAACGCCCTAAAATTTAAATACGACTTCTGCTTCTTTTGTTAAAATCCCTCTAGTCTTTCACCAACCTTTGCATACAATAAGAGCTGACTTCCTGACAAAGCTTAAACTAGGTCTAGGCTTCTGAGTCCTTGAAACTAGTCATGTTTGTCCCAGTCCCTGTCTGACTTCATTATAGTTCCAAATCCCATGTGTCATAGTCACCACAAAACAGTCTATAGTTGCTAACATGTTGCTTTGCATTCTAGATCCAGGTGATTGAAGATGACAGAAATAACCGTGGATCAGAGCCATTTGTCACTGGAGTGAGGGGGCAAGTTCCACCCCTTGTCACTACCAATTTCCTGGTGAAAGATCAAGGTAATACACTGCTCACTACTTACTGCAGCTCCTTCAAAAAAAAAAAAAAAGTATATTGCCAGAGATCTCAGCGTACAATTTCTTGGGACATTCCCTTTGATGTACAGGGTTTTAGTGCTCTGGCTTTTTTTTAAGCAGTAGAGGCTTAAATTCTAAAAATGTTTTTGGTTGTGATCTAAAATAAAAGATAAGTTCAGTCTCAGAAAGTAGTGGATGGTTTGACCAATCCGTCCATAGGTAAAAACAATTAACATTTTTTAGAGGAATGAAGTGGAGCCAATGGATGTTGGAAAGCCAAGAATGAAGATTTGTGAATAGAAGTATGTTGCATATTTATATGGGAGCAAAAGGGGGCATTTTAGGATGAAGGTGTGTTGGCAGTATGAATGTGAAGGGTCTAGGACTAGAAGTGCATTATGGTGTTTCAAATCATGAATACAATGCAATATATGATCTGGGAGTTGGGTAGAGAAAGACTTTACCTTATCTACCTTCTTTAGTGACTACTGGTAGTGCTGTCAGTTTCTCATTTTCAGGGTTGCTGAAATCTTATGCAAATAAGTGCCTTATTTTCTAAATCAGAATTGCACTGCTCAACAAGGAAGCTGTTGGAAATGAAAAATAGAATCTTCCCAAATTAGAGTGTCCGAGTACCTGTTTACAATACCTTAAATTAGCATAATCCACTTGAGATCCACCTGACACATAGGTTGGCCCCTGTCTAAATAGTGTGTTATTTTTATGGGGCTTTTTTGGAGGGGAGAAAAGGTAGATTTAGAGTCGTTATCTGAACAATACAATAATCTAGATTAAGAATCTCTATACAAGGAGTTAATTGGGACCACCCATTTCACAGGTTACGCTGCATCTGAATACAAGTCCCTATGTAGATGAGTGCTTAGAGTCTGCATTATGGGTTAATATGTTGCCCATGTTGTTGTAAGTTTAGTACTCTTCAGAGAAAATTTAGTGTGTTTTGTTTTTGCTTTCCTTTACAGGTAACACAAGCCCCCGCTACATAAGATGCACATCTTACAATATTCCCTGCACATCAGATATGGCCAAACAGTCCCAGGTTCCCCTAGCTGCTGTCATAAAACCACTGGCTATGCTACCGACAGAGGAGGTAAGAGCAATATCCTGCATCGACTGTCTAGGACTTTGAAGCCTCTTAACTATTTAGACCTTGGTGGAATAAGAATTTTGGAGAGCAAAGACTAAGCAAACTTTGGTCCTCAGATAAACCTGAGTTGTGGTCATCTCTTTGCCATGACTCTGTGCCCCCGCTCTCTTACATCTGTAAAACCTGGTTAATCATTACCTGCCTAATCAAACTGAGGGGCTGAAAGACTCTAAAGCATTTTAAAGTGGGGAAGTTCTGAAAGAGTGCTAGGAACGTAGGCTCTAGTTACAGGCATATGTTTGTTATGTTGCTGCTCCTAACCATGACTTCAGTGTATCTATCCAAACCACTCTTGATGGCTAGATTTATAAAGTGCGAGTTGGACAGTCTATCCACCCATTACATGCCTTGCCCCTTTCAGACTCCATTGAGTTGGGGGGATAGTGTGTGGGCTTTAAAATCTATTCTGTTGCTTTTTTGTGATTTTAACAGTATTTTGGATTTTGCAAATCTGCTCAAAAGGTTTCAATAAACTGAACTGGCCTGAAGTAAATTCCCATAGTGTGCTTGGGACCTTCTTATAAGGGATGTATGACTGGAGAATTAAAGCAGCTACATTTCAGAGGTTTGTGTAGTTTAAAAGCACTCTGGAAAAGAGAAGTGTGCCTAGATATTTAATCTCCAAGTTCTGATTTATATGCTTTGAATGAATGCATCTTTTTATGCTGCCCAGCAAAATTTTGCCAAACTTCACTGAGCCCCCAGCCCTGGAAACATCTTTATTACAGACAAGGGCCAGTTCCCTTGTGGAGGGGCCCTACTAACAGATGAGAACTTAGCTAAATATCCTGCACCTGTTGAGAGAAATAAGACACTGTAAATGGAGCCACAGTTGGAGAGATGGGGAGGGGAAAGAGAACTGTGATTGGTGAAAACAAGGTATTGAAAACAATCTAGAATCCTTAAAATCCAGCACCTGCTCACCAGATGGGACCTTTGCTCCAAAAGCTAAGCAAGGTTCAGAGAAAAAGCGTATGAGGCTTCAGGAAATAACTAGACTTTCCAATATCTAAGATGTTAATTGGCATTCACATTTTCCATGCATGTTATGGCTCTTCACCCTGTAAAGGATTTTTGTTCTTGAGGTAGTAAAGTTGGCTGCCTGTTGTCCCTGGCTTCTGGACAAGCTAATGTGACTAGGCAAGTACAAGAGTCAGGTTTTCTGTCTGACAGATGAAGGCAACGTGGCAGGGATAGAGGAAGTACCATCAGGCAAAAGCGGCCTTGAGTAGTCTGTCAGAGAGGATGATGGCTAGAGGGGTGAATGAGTATAGCATAGATATTTGAGTTGCTTTATAAGTAGGGAGAGGTGTGAGAGTTGTGTAAAGCAAGAGAACTGAGCTGTCAGTTATAGCCGGGAGGGGAAAGAGCTGGGAGTGGTCAGAACAACTGTTCTGCTGTCAATCAAAAAATGTACCATCTGATAAGGCTGTGTGCAGAGGCTCATAGTTATGGGGAGGGGAGAAATGGGATCCGAGGCTCTACAATTCCGCTTAGGGAGTTTTCAAGGTTGGAAAGTCAAGCTGTCATTGAGGCCAGTGCACCTACTTGAGAAATGCTTTGAATGTAGCCTGTGACTTTGAATGCAGCTTGTGTGAGAGCTCCTCTTAATCAAATCAGACTGCCTCTTGCTGCTTCTACTAAGTATGCAGAGCTCTACAAGTTGCTCCAAAGTCTACTCTGACTTGCCTGGAAAATAACTTACTTACTGGTAAGATAAGATTATTACCTCTACGTGTGAGTCCTGAAGATAATGATACATTATGCTAATACAATAATTATCAGGGACTGATGTAGCTTGAATTGGAGGCAATTGTAGTGATCAAGACCTCAGTGGTTTCCTTGAAGATTGTGCTTACATCTTCACACCAAGCTCACACCACATGACAATGCCCATACCTATTTAATATGGCTTTTAACCACTAAGTCCTCTTGCTTTGAAGGATAGGCTCCTCTGGATATATAATGTCTTCATTGGCTCCTGTAGTTTTAGGTCTTCTATAACAAGCTTATCAAAGGAAGCATATTCCCTGTCTGTATCAAAGCACACTTTAGAATTTGAGAGAGATAGAAGTGGAAGGTTCAAAAGTGGAGTGTGTCTAGCTCCATTGAGCAGTTTTCTGCTAGTTTGAAGGGGGACCAAGACAAATGACCTGTTGACACAGCAACAGGGAGCCAGCAGCAGCAAGTGTCAGTAAGAAGGATTACACTTCTAGTTTGTATGGATCTGATCTTGGTTTAAAACCAGATGGATGCCCGTGATGAAATTTTTGTTTGAAGGCATGAGTCCTAGTTTGGAATCTCTGACTGCAGTAGTGTTTTAATTGTATATTAAATTAAAGGGAAAATGATACAGGGGAGAGTTAGGCTGTAAACACAAGGGCATAGAAATGACTAGAAGTGGCACAGTAGTCCAAAAATGACCAAGCAGAGTTTAAACCCCCCCCAAACAAAACAGTAAAAATAATTAGTTTAATTTCATTTGGTGAAATTAAAATTAATTTAGACTGAGAGAGAGGTATCTGCATTTTCTCCACAAGCAGCGAAGACAAAGATATGGGGGATTTAATGTATGATATGAAATGTTTTTGTCTGTACAAAGGGTTTGGGGATTAAGTTTTGTTTTATAAATTTGTGACTGTTTTTCACCCTGAGAAGAGGGGTTAATTTTAGCAACTATAAGCTTCATTATACCCAACAGTGGGTTTTCTACAGAGTATTATTTTATTTCAGAGAATGGAAGTACAGCATGTAAATAGGTCTCTCATCCTTGATCTTTTTGTTACTGGGCTGATCTATCAAGGGGCTTGTAATAGTACGGTCATGAGTGCTGAGGAAAAGTGCATAAGGCAGCCCTTGGATATTAGCTCCTGAGATCATGGGAAAGGAAAAAAGTCAGCTGTGAATAGCACTAACCAAAGTCTAAACCCTTTCAAATCACAGCTTTGTAATAATCTGTTGCAGAATTCTTTCTGCTGTCCAGCAGTAGTTTCCAAGGAAATACTTCCTGTATGTATGCTTTCTCCACTCCCTTTGCTATTCATTGTGCTTCTCTGACTGTTAATAACTACAGCTCACCAACAGCTTCTGTGCATGGAGCTTGAGGCAGTAAAGCATTTACAAAATATATTCAAACTCTCTTCTTTCTCAACAGCTGCTAAAATGCTAAGCCCTGCCATGAGGTAATAACATGCTTTGGGAGTTGTCTAGGCACTCTATCCCATCATATATGACCTGTCTTCTTCCTTCACAGACCCCTCCTTATTTGGTAGATCATGGAGAATCTGGTCCCATTCGATGCAATAGGTGCAAGGCCTACATGTGCCCGTTTATGCAGTTCATTGAGGGTGGAAGGAGATTCCAGTGTTGTTTCTGCAGCTGTGTCACTGAGGGTAAGACTTCGTTCTGGGAGATGGTGTTTTTGTGCCAGTAGGGAGACACTTGAAAGATATGCAAGCAGTTATTGTACTAAAGGGATATTCATGGCATAAGCACTGAGCAGAATGTCTTTTCACTGAATTTTGTACTCTTGTATTTTTAAAATGTACTGTTTAAGTACATTCAGGGTGTGGTTAAGTGTTCAACTCTGAAATGCTGAAGATTGCCGCTTCTTTAACTTTCTCCTCTTGTATAATGTATTACAATACTGTCAAGCTATTTTAATAAAGTGTTTTGTTTTTTTTTATCAGTAGATCCATATAGTATATTATTGTTTGAGGGATCTTATGGTAATTTTTGTTTTGGACCATGTCAATGAAAATAGTGTAAGTAAGCATTTGAGTTAAAATGTATATGATAAATATTCTGCTCTTAACATTTTAGTCAACATATATCCCTACAGTTGTTTTCATTCAGTAACTCACCCCCTTTATTGTCATTCAAGGGTGAGACTGTTGCCTATGAAAGTAACTTAGTTGCAAATGGAAGTGTTATGCTTATTAATCCTTTGGTTTATTTGACATTGATACATATTGATAAGCACACTCCAGTAGAGTATAAGTCCCATTTATGTTCTATTTCTCATAGAAATACCTTCCCCAGCATGCTTGGCATACACAAAGCAATGCAAGATACTTGTGTATCGAAAATTGTAAAACAGATCTCTACCTCATGTGAGAAAGTGGTTAGTAATTACCATGAAGACTACTTGTGTAATTTTAATCTCGATATTTTTTGTTTCTCTTCTGTAGTTGAACTATTCAAACTTGAAATCCTCCTTGTAGTTTCAATTAAATTGACCTTTTTTTAAAGGGATTTTCATTTTTTCTACTTTTGTTAGTATTTTGGTTTTTGTTTTTGTTTTGTTTGGGGGGGGTTAGTATCACTTCCTGTAATCTGTTCTGTCCTAGTCATGTTAGTAGCTCTGCAGAAGAAAAACCTCACTTATCCTATTGTGGAGAAGTTTCCCCAGTAATGGAGCTAGGGTCTGTTGGAGGATACTCTTGTCTTCTCCCCTCACATAGTAGGTGTTCTGCGGAATCTGCTTTCAGGCCTTTACAACAATGTGTTTGAGTTACCAATGATATGCTTGTAATATTTGCTGTGTTTTTTGTTTCCAGTGCCTCCTCACTACTTCCAGCACTTGGATCATACTGGCAAGCGAGTTGATTTCTATGATCGACCAGAGTTATCATTGGGGTCCTATGAGTTTTTGGCAACCGTTGACTACTGTAAGGTAAAACAGTGTACATTTAGGACAGAGCTATCATGGTAACCTCTAGGAGGAGATGACATTTATTTTAGTTGAAGTCCATTGTTGACATTGCCTTACGTAGGGGAAGCAGGTTAGAATTTACATTGCATTTTACAAGTTAGATATTGCTCACTTTCTATGGTAAAAAGGAAGTCTGGTTCTACATCCTTCAATGTCAATTTAGTTAGATTGTAGGTAGATAATTATTACGAATAATTCAAACCAGAATCGAGGAAAGTGCACGATCTCTACAGTGGCAACTACAAACTGCTTGAGATCTGGTGGGTGTTACGAGTGTATGTTTTCAACCTGCCAGCAAGAATTGGGCAAAATCAGTTTAGCTAATGGTGCTTGAGCCAGTCCTCCAAACAGTTTTCTGCAATAACTGCATTATATGCTGAATTTCAAACACGCAAGGCCACTAAGTCCCAATCCCATATTTGAAGCATGGGACCGGGCAATCCTAACATTTCAACTACTTCTGAGAAGTGGAAAACATATGCTCCATATTAAGGAAACTCTTGTTTTCGTAAAAATAAAGAGAGAAAGGTTTCTAAATGTTGCAACTTTACTAACTTGGGGATAGCAACATGTTGCTTTTACCTCTGAACAGTTTGCACCTATGCTGTTTGTCCCAGAACACAAAAATCCCAGTGTTGGTGTGCACACACATCACCCTTCTAATCAGGATGAATGAGTGGCTGAATGCCTTGCTGCTTTTCTGCCATTGATTCAGTGATGCAGTTATGGGATAATGGTTTAGATGCACTTTGCAATGTCTGTTAGTACTTCTTATCCCACAAACCTTTCTAGGGCTTATCCCAGAACAATACGCATGGATGTCTGAATGATGATTGCACTTCGTTGTGGGATATAATGGTTTATCCTGGAACAAATGTGACATCCATGTATAGCCTTTCTGTCACCCTGTTGTTAAAGGAATCTGTCCTTTCCTCTTCTCTTCTTACCTGTCACTTGAGACTCATTTTGTATCAATAGCAAGGTATGCTCATCCTGGGTACTCAAGTCTATCCAGAGCAGACCTAATACTTGTTGAGGGGTGAAAGAGCTACCAGTTCTGGAAAGGAAACTTTCACTACCAGTACACGATGTCTCTTCATAAACAAGTCCATTTGGATTTCAGTCTTCTAGAACATAAAAACTCTGGGGTGTCTGCTTTGTAAGAAATGAAAATGTAAAGGAAAATACCTTTGTAATTAGGCTGCTCTGATTGTTCACTCAGTGATGGCACAATCTGTCCAGAGCACAAACATCTTACATGCATCTGTGGGGCAGGGTCAAACGCTGTTTTTTGGGGGTTTTTTTAAGCATGCTCAGGATAATTTGGTAGGTGGGGAAAAGCTAGCTGAACATCGGTGTATTAATGATTGACCATGAAGAGACATCAAAACTCCATTGGTCTGTATTTAAACAGGCATTCATACTCCATGCCTGAATCTTTTTATGATCTTCTTAAAAATATTGTATATTTTCTTGTCTCCTTTTCCCACAGAATAACAAGTTTCCCAACCCACCAGCTTTCATTTTCATGATCGATGTGTCCTACAATGCTGTGAAAAGTGGCTTGGTAAGGCTGATCTGTGAAGAGTTGAAGTCACTCCTAGATTATCTGCCCAGGTAATCAGCTGCTGTGCTGTGTACTGCTGCAGCCAGTAAAAAAAATTGGAAAGCTTCTATATCTTCCCCTATTCACAGAAGAGTTTCTCCCTTTTAAATGCTAATATAAAGTGCAGTTTGGCAGTATTTGAAGTTGGCAAGTGACAGTGCAAGCCCCCCTGTGCTACTCTAGCTACATGATTTAGTCATAGTCTTCATGGATTGTGTGGATGATGTTAGCATTTCTTACCAGCTAAGAAACTACATGTAGCCTACAACTACACTGTGGGCTAAAAACTACACTGAATTACCTGTTTTCTTCACAAGGGGCAAGGAGTTTTGTAGGTAATTATCTTTTACACTAACCATGTTGTCAGTCCAGTAAAGTTAGATAAGTTTTTGAATGCAAGGCATTTCATTTTCCCTTGTCTGGGTCTTATCTGTTGAATGCTCTGATGCAGGTATTGTCTTATTTTCAGAGGAGGTAACCTAGAGGAGTCAGCTATTCGGGTGGGTTTCGTCACCTACAACAAAGTGTTGCACTTCTATAATGTGAAGAGCTCGTTGGCGCAGCCGCAAATGATGGTTGTATCTGATGTAGCCGATATGTTTGTGCCGCTACTTGATGGTTTTCTGGTGAACGTGAATGAGTCCAGGACAGTGATTGCCAGGTAATGGAAGCTGCAGCAGAACTCATGTAGGGAGCAACTTGTTGGGGAATTCCTTGTATTACTTTTAAATGATTCAGCTTTGATAACGGTATTTGTATGCTAGATACGTGATAGCTCCATTGTGAGTGTATTTAAATTTACACCTAGAAGCTGACAAATGTAGACAGAAAGGTACACTTTGGGATGTCCTTAATTTGCCAGGTTGTTGCAATTTGGATACCTTTGGGCAGAGGCTCGTATTTCTAGTTTGTTCAAAAATGCTACAGGCTTGTTACTAGCCTTAGGCAGAAAACTGATGTACATCCTGGAAATAGAGCTACACCTTGCTTTGTCCTCAGTTGGCTGTCTGAATTTGCTTCACTGGTATTAGAAATTAATTGGAAGATGGTGCAAAATAGGACTTAAGGAAAGAGGCTTTTCTAGAGGAAAATCTGTGGTAAACATTGCTGAGACCAGGAGCTTATAAGAGTTCAGTCACCTTAGCTAATGTGACAGTGTAAATATAGCTACAAATTGAGGTAACCCTAATTAGATTGCTTCTTTAGGAGAGTCAAGTGAAAGAGAAGGAAGGAGAGTCAAATGTGATAAGTTCAGGCAGCAGCCAGGTTTTTACCTCTTACCAAATCTTCCTTTGGGAGTTGAGCTTCTAAATTTACCCTAGAAAGGGGGTGGTGAATTACTGACAGGGTTTGGTAGGAAGCTAAACTTTGGGACTAGATTAGATTAGATTATCAAGCCTAGATTGTGGCTTTTAAAAGGATAAAGTAAAAATCTGACACATTTAAGAGAAGGGATCATCAGGAGCATTAGTTGGAGCTGTAGAGTCAGTGCTGAAGAAGCCAGTGCCAACAGAGATGAAGAGAGGATGAAGAATCAGCTTTTCTGTAGTTAACAAACGAGACCCTATAATTGGCATGTTGGTTAATAGAAAAGTTAGGCAGGTTAATGATTACTGTTTCTTAGCCACTTTGGTCCCCTGGGTCATTGGCTACCATTGGTGGTGGATTTACCAGGCAAGGGCTAAATTTTCTTTGACCTTTTCCTTTCTCTCTCTCTCTGTCTCTTAACAGTTTGCTGGATCAGATCCCAGAAATGTTTGCAGACACAAGAGAAACAGAAACGGTCTTTGCTCCAGTAATTCAGGCAGGGCTGGACGCACTGAAGGTAGATATATTGTTGTGGGGATCTGGCTGCGTTGTCAGACACTACACAAAAATTGGAATATTTCATCCCATCTCGCTTGAGAATCTCAAAGCTTTTCCTAAACCAGCCTTACTGAACATAGGAAATGGCTACCCCATTGCTAAAATACAAGCACTTCTGTGAATCATTATATCAACTGTTGAGCTCGCTACCCAACTAAAGAATTGAAGCTACCAAGAAATTTGGAATTTAGAGCAATTGCCAGAGACAACTTTCATCAAGTCTTTGGAATTAATTTGCAGTTCTTATAAACTAAATTCCATGAGATTGTCAGTAATGAGTGGCTCAGGATGTTGGCTTTCTGTTTGAGCTGACAGATTGCTTTGGCAGCAACCATGGTTTAACTCTGTGCTGGAGTTCTGGTTGGGCCCAGATTCAGAGAGAATGCCATCTACTGAATTGCCAGCATTGCTCAGCAAAGCATGTAGACTTTTTTCTGATAGTCTGCCACTCCCATACTTGACCTAGCTCAATTATGTCCATATTGAGTCACCAGCTTGTCAGGTTTGTTTCCTGGAAAACACTCGAGCTTGTTTCATGAGAATTATCTATGTTTGCATACACTGTGGCAAAAAGCAAAGCTAATCCAATCAGCATTCCACTCATGTAAATTCCATAGACAGATGTTAATTTAATCATGCAGTGGGATCCTAGGACTCTTATCCTTGATCCCCAAAATTGTGCATCCTGCCACATCAGGTATGCATGGCAAGATGCATGATTTTTGGCACCTGGGATAAAACTTGTCAGATCCCATTGTACATCTGCTGATATGCAGGGAGCCTTGGATCAGCAACCAAGTCCTTGATTTCCAGACACCCTGCGTGCCTGGACCTTTAAATGGTGCTGCAGGAATCACGGCATTGAGAAACAGTCCCTGATACTTGTGCTTACTGCAGTGCCTTTTCAACTTGCCAATGCATGGGGAGCTCAAAATTGCAATCCTGGGCTTCCAGCATGCCCAAGCCTTCTTAAGGGTGGTTCTCCAGTGCCAGGCTGCACTGGCACATGTGGAGCCTGGGATCTCTATGCTTGGCTTCCCGCAAGCATAGAGGTTGAAAAGTTTGTGCAGCCTAGCACTGGGGAGACAGCTTCCTAATGCTGGGCTGCACATTTTGAATTTCAGTGGACAAGAGATGACTGTGTCCTAGACCTGGGAGATGCTTCCTGCCCTATCCTACTTATCAGAAGGAGTGGCTGGTCCTGGTCCTGGGTCCAGGATACAGTTATTCACCACCCAGTTTAGTTAATTAGTGGAATTGGGCAGGGCATAGCCCCTGGGTCCCAGCCAGCAACCAGGGCAGGACTGCTTGAAAGTCTTCCTGACAGTTCAGTGCTGGGCAGGCTGTCTGGGAGCCAGCTGCTCTCCCTCCGTGTCCCAATCAAGGTAGGGAGGAAGAGCAGAGCACCATGAGATAGTAGAGGGGAGCATACATCATGCACCTTTTAAATTAAAGCAGAATGCAAGCCAGCCACAAAGATGTTCCACATTTTAACAAGCAACATCTTTGTGGATGTAGTGTTCCAGCATTAGGAAGCTTATCCCATGATAAATTGCTTGCACATGTGGCATCTTACAGTTTGTGAGTAACATATCAATTAAGTGATAAATGTATTGTGTCAGGGGCCATTGTGTGTGCTGACCATTTAAAAGAATATCAGGAGCCTGACACTTATTTAAAAAAAAAAAAAAAAAAAAGTTAAGGAAGCTCATTTCACAAAATTCACTTCTATCTCAGTAACTATACCTTGATTTCCCCCACAAAACACAAGAAATACTAAAAAAAAAAAAAAAAAAAAAAAAAAAGAAAGAGTAACTCCTAGCTGAAGTAAACATAGCTTATGAACCTACTGATTCAAAATGGTCCCCAGCTAGTATCAGGGAACTGGACAGTAATAGAGTAAGCATTTAATGTGGTTCATTCCAATGTCCCTCACCAGTTCAATGCATGTTTCTAACTTAAATAATTTTCTTCCTCCTCTGTAGGCAGCAGAATGTGCTGGCAAGCTCTTCATTTTTCACACCTCTCTGCCTATTGCAGAGGCCCCAGGGAAGCTGAAGAACAGAGATGACAAGAAGTTAATCAACACTGATAAAGAGAAGGTAGTAATGACTCATGTCAGGGATGGGCAAAATATGGCCAGCAAGTCGCATCTGGCCTACTAGGCCATTCTGTCCGGCTCGCAGGGCCCCTAAAATTGTCTTTTTTTAATTAATATTAATTTGCGTCTGGCTCCTGTCAAAAATGACAGGAGCCAGGGACAGTAGGACCCAGGGGAAGCCACAGCAGGCCCCTGGAAGAGTAGGACCCACCCCTTCACAGCTGGAAGCCCCTGGCTAGCAGGGGCTTCTAGCCTAGGATCATGGGGCTGTTCCCGCCTGTGCTGGACTGGGAAACACAGGTAAGAGCAGGGCTGGGGCTGTGCACACTGGTCCCTGCCTAACCACGGGGCTGGGAGCGAAGGGGTGCATGGGAGCCAGCGCTGGTGTCCTGGAGCCAGTGCCAGCGGGGCCCAGGGTGGGGTGGTTCCCCTTTCTCCCTGCTGGGGCAGCCCAGTCTAGCTCTGTAGAGCCCAGGCTCTTGCCACTCTGCTCTGGGCCCTGCCGGCACTAGCCTCGGGGCATCGCCTGGCTGTCACTGGCTCCCAACCCCACTTTCCGGGCCGGCGGAGGGCCGTGGTGGTGGCGCCTGGGGCTGGTGGGGGTGGCACAGGCCAGTGGGGATGTGGCCCAGGGTGTGGGGAGGCAGCACGGATCTTGAATTGCATGCCTAAG
>NW_005841852.1:803670-820995 GCF_000455745.1 Alligator sinensis
TGCTGGGAGTGGAGCTGCGGCTGCTTTTCTGCTCCCAGAAGCTCCTGTGGCTGCGAGGAACCCGGGTTTCCAGGGGAAGCTCCTGGCTGACCCCAGGAGCAGCACGGTTTGCCTTCCGAGGCCACTGAGGGTGGTGCGACCTGGCAGGGTCATGGCCTAGGGCACAGGAAGCCCGGGGAAGCTGCAGGAGCTTTCAGAGCAAAATAAACAGCTTTGGCTCTGTTCCAGCTCCCGGCACATCCTCCCTGCTCATCCTGGGGCCGGGGGTTGAGCTACTGCCGGGCTCCTGTGGGACAGGTGGGGCCAGGCCTTCCCCCTGGGGCGGTGGCATGTGCCAGGGGCGGTGGCACGTGTCAGGGCCGCCCAGTGGGCAGGGGCAGCCAGGCCACTGCTGTCCCAAGCCTCAGGCGCGGGATGCAACTTCTGCGCTGCCTCCCCAGGTTTTACATGTCCCAGGCCATGTCCCTGCTGGTTTGTGCTGCCCCCAGCGGCCTTGAGCGGATCCCCCGCACTGCCCCTGGGGCCGGCCAGGAGCTTCCCTGGCCTGGAACCTGCAGGAGCTTCCGAAGCAGAAAAGTGGCCGCGGCTCTGCTCCAGCTCCTGGCACAGCCTCTTCGCCTGTCCCAGGGCCAGAGGGCGAGCTGCCACTGGGCCCCTGTGGGGTGGGGGGGGCAGGCCTTCCCCTGGGGCAGTGGCAGTCCCCACTCCCCCTCTTGGGCTGCCCGTGGTGGGGGCAGCCAGGCCATTGCTGCCCCAAGTCTCAGGAGTGCAATGCAAGTTCTGCGCCACCTCCCCATGTCCCCACCAGCTTGTTCTTCCCCCAGTGGCTCTGGGAGCCCCCTGCACTGCCCCCCGGGCCTGGCAGGCATTGGCCCCTGGTTGGGGGTGGGGGGTAGGCCTGGGCCCCCTGCACACCAGGGGCCCAGTGGCCCACTGGCAGCTCGCCTTTTGGGCTCTGAGCTATTGCACAGTGGGGGCAGGTGCTGACCAGCTCAGTGGGGAATGCACAGGGCACTCCCATGCAGACCTCACATACCCTCAAACCCTTCCTGCAAGCCCCACAGCCACACCGTCCACCACACACAATCACACATCCCACAAATACTATACACACACCCGCACACCCCCTCCCCATACCCCCCGACACCCCTGCATACCCCACACAGTAAACAAGAGTAAGACTGCATTTTGAGCTATTATGCAATCACTTCTACATATGAAGCAGAAACTCACGCATCAGGACAAAAATATATATTTTTTAATTGAATTAAAATATAATATTATGGGTATTTGATTTTTAGTACATAATTTGGTTTTTTTTTCTGGTTCTAAGATGGCAAACCCTCTTCCCCAAAGGAGTACTTCCAGGGGCAAGGGAAGGGATTTCTGGTGGCAAGGGTTAGAGGTCAGGGGCAGGACTTCTGGTCCCAAGATGTTGACCAGAGGGCAGGGCACCTGGCAAAGGGCAGGGCTACCCATGTGGCCCTCAACAGCTTGCCAAAACTCGCTAAGTGGCCCTCCTCCCGAAATAATTGCCTGCCCCTGACTTATGTGCTGCTTAGTGGAAAGCTTCTCTTGCTCTCTTTGTAGAATAAGATAGATCTGGGGTGACATCAAAAGAAGTAATAAAAAAGAGATAATGGATCAATGGCACTTTTTATTGCTGCAGTCCTCCCTTTGGGTTCTCGTTCAGAACTGAGTTTATCTTAAGGGTAAGGACAGGAAACCTTCTGTTTGGGGATGGATGGACAATAGTGATAGAATCTGAAGTCCAAGTGGGCAGAATATTTGGAAGCTCTGGACCTTAGTCTAGCATGTGTAGCAGCTACTACTTAAATCTTAAATCCTGATTACACTTTAGAAGAAAGGGATGGGAAAGTGCTTTACAATATATTTTAATTGTCTTGAAAAATGTATGTGGTAGCTATTTTCTTCTCACCTGCTTTGTATCCCTGTTCTTTTTCCATTATCCCTAGACTTTGTTTCAACCCCAGACAAACTTCTACAACAATTTAGCCAAGGACTGTGTGGCTCAAGGCTGTTGTGTTGATTTGTTCCTATTTCCGAACCAGTATTTGGATGTGGCAACACTGGGGGTAGTAACTTACCAGACTGGGGGCTCCATTTATAAGTATACCTATTTCCAGGTAAGAACTTCCTTGGGTCAGTCTGTCATCTGCTCTGCCTAAGATTTCTCAGATCCAGCATTATAACTTACAGTGGTTTTGTTTAATCTTTACTGCCAATGTATCTGTACTAAGAGGAAGAATGTGACTACCAAAAAGTTTTAGAATACTCCTCTAATACGAAAACCATTAACACCATAGAATAAACCATCATCTGAGTTCATTGTATACAGGACGTAGTATCCAGGTGATGCTGGCTGTCTAGATTTTGTTTTTCCTAGACCTGCATAATTTGAATGCTTAATATCAGATGGGAAAAGCTTTGTTTTCATTTTTGCTCAAAAATAAACTTCTTGAATACCCTGCAATTTAAGTGAGCAATGAAATTTTGGCTGTTTGAGAATGTAAATTTGAGACTCGCTGTATCAGGCAGACCTAGCCTTCATTCATAACAGGTGTTTTTTTCCAGATAGATATGTTTTATGAAAGTGGGAAGTTATTCATTCTTCAGCCACCTGCAGATGAGCAAACTGAAACTTTAGGAGAGGGGTTTTCAACAAGTGTACCCCTTCTGTCTCAAAGTTTCAGGTCATGTACCCCTTTATATTAAAATTATTTGGAGGGCTGAGCCAAGGCCCCCACTGGAGGGAGTGGGGCATGGCCTGGGACTGAACGGGGCCCTGGCTGAGCCAGGTTGTGAGACAGTTGGAGCCCAGATGGCTTGTCCATGGGCACAGGGGGGCTCCTGCTGCTGCACACACCCCGGTGGAAGCCTGGGGGGCACGTGCCCCCCTGAACTGCGTGTGGGGCAGAGGTGACTGCTGCTGTGTGCTGGGCTTTGCATGCTACTGCAACTGCTGCCGGAGCCGTACGATGCCACGTGTTCCACTGCTGGGAGGGCAGGGGGCACAGTGCAACCCAGCAGCAGCAGGCATGTGGTGTCACACCGCTCCTGGGCAGCTATAATGGCATGCAAAGCCTAGCGTGCAGCAGCCACCTCCACCCTGCGCATAGATCAGGGGGCACATGCCTCCCAGGCCTCCACCAGGGGGCATGTAGCAGTGGGAGCTCCCCACCCACATATCTCCTATGAATTTTTTAAGTACCCCTAGGGATACACGTACCCCTGGTTGACAACCACTGCTTATGGGGATTTGGGGAAGTTTGCAAAACATTTAAGTGGCTCTATTAAAGGGAATCTTGTCAAGATCCATCTCAAGTAGCGTACACAGTTTTGAGTGTTTGCTTGTCAATGCGTTAGGATTGATACAACAAAGCTTCTCTGAAATTGGGTTTTGATACTTTTACCCTCTCACATTTTAAATCTGGCGACACATTGTAGGAATTCTATGCTTGAGAAAAGACTGTGACCTTCCATTCAGCATGTGGGAGAGAGACAAAGGTTTCTCTCCATTTACATTGCAGCTTATTTCAGAAACTCATTTGGATTCCCATTCCTCTCATCAAGCTGAAATGTTGACTGGCATTTCCAGTAACGGTGTTTTGTTAATAATGTGCAGTCACAGGCGCGAATGTCGCTAGCAGTTCATATGGAGCAGGGATCCCTGTTAAATATCTGCAGAGATACATAGTATTTTTAAAAATGTACTTCTGCAATAGTTCATTCATTAGAGGGGGGGAAAAAAAGGTGACTCGTGGTGGTTGGACAAACTGGGCCTTGAGCCCTTTGAAATTACTCTGATTCTGGGGATAGGGTGGCAGATTTAAAGCATCTCTCATGTGAGGAGATCTGAAATCTGTAGGGTAACTTCTGTTGTGGAATGTAACACTTGAGAATTGTTTCTTGTGTTCCAGCTGGAAACTGACCAGGAACGGTTCCTAAATGACTTGCGCAGAGATGTCCAGAAGGAGGTGGGATTTGATGCTGTGATGAGAGTGCGCACAAGCACAGGTAAGTATTTCGTATTGTCTAGGCTTAATTAAAACTAGCCTGTATCATTACAGGAAGTAGGAGGAGAGCAGACTTCTCCATGGGCTGGAACATACTGAAATTAGTCTGTAAAGTCTGCTGTCCTAATTCTTCAGCATCCCTGGGATTATGGGAGGGTTGAAAGAAGAGGTATGGTGAGAGAGATGTCAAGACAATTTTATGTCCTTGAGAAGCGGGCTGCCATGTCATCCCAAAGGCTGTCTGCTGGGCTCTTCTACTATAGAGTATGGTTGGTTCAGCTCCATAGCCTTCTTTTTCCTTACAGGAATTCGAGCGACTGACTTCTTTGGAGCTTTCTACATGAGCAATACAACAGATGTGGAGCTGGCAGGTCTGGACTGTGATAAAACCATCACAGTAGAATTCAAACATGATGATAAACTGAGTGAAGACAGTGGCGCACTCCTTCAGGTGAGCCAGAAATGCCAATGTGTAGGGGAAGTGGGTGGGTTGGGAACCAAGCTTAAGAATGTGCTGGCAAGAAACTTAAGCCATTGCCAGATGGAGTCGTCATACCATTGAGCATCAGAGTGAGATCACTCCCTTATGCTAAGTTTCTTCCCTTAGATGTCTCTCTCCAGCTTTTCAGAAACAGGGCTACATGATCATGTTGCTTGAGGGGTTTTGCACTGATTCCGTAACTGGCATCTAGGTTTCCTCCAGTTCCTGTAGCAATGTACAGTAGAACATAGATTTTTTTCATATTGGGTGATTTGCTACCTGTCCTTTGCAGTGTGATGCTTAATTAAGAATGAATCTCTCAGCTGCTTGCTACTACTTTCATTTCAAAGGACACTGTTTCTCCAAACAGCTAAAGCACAGTCTGAGGCAGCTGATAAGAGAAGTAGCACGCTTTGAAAGAAGAGTCACAGCAAACAACTTTTGCTTGTCCATGGTCCTACACAGTTGTTTGCAGTTTTATGTACCCCTGCCTAGTACTGGGTTAGGAATCTAACCCTGTAAAGAATCCCAGTTCTACTGCATTATAGAAAAAATGTTATCCTTGGATTGCTGACTTCAAATTAACTCCCTACAAGTGTTCTTTTTCTTCTCTGTACAAACATCACACCTAGCTGTGCTGCCTTGCCATGTCCTCTTGCATTCCTATGTCCCTCCTTCTCAAAGCCATCCTGAAAACACTTCCAAGACTCCTCCAAGCCTGTCTTTACTTCAGAGCCCCTGTGCCCTCCCCTCACCCCATAAAACTATGAAGAAATTGGCTAAAATCAGTGCTTGGTCTCTTAATGTGGTCTCATCCCCTCTCCTTCTCTGTATACTGTTTTCTTTGATTGTAATCCCTTTCAAATGTGAATAGTGTTGTCTTACCTGTCTGTCCAGATATCCAAGCTTTACTACTTAAAATAAATGCTGTTCAAACATTGACAGGATTTGAAAATCCTTAAGTGCCTTACTGCACATATGAAGAAAGCAAATAGTAATTGATGGAGAAAAAATTTAGTTCTTGGGTAGAACGGGCTGGATCTGGCCTGTTTGGCCCCTAAAAAAATTAGAAAATTAATATGTATTTATCTGGTCCTGGCTGCCTGTCAAAGGTGACAGAAGACCGGGGCAGTAGGACCCAGGGGGAGCCTGAAGCAGAACTAAACAGCTGCAGCAGCAAGTCCAGTCACACCCTGCCTTCAGCCCCTCCACCCTGAGCCCCAGCCAAAGCCTCTGCCTAGCAAGGGCTTCTGGAGGGTTCTGGCCTGGGGCTATTCCTGCCTCCCTGTGCCAAGGGAAATACAGATAAGAAGTGGGGAGGAGGAAGGCAGGGGAGGACCGTGGGTGATTACCCCAGTCCTCAGGGCCAGCTGGATCGGCTCCTGTAGTCCTAAAGCAGGAAATGGCTGTAGCAGGCAGGAGCGAAGGAGCAGCAAACAGGTGTGTGGAGCGCAGCGATAGTCAGGCAGGCAGAGCACGGGGTCTGCGCCAGTGCAGCGGGGCCCAGAGCAGGATGGCAGGAGCATAGGGCCCGGGCTGCCAGGGGCTCTGTGAAGCCAGGTTAACTCCCTCTCTCCCTGCTTGAGCAGTGCAGGCCCTGCACTCCTGCCATCCCACTCTGGGCCGTGCCAGCGCTGGCCCCAGTACACCAGCCCAGGCACTGTGCTCCCACATGGCTGTCGCTGCACTCTGCACGCCCGCTCACTACCCCTTCCCCTCACCTGCTGCAGCCATTTCCTTGTTCATCTCCCACCTGCCATGCTCCAGCATCACATGGTTCCCAGCTGCAGCACTGGGAATGCAGGAGCAACTGGGATGTGGTGCTAGAGTGGCCGGGATAGGGGGATGGGGAAGCGGCAGGAGAAGGGCAGCAGTGGCAGATGGGTGGGCAAGTGGCAGTAAGTGGGAGCACAGGGCTTGTGCTGGTGCCCTGGGGCCAGGAGTGGCAGCAGCGCAGAGCCTGCACTTGAAGGAGCACTGGTGGGGGCAGGCTGTGGGCAAATCTTTCCCCTCCATGCAAGTCACAACCCTCACCAACCACCTTTCCCCCACACACTCACAGACCCCAACACCTATCCATCCCATCCCCCTCCCCTACACCCCACATACCCACAGACCTATACCCACTCTCCCACAATATACAAGAGTAAGACTTCATTTTAACCTCTACATACACTACACAAAAGCATGTAAATCAGGACAAAAATATTTTTTTTATTAAATTAATGAATGTTGAACTACATGTTTGATTTTTAGAACATAATTTGGTATTTTTCTGGTTCAGAGATGGCAAAACCCCTTGCTGAAAGGAGTAATTCCAGGGGCCAAGGGGAGGGACTTCTGGTGGCAAAGGTCAGGGGGTAGGACTTCTGGTCCCAAGCTGGCAACCAGGGGGGTGGGGCACCAGTCAAGGGGAGGGGCTACCCATGCGACCCTTGATGGTATGCCAAAACTCATTAAGTGACCCTTCGCCCACAATAATTGCCTGTCCCTGTCATAAGGTCTCTCCTCCTCTAGGATTGAGATGGTGTTTAACCCACTAAGTACAGAATTTGTTATTTTGGTTATTCATTATTTCCAAATGTAGCAAAACTGAATGGTTCCATACTCCCTGTTTTTAATAGTTGTTTTGTTCCGTCTGTCTTGCAGTGCGCTCTTTTGTATACAAGCTCTGCAGGACAACGGCGACTCCGCATTCACAACCTCTCCCTGAACTGTTGCACGCAACTAGCTGATCTCTACCGGAACTGTGAGACGGACACGCTCATCAATTATTTAGCCAAGTATGGTAAGGATCTGTCTCCAAGATCATCTTATACCTCTCTGCACTAAAGGCTGAGCCAGACTCTGAAGAGTTTATAGATCTTATGTGCCCCTTCCCAGACAGTAATGATCCCAGTATTGTTCCTCTGCCCTGGAAGCACAGGCAAGAATCAGCCTCACCCTCTGAGTCGGATGCAGAATTCTGGTCTCTGGATTTGGCTTAAAGGAGATACGTACACACACAGCTTTTATAAGATGCATATATGCTTGCTTCTAGAGCTAAAGTGCTTTCATCCTTCTCATGGTCGCTGGGTTCTTCTACTCTGGGTATGGAAAGACACAAAAATGGTCCCACATCCAGTAGGTGAATGAAAAAACCTTGTCATAATACAAACAAGAGCATAATAAAATTGTACAAATCTTAAAATGGCAAAAGCTATGTGCATGCACTCCTAGGTGTTTTTCTTGTATTCTAACAGTGACCTCTGCTGACCCAGTAAGCAATTACATTGCTAGGTTCAAAGGAGTTTTCCAGATTTACTTGCGGCAAATGTATTATCAAAATATAATAGAGTTGCTCTAGGTTTTGAAGTCTAGTTGGACTAAAGATTTTGGACCATTTTGAGGTAATTATAGGTATTGATGGTTACTTGGTATCTGTGATGAGCTCTTAACTTTCTGTGCAGCGTATCGTGGAGTTCTGAATAACCCAGTCAAGACGGTAAGAGATGCTCTGATCAACCAGTGTGCCCAGATCCTGGCGTGCTACCGAAAGAACTGTGCCAGCCCTTCTTCTGCTGGCCAGGTAACTACCTCAGTTTTGGATGGCAGGTGTGACGGAAGCAAATTGAGAACCATACCCTTCCCACCTATTCCATTAATATGGGTGATGTACTTTAACAATGAGAAAAACTGTCCATTTAACCAGAGGACCTGGAAGAGAAACTATATTTTGAGTGGCTTCTTAAATAGACTTCTGGCACATAGTCACACAAGTCAGCACCTCAGGAGAAATTCATCCCACAAGCCCTGTGGAATGAAGTACAAGTGAATGTGTTAAAGGAGTTTAGCCTCTAGAATTATGTGGATTTTGGATTTAAATCAGCTCCTTTAGTTTGAAGTTATTCTACTGACTCCATGCAAGCCTCACTTGTTGCCAGGTGTTTTAGTTGGCTGTAGCCACAAACTCCCGGAAGGCCAATTTAGAATGGACATAAGAAAAAACTTCTTTACAGTCCGTGTATCCAGGGTCTTGAACAGACTCCCCCCAGAGGTTGTGCAAGCACCTGCTCTGGACTCATTCAAAAGGCACTTGGATGCTTATCTTGCTGGGATCATTTGACACCAGCAGACTTCCTGCCTATGGCAGGGGGGGGGGGGGGATGCAAGGTCCCTTCCAGCCCCTAATGTCTACAAGCCTCATTCAGCGAGAGAGCTCGTTATTAATTGCTGTCTGTTCTGCATCTACATTATGACCATGTCCCACATTGTGGACTCATGTCCATTTACAGTGCTGCCTGGTAGCCTTCAGGCTCTTCAAACTGGTGATGACATCACCTTAAGATGGCTGAAACAATATTCCAAAACCATATAAGCTAAATAAATTCTTCATCTTGTGCTTTGTAGCTGATTCTCCCTGAATGCATGAAGCTACTTCCTGTGTACTTGAACTGTGTGTTGAAGAGCGATGTCCTTCAACCTGGACCAGAAGTCTCCACTGATGACCGTGCCTACATTCGCCAGCTAGTAACCTCCATGGATGTGGCAGAAACAAATGTTTTCTTTTATCCCAGGCTTTTGCCCTTGGTAAGTGCTTCTAGTTAGTGTACATCAGTGGCCTTTACCCTGTACAGAAGTTCCATTGCTATACCACTATACCCGGAAAAGTAGCATTTTAACAAAGAAGAGCTGCATGGGAAAAGTGTTGCTCCCTGTCATTTAGCAGGATGCTTGATTTCAGCTGTAAATTAATTTTTGCAAGTTGTATGTTGGACAAGGTACACTTTTCCTCCAACAGTCCTAGGGGAAAGCACCAGGGCAACTTTTTTTGGAGCCTCAAAAATCCTCTAGCTCCACTCTAGTAATTTTATATAGTTTGTAGTCCTTCCAGGAGAACTGAATGGACTTTTTGACATTACTTCACTTGGTTAGTGGAATACCGTGAACATTCCCAACATAAGGAGAGTACTGGAATTGCAGAATACTGATGCCAGGGCAGTCTACTTATGAACAACAGTTTTTTCCTAATCTCTTTTGATATCATACTAAGCAGGAAAACAAAATTACAGGAAACAGCAATAATTCAGTCCAGATTTGACAGCCCTGCAAATTGTTACCTAATGTCCATGTTACAAGAAAATGTGCAAGCAGTTAGAAACTGATTCAAGAAATTGAAAATCCTTTAGGGTCTTGAAGGCAGGAATTTGTGTGGCTTAACAAGACTTTCTTCCTTTTATAACATATAACTGCAGGGCTTGATTTACTGTGTTTGATATTTTAACAGACCAAAGTTGATGTGGACAGTGATGCCTTGCCAGCAGCAATCCGGAACTCAGAAGAGCGCCTCTCCAAGGGTGATATGTACCTGTTAGAAAATGGACTGAACATCTTCGTGTGGGTGGGGGTAAACGTACAGCAAGGCCTGATCCAGAACCTCTTTGGTGTGTCATCCTTCAGCCAGATCAGCAATACTATGGTGAGCTAGGCCTGGGGTACAAGCTAGAATTAGGGTGTTCTTCTAATAATGAGAGCAATAAGCAATCCCTGCCTGAAGATAGTCTTCTAAAAATCTCCTCAGGGTTCCTTATACCTAATAGGTTGTAGAATTGGAAAGCACTTGAGCAAGAGTTCTCATACTAGCTAATATCAGTATTCATGAAATCAAGCCCAGCACAGGACCAGACTGCTTCCTCTCTACCCCACTTCATGAAACTAGGGAAGATTTTGCTTAAATCATAGGTATGTTATGGGTGCACAGCAGCCTGGGGGTAGGGGGTGGCAATCAGAGAATTACTTGGAGTCCAGCAAGAAAATTATTGCAGCAGGGAAACCAGCATGGATTTGTAGCAGGTAGATCATGCCTGACCAATCTGGTTTCATTTTGTGACAGGGTCACAAAATGCTTAGACACAGGAGTAGAGGTGGATGTCATTTCCTTGGACTTTAGCAAGGCCTTTGATATGGTATCACATCCTATTCTCATAAATAAATTAAGAGGCTGCAACATGGATGTTTACGCGGTCTGGTGGGTGGCATATTGGCTTAGGGGTTGCACCCAGAGAGTGGTAGTAGATGGGTTGGTATTGACTTGGAAGGATGTGGGTAGCGGGGTCCTGTGGGGTTCGGTCCTTGGACCTGTACTCTTCAGTATCTTCATCAGTGACTTGGATGTGGGTGTGAAGTGTATTCTGTCCAAGTTTGCAGATGATACTAAATTGTGGGGTGAAGTGCACACTCCAGAGGGTAGGGAACAATTGCAGGCAGACCTGGACAGGTTGGAAGAGTGGGCAGTACACAATAGGATGCAGTACAACAAGGACGCATGCAGAGCACTGCACTTAAGATGCAAAAATATCCAGCACATCTACTGGCTGAAAAGTGACCCTCTCAGGAGCACAGAAGTGGAAAGGGATCTCGGAGCCATAGTGGACTCCAAGATGAACGTGAGTCGTCAGTGTGACAAAATCATCAGCAAAGCTAACCACACTTTTATCATGCATCAGCAGTTGCATGACAAATAGATCCAAGGAGGTGATATTTCCCCTTTATGCGGCATTGGTCAGACCGCAGTTGGAGTACTGCGTTCAGTTTTGGGCACTGTACTTCAAGAAGGATGTTGATAGACTCAAGGGGTTCCAGAGGAGGGCCACTCGTGTGGTTAGGGGCTTACAGGACAAGCCCTGTGAAGAGAGACTGAGGGACCTGGACCTCTTCAGCCTCCGCAAAAGAAGATTGAGAGCTGATCTTGTGGCTGCCTACAAATTCATTAGGAGGATGCAGCAAGGGATCGGAGATGCTGTATTCACCAGTGCACCTCTTGGGGTAACAAGGAACAATGGTCACAAACTGACAGAGCAGATTTAGGCTAGATATCAGGAAAAACTTCACAGTAAGGGTGGCCAAAATTTGGAATGGGCTTCCAAGGAAGGTGGTGCTCTCCCCTACCTTGGGGGTCTTTAAGAGAAGGCTGGATAGGCATCTGGCTGGGGTTAGCACTTTTTCCTGTCTAGGCAGGGGGTTGGACTCGATGATCTGTTAAGGTCCCTTCCAACCCTAGCATCTATGAATCTATGATAGCGGGGTCTCTTTCTCTCGCCCTCCCCCTGCATCCTCTAGTCTTGCAGATTCCAGAAGGAGCCATGCCAAATCAGATCCATTTGCATAAAAGCCCTGTATCCCTGTCTTGGCATCCTAGCTGTGGAGCTCCAGTATCAAGAGTAGTGTTACCCTTTTCTGGTTAGTTCTGCAGGTCTGGAGAAAGAATATTAAGTGGCTGCCCATTCTTCCCTGTAGACTATAGACACCATCAGACTCTTGGGCAGATGTTGTCTCTGAGATGGATGAACTTTCTTTTGATACAAATGGAGTAGATGGCCTTTTTGGTCTGATCCCAGAGAACAAGGTGGATGCAGTGTAACCAAAACTATGGGTGTGATTTTTTTTTTTTTTTTTTTTTTTTTTCCCCCCCTTCTTTCTTTTCAGGCAACTGTTTAATCCCATTTTACTTAGTTTTAAGTATAGGGGTTGCTCCTCTCTAGCATCTTGTATGTGTTAGCCTGTTTTACCTAGCTTCTGAATTAGGTTAATTTTGCCCAATAGTAGTGGGTAACTGAACTTCTCAATTGCAGAGTTCTTCTTGGTCTCATTGTAGGATATGTCTGCACTGCTAAGTGCATTGTAGTATAGAGATGCTCAAGCTAGCTTTAAACTAGCTAGCTCGGGTATTATCAGAAACGGTCTAGCTCAGAGGTGCTCAACCCCCAGTTCCCAGGCCAGATCTAGCCTCTGGTGCCAAGTCTTCCAGCCTGCGGACCTCCTTGTGGATCTGAAATCTTTGCAGTGGGGAAGCCAAAGTTCCAGACATTTTGGAAACTCCATGAGCTGGATAGCCTGGTCCTATGTGCTAGGTCTGGTGCACAGGGTAGTGTGGGCTTCTATCCTGACAGGCAGAGGCAGCATGGGGCCAGAAGACTGAGCACCATGAGCTAGCGACCTTAATGTAACCAGACCAGGTATTGTCACATTGTGCTGCAGTATGAACATATACCTTGTGTATTCCTTTTGTAGTTAGAGGAATTATTGTGGCTTATGACGATCTATTTTTTATTAGCAGTGAAGAGAGCAGATTTGTATGCCGAGCTAATAGGGTAACAGTTGTCCTGTAGTGCTGACCTCTTGGCTGTGCCATCCCTTTTTAATTTTCTTTAATAACTTTATTTGTTTCTGCTTAGCAAACTGACCAAAAATGCCTAGACTTGAACTTACGTAGTTCAAGTAAAGCAGCAGAGTTGGTTATTAAATTGTCCTAATTCTGTGTAAGATGGATGTTGTCTTTTATTCCAGAGCACTCTGCCTATCTTGGAAAACCCCTTTTCTAAGAAAGTACGATCCATCATGGACATGCTGCAGGCACAGAGATCCCGCTACATGAAGGTAAAAACCTTAGAGCCATCTGAGTCCAACAGATTAATCACCTAAAATGCATCTTGGATGGAATTAACTTAAAAAACACTAACCTTTTCAGTATTTTGCCAGTATAGTTACTTGGACAATTGAAGTTCTGCTATTGCCCATGCCCAGAGCTGCTGCAGTCTTGATTATGCTGAGAGACTTGGTGCCTGTCTTGTAACCTAGTCTATTTGGGATTCACAAACTTGGCTTCCTACACCTTAGTCCTCTGAGGAGCCTGATATAGCAAGCATGCTTCACATACACCAACAATATTGAAATTAGCACAAAGAACAGTAGCTAGGACTTCTTTTATTAAAAAATTACAGACAGGAAAAGTGCAGACCTTTTATTTAGTAGTATAGGGGTTAGAATAGTTGTCCAGGAAGTGGAAGGACCTGGGTTTTAGGTTCTTCTAAGCCTGAAGGGGTTTCAGAACCACATCTACCTTCCAAGAGGCTATGAAGTTACAGGTGGCATTGGTATAAGGTTGCTTTCCACATATCCTTGATTTTAAAACATTTTTTTAATCACCAAAGTTGCTAGCTGAAACTAATCTTTTTTTTTTTGTTTGCTTATAGTTAATAATTGTGAAGCAAGAAGATAAGTTTGAGATGCTGTTCAAACATTTTCTGGTGGAGGACAAGAGTATGAGTGGGGGGGCTTCATATGTGGACTTCCTCTGTCACATGCACAAGGAGATTCGACAGTTACTGAGCTAGAGGAGGGAGTGATGCTGGACTCCAGCAGTGATGTTTGTCTCCACTAACCACCTGATCCATGGGCCCAGCTCCCTCCAGAAGGACAACATAGAAACCTGTACAATTCCATAATTTTTAATACATGTTGCATAAGCAGAGATCCTTTCAACCTCTCCCAGTCACATTTGAGAGAGATGCAAACATTTCCTGGTGAGGGCTGGAAAAAGGCGTTTGATCCCAGGTCTTTTACCTGTAACTAAGTTGTTTCCTGTGCTTGGCAGGAATCTACCCCCTATGCTCGCTAATCCTGTCGTAATGAATGTAGTTTCTCAGTTCACTGTACATGATTCAGTATTGGGTGAAAAAGCGATAACTTCAAAACTACTGGTAGTTGCTGTGTGTTTGTGTGTGCGCGCATGCTCCAAGTGTGAAGAAGAGCTAGGTGGGGAGGACAGGAGGCAGGCCACCCTGCTGGATGGTGGGAGCTGGAGCAGCTCAGCATTTTTCAGTCTCCTATTTTAAGGAAAAACATGACATGCCACGTACAAACTGCAGCATGTGGCCCTCTGGACCAGGAATCTTTTGAGTTGAAAAAGAAATGAGCTGAGAGGATAGCAAGGTCCTTCCAAAATAGTCACTGTAGCAAGAATTGCTGTGTTGGCATGTATTAGAGTAAGTAACTGGTGAGTGCACAATCAACAGCTGAATAGGAGAAGGATAGAATCAGTGTCTCCTGCTGGCCTGAATGGTACCCCCTCAAATACCTTCCTTTGCCTTTCTTTGGGAAAAGCAGCCTTCCCATCTTACTGTTCTGTGTGGAGTCAGTCTACCAGTTCTGATTTCTTATGGCCTCCCCCTTTTTTTTCCCCTGAGAATTTACCTAGACTGTCCAGTTGGTGGAGGTCATGATGCCTGTCCTTGTTTATATATGAAATATTTTTTTGCAAGTTGATATGTGGCTGTGTGGGAACGGGCACTGCAGGGGCAAGGAGGCAGCTTTTCCCAATCCAAACGGTTGTGAATCGCAGCAAATAAGGAAGCATTTTAATTTTACTGGTACAAATATGAGGCTGATTTGTACTCTGGAGTGCAAGGAAGGGAATACAGGAAAAATAAGGTTAAAATGCACCACAGAAGGTATTACCAAGTACCTGCTGGAAAGGGTCTGGGGCTAAAGCAGAAAGTATTTTCAACCTTGGATGTTTTATTCCCTAATTTTATCTCTTGAACCATCTACATAGGAACTATTGTATAAACTGTTTGCTAAACTAAAATACCTCAGACAGACTGATCCATCCACATTTTAGTTGGCTTTACTGACCACTCCACTGCTTGGTTCATCTAAGGTGGAGGACAGGACTCCTGCAAAGGTGGTGAGAGTCTAAATCAGATTGAGAATTCTAAGGGCTTGTTCGTTAATTTTTTTAAGTAGACTAATGTGTTTAACTTGAACACACAACTGTTCTTGCAATACTCGGGATTTAATGAGGAGGCAACAGCACTGAAAGTTGAAGGAAAAAATTAGCGAAATTCGGGGTGTTTTGAATGCAGTTAGCAGATCTGTATTACCTGGACTCGGCATTGCAATGTAGGGACCTTGTGTAAAACGTATTTTTCCGAACAGCTGTCTGTGGTTTTAGTTCCGTGACCTGTAGCCTATGTATAAATTTGAGGGTTTTGTTTGGTCTAATGTTGCAAGTTTGTCCTGCCTAACAGCACTCTACACTCAAGGGACTATGCGAACTATAATGGATACACTTTCAAGGTGTAGTGGACAGAATCTTCAGCATCTTTTTGTATGACTATAGCTGACACTTTTTTTTTTTTTTAAACCCACTTACTGCCTCCAACCAAAAATCTAGATGTTTTTAACCAGCAAAGAGACAGCTTCCCAGGAATGTAAGGCTCAGCAACCACAGACTTCCATAATACTAACTTCTAGCATTAATATGAGGGGAAAATAAGATCATAAGTGAACCTTTCATTTTCTTCACTCTTGGGGGTTTTTTTTTTTCCAATGCATCTTTTAATTTGTAAAGAAATAAAAAATATATATATATATATTAAGATGTATTTTATGTCATTGTTAGTAAATAAATACTTCTTATTTTTCCAAGCACTGTATTTCGGGGGCAAGGGAGAAAAGAAATGGGAAGGCCTGGGATCTTGTTATTTTCCCCACCGTGACCTACATGATGCAACATTTTGACAATGAGGTTCAATATACTAATCACTTTTTTTTCCTCATTTGTGGTGAATGGTGGTTAGCATTTCAACTGGAATCAAAACAAATGAGGTGCTGTTAAGTTTTAGTATTAGCCTGTTGGGAGATAAAGGTTTAGAAGGGGTAGAAACTTAAAAATATTTATTTTGTTAAAGTACTCCTTTTTTCCTTTCTAAGATCAAATTGGGTCAAATTATGACTGCTTTTTGGTCCACTTTTATAATCCTTTTAGTTATTTTATGACCTAGCACTATCACATAGCAGCAGCTAGAATTCTCCAGGCTTTGCTCTTCAGTGGCATAGAAAAACCCATCTCAAGTATTTATGGGGGATTTTTGTTTTGTTTTGTTTTTCTTTTTAAGTGGCAGGAGCATTGCTGGGTTTTTTTCTAGAGTGCAAAAATAAAATTCAGATTAAACTTTCTAGCAGCAGTACCTACTTCTTTAGGTGTTGCAATTTTGTTTGAAAATACCCAATAAGGATATTTAGTTTGTCTTAGTGTATTTTACAAGGGGGTTATAATGTGAAACAGAAGGCATGTTCCCATCTTCTGTCCAAAATCAAATACTATGTTGAGCTAAATGATGGGCTGTGCACAACTTGTACTTTAAGTGAGTGGAGTAAGTTGTCCTGGAGGAGTTTTAGGGTATCTACACCTTTCACTGCTTATGGGAGTTGCCTAGGAACTGAATATTGGTGCTCTCAGTAGATGGGTTTACAGAAAGGAAGGGCCCCTCCTGAGCTTCCTCTGGTGGACTTCTGCATCCTGTTTCTAGCAGTGCCTCAAAGAAAGGTGGAAAACAGCCTCACACTGTTTCTTACCCTGTTCATTTATTTGTGGATGAAACTTTTTCTGCCTTCTAAAGTTTTAATTCAATATTTGCATACTACAGCTTCTGGTGAACTTGTCTAGCTGCCTTTAACGCAAGGGCAGGGGAGCTCAAACCTCAGAAACAGAGAGTTGCCTTCCTATGCTTTCCTATTCCTGTTCTTGAATTCTAGCTCAGACCATGCTCGTCCTCCGGTGCACAGGTCCCACCTGCCACTATTGTACTGCCCCTCTCGAGTTGCGGGGGGAGGATTCTTGCCCCAACTCTGCTATTCTTCTCCCTCCAGGCCAGCCAGACCCGAGAGCAGAAGCTCCCAGCAGTTCCAGTTGTCCCCAAGGGTGGCCCGCTCCCTGTAGCCGCTGCTCTCCCCGCCAGCTGCCCCAGGCGCCGCTCCTGCCCCGGCTTCTACAAGCCGGCTGAAGGATGTGCTGCCGCGCATGCGCTGTCCCACTCGGGCCGCTCGGAGCCGGACGCTCGGGGGTTGCAGCCCTCCGACGCCGAGCAGGGGGGAGCGTCCGCGCCTGCGCGAGGCACCGAGGGGGTGGGGCCAGGCTCCCTTGCGCAGGCGCGGAGGCTGTGGCGGGGTCAGTGGCGCGCTCTGTCTTTCCGCTACCGCGGGGCC
>NW_005841852.1:821139-828698 GCF_000455745.1 Alligator sinensis
CTGCCCGCGCGGCTCATGCCTGGCCACGCGGCGGCGCCAGGTGTGGCGGCAGCGGCGCACACGGGCGCTGCTCTTCTACGGCACCGACTTCCGCGCCTACGAGGCGCCGCTGCCGCGCCTGCCGCATCAGGCTTGGGCGCTGTTCCACGAGGAGTCGCCCATGAACAACTACGCGCTGTCGCACGCGCCAGGCATCCGCCTTTTCAACTACACGGCTACGTTCCGGCGCGAGTCGCACTACCCGCTCACGCTGCAGTGGCTGGCGAGCCTGGCCTACCTGCGCCGTGAGCCGCTGCCGCTGCCCGACAAGGAGAGCTGGCGCCAGCGCGGCTACGGGCCCGTGCTCTACTTGCAGTCCCACTGCGACGTGCCCGCCGACCGCGACCGCTACGTGCACCAGCTCATGAACTACATCCAGGTGAGTTGTCTGCCAGCCTGGGCTCGCCACTTCGGAGGCTGCAAAAGGGCCTCGCTCAGTGTAAGGAGGCGAGGAAAGCCTGAGGGGCAGGCTCAGGCTTCCTGTATCAAGTGCCTGGTGCAACGTCCTGGCATCCCGGTGGGAGGATGGGGGCTGTTTACCGACCCTGGTGCTGTCCTATTTCTGGCAGTTGTTTGCTGGCTCCTTGGACTCATTGCAGGGCCAGCAGGCAATGTTTGGTGTGCTCTGCTTGGTGCCCCCCTCAGTGCACTGGTTATGAACCTGTGGCTGTTGCTGCCATTGCTGTAATCAAGGATATCCCAAGTGTGCCCTGCACGGCCCCCATCACCAAGGGGAGCTTATAGCTCAATTTGGTGGGCTTTGTCCACCAACCACCATCCAGAATGGCTCATCAAAAGGCCTGGCATCAACATTTCACAGAAACGGGATATGGGCTTCCCTGGTTCCCCCTCTGTGCCCATGGCAGGTTAAGGTACCAGGTTGGTGTTGCATCAGGGTTGACAGTCGTTTTATGCAGAGTTTAGATTATGGCTTGTATGAGATGGTTTAGATTAGAACAATCCTGCCTCAGGCAGGGTCGTGGACTTGATGATCTGTGGAAGTCCCTCCCAGCCTGACTTTTCTCTGTGGTTCTCTAAGAGCAAAAATTATGTCCAGCTTTGGGAAGCAGGGAGGGAAGGTCCAGACTAATGCCAAGTCTAGGTCTTCCCAGGCAGCTACAGTTCCTGTTCCCTGTAGGCCAGGTGCCCCATCTGCTTTGCAAGGGCAATTATGCTGAGTGAGTGGGAGCTCAGGCCCAGTCTGTTTGGCTACAGTGATGGAGTGCCTGATGACTGAAATCCTGAATTAGCTGGAAATGCTGCCTGCAACAAGAAAACTTGCATCATCCCCTGCCACTTCCAGCTGGCTATCTGCAAGGATGAAGAGCTTAACAAGGTATTGCGAGGGGACTCACCATTGTCCAGTGTGGGGTTTGCCCAGCATCCAGGCAGTGCTAAGAAAACTGAAAGCCACAAAGCCAAAGGCAAGCGAGATCTGTTTGGATTCAGACCTAGACTCAGAAATGTCCATGACACAAAAACCCTGTGTCGCACAGCGGCAGAGAGTGGATGCTGAAAGGGAGAGGGAGCTGGGTATAACCAGGGTTTTTTTCCACTGTTCCTCTCTTACTTGTAGTTTCTAGCATTCAAGGTCTAGGAAGTCCTAATTCAGAGGCTGTATCCCTCACACCTGTGCTCAACAACTACTAATGCTGCTTGCCTCCAAGAAGTTGTCCAGTCCCTTTTTGTATCTGGCTAAACCATCAGCTTCCACAACATCTGGTGGCAATGAGATTCATACTTTAATGACGTGTTGTGTGAAAAAGAACTTCCTTTTGCTAGATTTAAACTAAACTACCTACTAGTTTCATTTTGTAACCCCTAGTTCTTGTATTGTGAGAGAGAGTAAATAATAAATCCCTATTTATTTTCTCTTTACCATTTAGTATTTTGTAAACCCTTACGTCCCTGCTCAAGCATCTCTTTTCTAAACTGAATAAGCCTAGCCTCTTTAGTTTTTCCTCATGTGGAAGCCCTTCCATGCCATTAATTATCCTTGTTGCCTTTCTGTGGACCTTCTCCCCTTCCCTGACTGTATCCCACCTGCCTGACTAGAACTCCTGCTTCCAGGCAGTTGGTTTTAAACTTTGGGTGGAGCTGGAATCAAATTGGGGTGCAAGTGCACTGCAGCACCCTCCTTGAATCTCCCCATGGGCCAGGCTGTCGGGGTGGGGGAGCAGCCAGGCAGGGAGAGCCTGCCTTTATTTGCTTCTCATGCTCCCTGTAGTACCCTGACTGAAATGCTTTCGTAGTGCCTGATGAAGTGAACCTGGGTTCACAAAAGTTTGTGTGCGCGCTCTCTCTCTCTCTCATATATAGATACTAGCTAATTGCCCATCAAGAATGATGGGGGAGGAGGGGTGGGCGGGGATAGAGTGCCACCACCCACCCCCAGCACTGCCACCATTCTGCCTCCAGCCTTGCGTGTGCCCTGCTGCCCCCCCTCAGTGCGTCACACTGTTACCGCTGCATGTCTGGCCATGTGCAACCCCCTCCCTCCCTCCCAGCTGTTTTCAGGGCCCAGCAGTGGTGGGGCACTGCCACTGTGCCCTGCAGTTGGCTAGTATTAGAATATAGATATCTATAGAGAGATACAAATATATAGGTTAATTAGTCTGTAAAGGTGCAAATTTATCCTGCTTTCACCCTGGTTGAGAATCACTGAGCCAGAGGAAGCAACAGAAATAGGAAACTAATTGTAAAAATACAAAATTACCTGGTGGACTCAGGTCAGATTAAAGTGCCTGCATCAGCTTTTAACTTGGTTATTGAGTATGACTGGCTCTTCAAGTGACTGTACCTTTTTAACTTCTCTATTGGTTATCATCACTTTTAAAAGTTGAAACTTTTTCACCTGCCAGCCTTCCCCAAAAGGGTGTAACATAGATTGATTAATGTCCATACAACACTTTAGAAAGGAAAAGTACTATCTACGTTTTATGTAGTAAGAAAAACTTCAAAGTAACAAAAAAGCAAGTCCTGCATCCTCCCATGTGTAAACGTTTTACTGAATTGGCCCCTAATAAACTTACCCTTTCCTAAGGGCTGTGCATCTCCAAGTTGTTTTTTGCTTCTCTTGTCTGTCGGTTGTGATTAAATATTTGAGGTATAGTTCTGTTGTAAGAAACAAGAAATTATCATTGACTTTGGGAGATCTTTGTATCTTTTGCAGGAAGAGTAGATGCCCTAGAAGAAGGGGTAAAGATTAAAAAACAGGGAAATAGGATGCTCCAATGAATTTTAGATGCATTAGAATGTTTTTGTTAAATCTGTTTGTTGAGAAGGAAGAAGCTGGAGTGAAAGAGTGACTTAGACTCTTAAGACCTGTTTAGAAGGAATTCTAAAAGAAACCTACCCACCCTGGGCACACTGAAAACAAGCTTGAAACAAACAGAAAAGTTACTTTTGTAAAGATGACCTTTACTATTTTAGGTAGACTCCTACGGCAAATGCCTGCATAACCGAGAGCTTCCCAGCGAGAGGCTGACAGACACTTCTACAGCCACAACAGAGGATTCTGAATTCATGACCTTTATCTCCAGGTACAAGTTCCACCTGGCCATGGAGAATGCAATATGCAATGACTACATAACAGAAAAACTGTGGCGTCCACTGCATGTGGGAGCCATCCCTGTGTATCGAGGGTCCCCATCTGTGCGGGACTGGATGCCTGATAACCTCTCCATCATCCTTGTGGATGATTTTGGAAGCCCCCAAGAGCTAGCAGAGTACCTTCACTTCTTGGACAGGAATGGGGAGGAATACTTGAAATACCTAGAGTATAAGAAGCCAGGAGGCATTAAAAACCAGTTTCTGGTGCAGAGCCTGAAGTCACGAGAGTGGGGAGTGAATGATATGACTCTGCCAAATTACCTGAATGGCTTTGAGTGTTTCGTCTGTGACAAGGTAAATGAACGAATGAAAGCTGAGAGAGAGCACCGAAAATCTCACGGAAAAGCGAAAGCTCCCGAACCCCACATAGCTCATTTCACACACATGGGGTGTCCTATGCCAGCTCCTGGCTTTGGAAATATTGAGGACATCCCTGAAGGAGACAGGTACAGTATAAACATCATGTGCTTTGGAATAATTCTTTTTTAAAACCTCAGTTAACACAGATTTTTGGTAATGCTTTTCAATCCTAAAGTAGTAGTGCTCAATCTTCTAGCCTCATGGGCCAGATCCCATGAATGGGATCAGTCTTCTGGCCTGATCCAGCACAGAGTCAGTCCTGGGGTGTGATCTGGTGCACTGTCCTTGTTCCACCCACCAGATCCAGCCCTGGAATGACAACCCTATGTGCATGTGCAACACCATATGGGGCCATGTCATCCAGCATCCCCATGGGCTGGAAATTTGGCTGTCCTTAATGGAGCCCAAAGTGATCCCAAACTATGTGGAGCACCTTGAAATGTTTCCATATATGGAATATAGTGCAGCGTCTACATAAACTCAATATAGCCATGGAGCTGAAAGAGAGGGGATTGGGAAACAGTGTTGGTAAGTGATTGAAATAGGAGTCTGGGAGAACTGAATGCTGTTTCTGATTGTTTTCCCGAATTGTTCGGTGTGTGGGGGCAAGTCAAGTCACTTTTTTGTGCCTTAGCTTTTCCAGCCAGGAAATGACAACAGTGTCCCCCACCTTTCTAAAGAACTCTGCAGTCCTTGTCTGAAAGATGCCATGTAATTTGGTACAAAGTTGCCATTGAGGGAGAGATTCCCAAGAAGACTGTCAACCTAACTTAGCTTCCATTGAAGACCACAATAAAACTCTCATTGGCTTTAATAAGATGAGAAATAGGCCTACTTTGAGTGAGTGCTTCAGAAAATTTACCTTGAAGTTCATTCTAGATGAAGACAAATTCCAACTTTTATTAAAAGTACAATAGAACTTTAAAATGTATATAGAGCAGACCAGTCTCTCAGGTTTTAGTCCCATTTTTTTCAGAAGAGATTGGCAAAACAGAACATAACATGTTGAGTGGCTGTTGTCCTGCTTTGTGCAATAGTGGTCAAGTGTACTGAACGTACATAACCACCAATTAGAATCTTTTATACACATCCTGGATTCATCTTAGCTATTGGAAAGTGAAAGCTACTAGCAGTACATATCAAACCAGTTCTGAAGCAGCCACTGCTAGCAGTGGGAGAATGGACTGTAGAAATTAACCTTTTAGTCCTTAGTATCTCTGCTAGTATTTCAGATGAAGGAATCGGTTGCAAATAGTCTGACTTTACTCATTCTGTTTTCCATGAGATAAAATTCTCCATATCTTAATCTTAACTCACTCATATGTGAGTTCTACTCTGTGCAACCATTGCTCTAAAACAGTGGTTTTCAACTTTTTTTGTACCAGGACCCATTTGTAGACATGGGTGGCCAGTGCCAAGCCAGTAAATAGTTTAAAAATAAAACAGCCCTCTGGCCCTGCTGTAGCCCCTCACTCCTGGCTCACTAGCCCCAGTCCCCGAGTGTGTGGAGCATGGGGGGTCCCAAGCAGCCCCTTGCAGGCTGGAACTCTGCCAGCCTGTAAAGGAAAACCCATGGTTTCCAAAGTTGTTTTTTCCTCCTTTAAAGGAGAATCCATTTTTAAAGTTTGTTTGCAACCCTTTCAAATATTCTTGTAAACCACTTTTGTGTCTCAGTCCACAAGTTGAGAAACGCTGCTCTCAAATGTTAGAAGATGCAGTCAGTAAATAGCCTGCTTTATCCCAGTTTTTATCAGTTCTTGGGTTTTCTTTATAACTTTGTGACTATGGCTTTCCATATCAGAATATTAAAATGTTGGTAAGGAAGCACTGTGTTGAAAATGTACACTCCATCATTTTAAGTATGAAACCTTACTTGGAAGATACTTAGATTTTCAACTTGTCAGTGGTATTTGTTATTATTGAGAATTAGGTATTAATCGAATCTGAATTTTTAAGGGGAACTTCTATTACATTATTTGAGCATAAGAAGCAGCTGGAATGTAATAACTTGAATCTGGGTATTTTCCTACAGCAGCTTGTTTATTTCTAAAAATGGCCAGCTGAAATGTTAACTAATTTATTACCCCAGAAGATATTTGCCTTGAGATCAGAGGAATTCCTTAGGAAGCTCATGTTGTACAAATTTCTTGTTGTAAATGTCATGCATGCTATATGTGATTCACATTAGGGCTGTGTGAAACAGCAGCGTTCTGCTTTGACATCCGTTTTGACGTTTTGACAGAACAGTGTTTTGTTTTGACTTTTGTTTCATTTTGGAAGCACTGTTCCGTTCCATTTCGTTGTTTCAACGTTTCAATCAGGCTGGGGAAGCATTCACTGTGATTGAGCTGGGAACTCAGCCTGGTTGTGTTCCCCAGCGCTGTGATCGGCTTCTTGTAGCCCCGTGGAATTCAGTCCAGTGGCGGGAGGCAGAGCACAGTGCCCTGGCTCTGCCTGCCTCCGTGAGCTCCATGGGGCTGGCAGAGCCAATTGAAGCACAGCTCAGTGGCAGGGGGGGGGGAGAGGCCGGGGGGCCGCTCCTCGCGGGGCGAGCCACATGGGGCTGTGGAGCCACTGGAAGTGCAACCCTGGTTCTCCCCTGTCTCCTACCACCTGGCTAGCTGCTTCAAAACTCGAAATGTTTTGAAACTTTTGAAACGTTTCGACTGCCTTCATTTTGTTTCAAGTCTGTTTCAAAGTCCTTCATTTCGTTTCAATTTCGCTGTTTCGAGCTCGAAATTAGTCAAAATAGTGTCGAAATGAAACAGCCAGCTCAATTTCACACAGCCCTAATTCACATATGGACTAGCTACAAAATTTAACTCTTTTAAAAGGGGCTTTGAAAAGCCTTTATTCCACTTTATCATCTATTGGTTGGTTATTTTGATGAGTTTTAATATATCATTGCATATCTCTTTACCTTTTTCTAAGTAGCTATTCTTATTGCAAACACACCTACCAAGAGACTGCAGAATTGTTTCACAGCGCTTAGTACTAGCTACATTTTGTTGGGGTATGGAAACCCATTTTTCTTCTAACGATTGTCTAGGAGACCAACAGTTTGAGCAGCAGGTGGCAGTACAGAAGCAGTTTAGGAAAGCTTGCGTGGTTACTGAATAAGCAGAGAGAAGAAACAACCTTGCTAGATGCAAACTGAGGGTACTGTTTTTAGTTCTGTCTGGAGGTTGTCATTGGGTAGTTTTGTGTAGCATAACTCAATATTTCTAAGATCCAAGTCTCCTTGTATCTCAGTGAACCATAGTACAGTTTTTCCCCATTATTTAAAGAGGTAACGTTTCTGGACTCTCAGAAAAAGGGAAAATGCAGAAATCGCACAAAATTTAAATGTTTTTTGTGCCATCTGCCTTATGCTAAAGTTCTCCAGTGTGATCAGCAGGATCCCTGATGAAGTAGGGTCTCTTATTTTTTGAGAATCAGAGCCTTCATTGCGACTTCTGCCTCCTACACAAAGAATTGTCAGGGATTTTGAATAGAATAAAAGAAATACAGAATTTTCACCATTGTGTACCAAACATCAACTTGGTTCA
>NW_005841852.1:828708-840076 GCF_000455745.1 Alligator sinensis
GAGATCCAAATACCAGCGTTTATTAACTAGGTTTATTAATGCATAAAACCTGCCTACACAGCTACAGTGCAATTGGAGTTACAGCCAGCAAGGGATGTGAAGGGTAACAAGAAGGGTTGCTGCACGTATGTGAGCAACAAAGGAAGATCGGGGAAAGTATGAGTCCCTTTTTGAATAGGGAAAGCAGCCTAGTGACAGATGATGTAGAAAAGGCTGAAGTACTATATGTCTTTTTTACCTCATTCTTCACAGGCAGTCAGCTTCCAGACTACTGCACCTGGCAGAACAGTTTGTGGAGAAGGTGAATAGCCAACAATAGTAAAAGAACACATCAGGGACCTTTTAGAAAAGCTGGATGTGTGCAAGTCCATGGGGCCGGACACAGTGCACCCAGAGGTGCTGAGGGAGTTGGTCAGTGTGATTGCAGAGCCTCTGGCCATTATCTTTGAAAACACGTCGTGATTGGGAGAGGTCCAGATGATTGGAAAAGGAAAAATACAATGCCCATTTTAAAGAAAGGGAAGAAGGAAGATCACCTCAGTCCCTGGAAAAAACATAGAGCCAGGTCCTCAAGGAATCCATTTCTAAGCACTTGGAGGAGAAGAAGGTGTTTGGGAACAGTCAGCATGGATTCACCAAGGGCAAGTCATTCCTGACCAACCTGATTGCCTTCTATGTTGAGAAGACTGGCTTTGTGAAGGCAGGGTGAGCAGTGGACATGTTATACCTTGATTTTAGCAAGGCTTTTGATATGGTCTCCCACAACAGTCTTCCAGGCAAGCTAAGACACTATAGGTTGGATGAATGGGCTATAAGATGGATAGAAAGCTGGCTGGATCATCAGGCTCAAAGAGTAGTAATCAATGGCTGGATGTCTAGTTGGCAGCTGGTATCTAGTGGAGTGTCCCAGGGGTCGGTCCTAGGACTGTTTTTGTTCAGTATCTTTATCAGTGATCTGGAAGATGAGATGGAGTGCACCCTCAGCAAGTTTGGAGATAACACCAAGCTGTGGGGAGTACACTAGAGAGTAGGGCTAGGATTCAGAGAGACATAAATTGGAGGAGTGGACCAAATGAAATCTCACAAGGTTCAATAAGGACAAGTGCAGAATCTGGCACTTGGGTCGGAAGAGTTCCATGCACCAGTGCAGGCTGGGGGCTGACTGGCTAAGCAGCAGTTCTGGAGAAAAGCACCTAGGAGTTAAAGTGAACAGTAAACTGAATATGAGCCAGCGGTCTGCCCTTGTGAAGAAGGCTAATGGCATACTGGGCTGCATTAGTGGGAGTGTTGCCAGCAGATCAAGGGATGTGATAATTCCCTTCTATTCAACCCTGAGGCCACATCCGGCATACTGTGTCCAGTTTTGGGCCCCCACTGCAGAATGGCTGTGAACCAATCTATTCTATAGTGTCCAGCAGGGGTCAGTGAAAATGGTTTGGGAGCTGGGGCATATGACTTCTGAGGAGAGGCTGAAGGAACTGGGTTTATTTAGTCTGGAGAAGAGAAGACTGAGGTGGGATTTAATAATAGCTTTCAACTGCCTAAAGGGGGGTTACAAAGTAAATGGCACTTGACCGTTCTCAGTGGTGGCAGGGGACAGAAGCAATGGTCTCAAATTGCATCAAGGAAAGTTTAGGTTAGATATTAGGAAACACTTTCTTATGAGAAGGATAATAAAGCAGTAGAACAAGTTAACCAGAGAGGTTGTGGAGTCTCCAGAGCACCCCATGGGATGACAAGGTCAAATGGTCACAAACTTGTCCAAGACCGTTTCAGGCTGGACATAAGAACTTCTTTACAGTCTGAGCCCCCAAGACCTGGAGCTGACTGCTGCCAGAGGTGGTGCAAGCACCTACTGTGGATTCCTTTAAGAGTCAATTGGATGTTTATCTTAATGGGATCCTGTTACCCCAGCAGACTTCCTGCCCCTGGGGCAGGGGGCTGGACTCAATGATCTTCCGAGGTCCCTTCCAGCCCTAATGTCTATGAAATCTATGAATATATACCTTGTTCAATGCTTTCCCTCTAGAACAGTGATTCTCAAGCAGGGTGCCATAGCTGAGAGCCTTTCATGTGTGCTGCAGGGTGGAACACAATATTAGTAGTGTTAGGTATACAAACATGATTCACAAGATAAAACCCAGAGAAGTTGAATAGGAATTTATAGTGTTAAAATCATTCTGCACTTTTGTGATCTGAATTCTTTGCAACAGTAGAATTGCTCTAGTATTTTTCGGTAGTCAAAAAATAGTGAAAATTAAGAGCTGACATTTTCTGGGGGGTGCTTTGTGTCTGCCAATGGCTGTCTCCAGTCTAGAAGGGTAGAGAACCACTTTTCTAAAGTATCCATTCATAGAGTCATAGAAAAGTAGGGTTGGAAGGGACCTCAGGAGGTCATCTAGTCCAACCCCCTGCTCAAAGAGGGACAGTCCCCAACTAGATCGTTACAGCTAAGGCTTTGTCAAGCCAGACCTTAAAAACCTCCAAGGATGGAGATTCCACCACCTTTCTTGGTAACCTACTCCAGTGCTTCACCACCCTCCTAGTGAGAGAGTTTTTCCTAATATCCAATGTAAACTTCCCTTGCTGCAACTGTTGCTGTCAGACACTGGGCTAGATGGACCACAGGTCTGACCCAATATGGCAGTTCTTAAGATGTTTGACAAGCTTTTGGGCACCTGAAGAAGGGTGTTTTGTGCTCAGAGTTTGTCAAACATCTCTCCCAGCTATACAGTTGGTCCAGTAAGTGATCACAACAAACCTTGCTTTTTTAAATGCACATATTCATAGTAGGGGTGTAGGTTGTAGCCGTGTTGGTCTAAGGACATAGGTAGACAAGGTTCCTTGGGTGAATTTGATATCTTTTATTAGACCAACCCAAATAGTTGGAGAATAGTTATTAAGCAAGCTTTTGGGTTCAAAAACCCTTTGTCAGGCTAAGGAAGTTTCAGCAGTTGGTGTGTGCTCTTCCTGGATGGGATGAAAAGTAAAGCTGCCAGAGGCTGGGCTGGGGAGTCAGTTGCCAGGCAGATTATAATGCGTCAAAAATCCAATGTCTATATTTAGTCCATATTCATAGTATATTTAGTACTTATAAAAGGGACTGGCTTCACAGCCCTGTTGCTAAAGTACTCTTTTTCATAGACTTCTCTCTTTCATAGTATGAGTAGATATCTACATTTTTGTTATAATGTGCCTCAGCTGAATCGGTAGAGAGACAATTTATAGGTGCAAAAGGATGGATTTGGCTTTGCTGCAGAGAGTGCTAATCAGTGACCATGCATGGTGTCTGTGAATACAGTTCCTGATTATAGCTCCTGTTTACTAGGGATTGAAATCTGAAATTATTCCAGGACTGTGTATTAGGGCTGTGCGAAGCTTCGGTTCCTGGTTCAATTCAGTAGAGATTTGGCCTGGTTCGGTGGCTGAATCTCTGAATCCACATCGAGTCAGAGGACCCTTTAATGTCTCCGAATCGAATCAGAACCCTCTGAATCGATTCAGAAAGATTCAGACATAGACATAGCTTTAAATGTTTTTTTTCTACATACCTCTAAGTAGCAGGCGGCTCATGAACCCTATAGTGCTGAGGCACATGGAGTGTCCCACAGAAGTGTGGGGGGCTCCCCAGTGCTCTCGGTAGCAGACCCGGAAGTCGACCACAAGCACTTCCGGTGCACCTCCAGGTCTGCCGGGGAGCATGCTGGAGAGCCCCCCATGCTCTCCCAGCTCAGTGATTGGTGCCTTCTGGGTCTGGGGGGGCACCCAGGGTCCCCTTGTGGCTGATCGCCGAGCCGGGAAGGCGCAGTGGGGCTCCCCAGCAGACCTGGAAGTGGACCAGAAGTACTTCTAGTCCACTTCTGGGTTCATCACCGAGCATGTGGAGGCCCCCCACCCCGCACTCCTGTGGGACACTCCATGTGCCCCAGCATTGCAGCAATCATAAGACACACCTGCTACCTCAAGGTATGTAGAAAAAACTTTTAAAACTGTGTCTATATCCGAATTGCTGATTCTCCAAATCAGCATCGAATCTTCAGATTCGGCTGAATCAAATCAGGGACAGTGATCCGAATCAATGAATTGAATCACTGTCCCTGATTCGGGCTGAATCTGAATCGAATAGGGCCCGCTTCGCACACCCCTACTGTATATAGCACTTCCAAAAACATGTAATGAAGGAAGGTGGTTGTCCACACATCTTGAGTAAGGTGTAAAGGTCCCATTTATTTCTCTAATATGGATTTATTTTTTCAGATTCAGGGTAGATTACAAGATCATGCTAAATATATGCATTTAGGAAGGTGAGTGACTATCCTTTTAGTTACCTCCGTGCCTTTGAATATTATGTGTGGCAAAGATCAAGTGTAGTCCCTTGGGTGGACTGCTCAAATTGGAGGTGAGATGAACCAAAGACTACAAATGTTTGGTAATGTGAAACATTCCAAGTGGAAATAAGAAATGCTAGTGGGATGAGGGAGATGCGTGCCAATCTGTTACATGCACACATGAAAATTCAGGATAAGAAATGTGCAGTCAAAACTATGTCAGAAGCACACAAATAGAGTCAATATAATTTACTGCTGCAGCATTGCTACTGTCAATAAAGAGATATTACCAGTTGCCCCACAGTATTAAAGCTAGATAATTAACTGTAATGATGTTTGTATTTGAATAATTCAGTGCCATTTCCTTCTTGTTTAGGGTAGTATTCCTTGGCAGAAAGAAAGCTGTAAGTGTCAGAGGGAAATTTGTTTCTCAAATAAAAATTGTTAGTAGCAATGCAAAAAGAAAAATGCCAGCTTATCCTTACTGTCCTTATACTTGTTTAATTATTTTAGGAAGTCTACATGGTGTTAAATCTCAGCTTTATTTTGTATAAAGCAGAACTGTTAGTGTTCCTGGTCACTAATAAAATAACATTAGTATTTTAATTCTAAACACAAACCACAATTGTCCATGCTTCACTTTTGAAAGAGTATGAAACTTTAACTTTGATAATTCCTTCCAACCACATTTCCTCAGGTTTCATCTTCAGAATTATTTCTTTTTCTATTATCTCCCTACCACTTCTTGCAGCTTGGGGGAAACACCTTAAACCAGGGGTTTTCAGCCTTTTTTAACAAGTGTATCTTCCGACTCAGAGTTTTGGCTCCAGTACCCCTTAGTATTTTTTCTTGTTTTTAGGGTGGTGGGGCAGATTGAGGCCCTCGTGGTGAGGGAGGGAGTGGGGCTGGGGCAGGTGCTGCACAACCAGGGCGGAATGCGGGACAGAGCCGCAAGCAGCTTGTCCGGGGGGCACGAGGAGGTGGGTGGCCTGCTGCTACGTGCACCCCAGGAGGGTATGGGGCATGTGTCTCTGGATCTGCGCAGGGCAGGGCAGGCTCCGTCCTGCATTCCGCCCAGCTTTGCAGCCCCAGTCCACTCCCTCCCTCACTGCCTATGGGAGTGGGACTGTGTGAGGGGCTACAGCCACTCCAGAATTCACCATAGCTCCTCCAACCCCCCCTGCCAGTGCCACCGCTGCTTACCCTGAGTGCAGCCTGGCCCAACCCCTGCTGGGAAGAGCCTGGTGCTGCCCCAGCCCCAATCCACCCTGCCCTCCCGAGGGTGCACATGATGGTGGGAGCCACTCCCCCACCTGTGCACGGCTCCGCATCATGCCCCGCCCCGGCTGCACAGCCCCACTCCCTCCCCCACCGCTGGGGCCTTGATCTGCCCTGCCCCCCATGCTCCTTCCCCCACAACAGACTTGCCAGCTGGACCCAGCTGCTCACCACTGGCCGGGCTGTGCTCATCGCCACCTGTGTGCTACGCTGCAGCTGCGCGCATGCACATGGCATTTCTCAGCTACATCCGTTCTGTGTACCCCCTACAACCTTTTTAAGTACCCCTAGGGGTACGCATACCCACAGTTGACAGCCACTGCCTTAAACAATTGTGCTCTCTTTTCATGTATTCCTACCGCCGCCGTTCAATTTCACAAAAAGCATCTAACTTGCACTGATGAGGGAGAAGAGGTGGTCCTTGAGCAGAAGGTTAATTAATTAATTGGTAGGCAGAGTAACCCTATGGCACATCTGAATGTTGTGCTTTACCTTTGGGGTTTGAGGCAGACATGCTTTGTATGCTAGTACAAGCATCTCTATCCTGATCCTCTGCATTTTAATCAGTACTGGAAGGTCTGTTCTGAAATCTTTATTAGCATATTCTGAAAAAAACCTCATATCTCAAATGGCATTTGATAAAGGAAAGCTGATTCCTTTGGTCTAGAATCCACTTTCTGCTTCACAACAAACGTGTCTGGAATGTGCTGTGTGCATTCTCTGGGGTTCTGGTACATAAAGGAGGGCTGCTTCTGGGCAATACACCTATGAAGTTTCATCCTTTGTTTGGTGTATACAACAGATACAGAAAGTGCTGTACTCATCTTTCTGGTTGGAAGAGAGGGGAAGCGCAGGAATCTGGCAGCATGGATAAGCAATAAGTTGTGAGTAACTCACAGGCTTAGATTTGGCATAACCTCCCATTTATTACTTCTGGCTAGTATGTATAATAGTCTTGATTAGCTGACCAGTAGGATGTAACTAGACAGATGTGCCCAGTCAGATGTAGCTGGACATAGAAGGATGTTAGTGACTACTTAAATAAAGCCCTGCCATATTTGACTTGCCCTGAACAAACTGAGAGGAGGTCAACACAATCACGAATGGGAAGAGAGGTGCCTGACAAATGTTAAGATGTAGTCCATGTGATTAAAAATGTGAAAACTCTTGCATTTTAAAAACAAGGAACTGGAAGGCTGAGGGGGTTAATGATAGGAAGGGCTTTCACCTCTCACTTATCACTTCAGATATAACCTAGATATAAAATGGCAGAGTGCTATTCCTATCTAACCCATTGAATGTTTTATATGAAATTAGTTCCAGTCTCAGTCCAACTCTTAAGTACAACTGTTTGGGCCATTGAGAGATAGTTGGCAGCCCTAGAGGTAGTTCCATGACAGGTTATATTTTATTAGAGGATTTTATTCACCAAGGTGCTGAATAAGTGTCTTTGAATGGAATGACATTTTCACATGCTCTTTCCAAACAAGTCCCAAAGCCAGGAGTGAGGTTTTGTTGTTTTTAAAGGGAAATTACATTGCAGGTTCTGTTGAACGTGCTGTGGGAGCATAATGGCACCATAATTTGGTATTCTATACTGAGTTTCCCCAAACTCTGTCGTGGGTTGTGTTCCCTCCTAGGCGAGAGAAAAATTAAGTCTTAATGATGCTTCAGCCCCAGACCCTCTCACGTAGTAATGGCTTGTGCTTTCTTTCTCTTGTATATCTCAGTTGGAAGGAGATGTGGCTGCAGGATTACTGGCAGAGCCTTGACCAAAGTGAAGCCCTCACTGCCATGATTCACCACAATGAGTCGCATCAGGGAAAGTTCTGGGATTATATGCATGAAATATTCCTCAAGAGGACCAGACAGCACTGACCATCATCATAAGAACCCAGTTCAGTTTTGGAGAGTGGGAGGGTAGGGGCTCATACTTGGATCCAAGATCTGCCTTGGGTGAAAAAAACAGCCAATTTTTGTACCTTCTTCTGGCTTTGGAGACCTGGGTTCATCCCCCACACTACTTCAGCAGTGAGTCCCACTTATGGCCTGAAGGCATCCACTGGTCTTCTTGCACATTCAGTGTCATTTCTCTCTGACCAAAAAGTATCATCTTTTGTGCCAAAGGATTGTGAACAGAGACCTGAGCTCTGAGGTTCAGCTGAAATGTCTTCAGTTGTTCAGGGAATGTTATCTCCCAATACTAAGTATTATTTTTATTTTGCCTGTCGCTTAATCCTCCAATTAAGATGGATGTTTGCTTCTTTTTCATCAGAATGATGGTTAATATCTAACTGTTATGAACAGGTAACTTTTCCAATGAAGGGACTAGGAAAGATCTGTGTCTGAAGGAAGGGGTTATGTCTTAGGACATTTTAATATTAAAGCTTTCCTTCTTCAAGTGACTGTGCCTCAAGAGCACTACATTTCAGGGAACATTTTTCTTTTTGCACAACTTCATCAAGAATAGTTTGTTTCTGTTAAATTACCACAATCTCAGTGGTCTTGGTGGACGGCTCATTTCAAAAGTGGTATTTGTTGTCCTTATAAATCAGGTAGTGATGTAGAAGGAACAATGCAGTCTAAGCCCATGCACTGTATATATGTGAGTACATGTGCAGTTTACATACTGACTGCAATTTAGTATGTGCTATGTCTCCCTTGATAAACAATTATTAACCCTGCCTGGTTGCACAGCCGCTGAGCTGCAGGGGGGCCTGGTGCTTCTCTTCAGTGATGCCCCCCAGTACCACCTGGGCAGGATGCTAGCTGGACAGGTGCAACCACAGCTCACAGGTAGCACCCACCAGATCCAACAGTGCACGGGGCACTGGAAGCCTGGGTGTGCTCAGGGAAGCTTGGGCTTGACAGGTTTCCAGTTCCCCATGCACCACTCTCTTGCTGCCTGGGATGACCTGGGAACAAGCTGGGTGCCCTGGGAAGGCAGCAGAAGGGCAACTGGGTGTGCTGGCTGCTAGAGAAGGTGGCAAGGACGGTGTATGGGGCACTGGAAGCCTTTCAAGCCTGAGCTTCCAGCACCCAGTGCACCATCCCTGCTGCTTTCTCTGGATAGGGCCCTTGTACACGTGAGGAATATTACTGTAATTTGTTAGATAGCAAGCTAAAATACATGGGATATGTTTTGTTTTGCTATGTAAAAAAAATCATTGAAATTAAAATAGCCGCCAAACGCATACGCTGTTAATGAAATTTAATCATAACATGGTGCTGAATGTGTGGACTGTTACACAATTAAACTGTTAAAATGGGCAGTTAAACCACTAAAAGGGGCAATTTCCTCATGTGTACGAGGGCCCTTAGTCACGTGTACAAGAGCCGTCTTATTCTATGACTATAAACAAGTCACAAGGTCAGACTTTTGACAAAATATATATTCCTAAGCCTCTGTTTACACATGGACAGCTTTTATGTAGCCTTTTCGAAGGTGAGAAGTTTTGCTTCTATTAAAGTGTTTTGTCAAAGGATAACAAAAAATCCTGTATTTAAAGAAACGCTTTTGCAATAAAAATTTAATCACAAATGTTTTGTGGGTTTTAGTTAGTATTACATATAGCAACAAAATAGAATTGAACTACAGACTCACAGACGTAGCTACAGGATTATGTGGTGTTTGAAGATTTATATAAACTTAGGCACTACATAAATTAATTCTGCGTATTTGTGTTTTGATGCCTTCCTTGTTAACAAACCATTCTTGACTGAAAGACAGCTTAATACCTTCTTAAACCACTTCTCCTTTAATTGCTCAGGATTTGTCTACATGGGCACACTTAAAAAGATTAATCTGAATAAACTTTTAAGATAGTTTACACAAATCAAATTCCTGCGCTCATTCAGAATTAAAGTGCCTTTAATTCACTCTGCAAGTAAATTAAACCAAGTTAAGTACATTTTAAGTCTGAATATGAACATCTACACAAAGGATCCATCCAGTTTAAATAATCCACTTTGAAGTCACACATTTTTCAAGTGTCCCTGGGCAGAAAAGCCTACAGTCGTCTTTTATGTGATTGTATATTCCATGTTATAACTTGGTTTTATAATTGATTTTGTCATTAATAATAATCATCTCTACACCGTGTTAATCTTTTTGTGTGTGTGAAGTTGTTTGAGAGATCTGGATGAAAAATGTAGGTCTTGTTTTTAGAACAAAAGTGAAAATACGAGCTGAGTGGTAACAGACTATATGTTTTCTATTTTGCCTTTCAATTCAGTAGTTTTTCCAGAACTGATATGATTGTTCCAAGACAGGGAAGTCAGTTAAATACATTTTCAGTGCTTTGCTATAACAAATTTATCTGCTCTCATCAGAAAGAAACCTGCAGCAGTTTATTGTTTTGGGTCATCAGGGTGATTGGTTGGAGGGAATAACTATATGCATGTGCGTGGTGAGTAGGGCCCTGAGAAAATCGTAGATTTCTTGTCGAAAACTTGCAGCACATGCACGGGTAAAGTATCATTTTTCACAGAACGTTCACGGAACTACCATTGAGCTTGGCAAATGGGTCCTGGTAGTTCCGTGAATGTTCTGTGAAAAATGATACTTTACCCATACATGGGTGGCAGGCAGGCACGTAGCCATAGGCGATGGAAGGCCAGAGCTAACAGAGTTTAGCCCCCTCAAATGTGGGGCAGCGCAGAGGGCTGCAGGGCAGCCTGCGAACAGGTTCCAGGTGGCTGTCGGGGCACACACAGACAGACATGGAGCCTGCATGCAACATGGTGTGCCAAGCACTGCCCACCACAGCAGGTAAGTTAGGGAAGGGGAAAGGGCGTGGCAGGAGGCAAACTGAGGCCCCCACAGGGAGGGAGTGGGCAGGGGCTGGAATGAGTGGGTCCCTGGGGCAGGTTGTGGGACAATAAGAGCCCAGGAGGCTCTTCTGGGGCCTGGGGGTGGCTTCTGCTGCTGCATGCACCTCAGGAGAGGCCCAGGGGGCATGTGCTGTCTGGATCTGTGCAGGGCAGAGGTGGCTGCAACTGCGGGCTGGGCTCTGCCCCGCTGCTGCTGCCCCAGTAGCTGGTAGCAGCAGGTATATGATATGCTGTTCCTGGAGCAGCAGCGTGCAGAACCTGGCCCGTAGCAGCAGCCCACCTCCACCCTGTGCACAGATCCGGGGGGCATCTCTGCCCTGCAGATCCGAGCCTCTCCCAAGCTGCGTGTAGTGGTGGAAGCCCCCTCCCTGGACAAGCCACCTGGGCTCCAATCATCCCCTGACCCTGCCTCTGCCCCACTCTCTCCTCCCTGTGGGGGCTTCAATATGCCCCTTCCCCAACTTAACTGCTGTGGTGAGCAGTGCCATCTGGCTGCATGCAGGCTGTCTGTCTGACATCCCGCCGTGCCCCCCCCCCCCAATGCAGCCACCCGGAGTCCATGCCTGGGCAGCGCACCTGGGCTGCCCTGAGTTTGAGAGGGCTAAACCCTGTTAGGCCCGGCCTTCTGCCGCCTATGCTCGCAACCCTTAAAAATCATGGTGTGCTGCGAATTTCGCAGTTTTTACACAATCCACAATCACAGTTTTTCTCAGGACCCTAGTGAGATGAGATATGTATGTACCTGTTTAGGTTAGCTGTGTGTTTTGGTCTCCAACTACTTAAGTGCAAATCTGCTTAGCAAAAGAATGGTATGATTGCAGATCCAGGAGGCACCAGTTGCTGAGTGGGTGGGGGGAGAGCTGCATGCTCCCCAGTGGACCAGAAGTGCTTCCGGTCCACTTCTAGATCTGCTGCCGAGTGCGCTGGGG
>NW_005841852.1:840107-840846 GCF_000455745.1 Alligator sinensis
GGGGGGCCCCCCCCCCCCTCCCCACCCCCCCATACACTCCTGTGGGACGCTCCATCCGCCCCACCATCGGCATTCACGAGCTGCCGGGTACCTTGAGGTATGTAGAAAAAACACTTGAAGCTGTGTCTATGTCTGAATCGCCAAATCTTTCTGATTCAATTTGGAGAAATTAAAGGGTATCCTGATTTGATTCAGAGATTCGGCCACTAAATCAGGCTGAATCGAATCAGCAACCAAAGCTTCACACAGCCCTAATAGGCAACTGTATCCTTTGCATAACTTTCCTCAGTCATGCTGCCCTTTTACAGCAGCCAGTGCTGGCCTGCTATGAGAAGACCCACCACAGCAGCAGTCAGTTACAGAATGAGGGTATATGGGTAGTAGGCATGCTAGAAACATGCATTGCCTACAAATCTGATTGTTTTTTATAAGCAGTGTCTCCTATATATAAGAGTTTTAGAATTACTTGCCTTATTTTTGTACTCACTGACCTGGGCAGTTCTTTAGTCTTATTAAATAAAGATGATTTCCTATTTTTCTTTCTTGTCAATGCTTTCATTCTGGGGGTGGGCAGTTTAAAGACTTGCTTGTCTTCCTGCAGGCAAAAAGGAATAATTTGAGGTACAGTTATTTATCTAATAGTACATTTGAATGAATTGCCAAATACCGCAAAAAGGCCACTGAGAAAAAATGATCCTGGCTGGGGCAGGTTTCTCTAAAGTGAGACATGGAAGAAAGA
>NW_005841852.1:840877-851486 GCF_000455745.1 Alligator sinensis
CTAAATCATAGTTCTGTATGGTTCTCAAACCAGCTGGAAGCCCAGGTGTGCACTATGCTAATCAAGTATTAAAGTAGTTTAAAATGGAAGGAGCTATGATCCTGGTTTTCTCTCTCAGCAGCTATCCTAGCTGAGGGGCAAAATTTTCCCAAGCGATGTAAGCATCTCATTCTCTGAATCAGGGGCTTTGATTCCTAAATGATTTAGGTGCTTTTGAAAAGCAAATTTTGGCTCCTACATAGCTTAAAAGCTTTTGCAGTTTTTATCTAATGGCAGTGCTTAAGGTAAGACTGCTTAAAGCCCTGTAACGAGTTTTGTCATAGAATTGAAGGATCAGAAGGGACCTGCCAGACCAAGTCCTGTCCCCTGATATGGGCAGAAAGCTATTGGACTCAGATGAGTCAACAAGGTGCTTGTCCAGCATCATCTTAAACACCTTCAAGGATGATGATTGTGCCACTGCTGCTGGGAGTGTGTTCCAGATTCTGGTGACCCTTACAGAGAAAAAGTTCTTTCTTATGTCCAGCCTGAATTTACCCTCTGTTAGCTTATGCCCACTGGTTCTCATCCTCCCTTGAGGTGCCTTCCTGAAGAGTTGCTCCCCTAGATCTTGATACTCACCCCTGACATACTTGTAGGTGGCTATCATGTCACCTCTCAGCCTTCTCTTACTTAGACTGAACAGGCCCAGTTCCTGGAATCTCTCCTCATAGGGCCTATCCTCCATGCCCCTAATTGTACGGGTGGCCCTCCTACCCTCTCAAGCTTATCCACAAACTTCTTGAAGTCCAGTGCTCAGAACTAGACAAAGTACTCCAGCTGTGGCCTCACCAGCGCCAAATAGGTTGGGAGGAGCATCTCCCTGGATCAAGTGGTAACACATCAGCTGATGCACACCAGCGTTCTATTTGCCTTTCTGGCAATCTCATCACATTGTTGGCTCATGTTCATCTTCCAGTTGATCATGACCCCCCAGGTCTCATTGAGATGCTGTGCCACCACCCATCGTGTAGTTATGGTGAAGGTTCTTCCTACTCGGAGGAAGAACCCTGCACTTCTCCCTGTTAAACCTCATCTGGTTCCATTTTTGTCCATAAAACCAGTCTGTCAAGGTCATCCTGGATCTTTACCTTATCCTCTGATGTGCCCGTGTTTCCCCACAGCTTGGTATCATCTGCAAACTTAATCATTTAGCTCTCCACCCCCTCATCCAAGTCATTAATAAATATGTTAAAGAGCACAGGTCCAAGCACTGATCCCTGGGGGATACTACTGGAGACAGCCCTCTAGGATGAGGCCATCCCATCAATTACAACTCTCTTATACCTATATCCCCTTCCACAAGAAGGGTCCTACAGTGCTGGTGTAGGAAGCTATACTGCCAGGCAGGAAGAGGACTTTGGTCTTCATCTCTCCCAGAGTTCAAATTCACTTTGATCCACCATTATTAATTTTCAGAATTGAGTGCCAGGATCCTTTTGGTAAAAAGGACACTAGTCATTATTGAGGCCTTCTGCTCTCAGAGCCTTCTTTGAGCAGAGGACAGGAATATTTATTTACTGTAACATCTAGGTGTTCCCTGTCCTCAGCGGGCCCAATTTTGCTAGTGCTGTTAAATACAAAGCAATTTTCCTGTCCCAAGGAGTGCAGTGTGTACTACATGCTTCAGATCTTCCAAAGAATAACACCAACAGCAGAACCACTGAAATGTGCAACTAGTTTTCACAATAGCAACTTTGATTGGGTTTTGAAGACTGCTCCCACGCACTAAATATAGAAGCTTTTGCTTATTACTTGATACCCTCCCATGCTTAGGCTGTGCTACAGAAGGTTGCTGGCTATCAGCTTGGGGTATGAAAAGAATGCACCCCAACCAACATAGCTGTGATGTGAAAATCCCCTGTTTGGAAGAAGGCATCTACTAATTAAGCTACCAACATTTGGAGAGGCATGAGAAAAATCGTGCCATCATATGCCATGTCTCCAGTAAGGTGTTCTGCTATCATATCTATGTCAGCATAGCCCCAGCCTGCGGGTTTTTCATTCCAGCCCCATGGATAATGGCTGAAAGTACTGTCTTATGATGTTAGAAAAATTAGTTTGAGGGATGGCTACATACAGAGCATTTCTTTATCCTGTTCCAGATGGACAGTTGCCTGTATCTCAAAAAACCATGTTTGGAAGTAATCATGGGCCGTAGCAGGGTGATAAAGGATTGTATGAACAGTGAAACTAGCTATCACTTTTGTGGTGGATTTCACATAGTCATGTGGGAGAGATCTCAAGGCAGACAGAGCAAGAAGTCTGACTAACACTAAATTTGCTTTATGAAGATAAATGGACCTTTTAGCACTGGGTTCCATTAGTAAGTTATAACAGGGCTGTCCAACTTCTAAAAGCAGCCAGGGTCAAATGTCCTGCAGGCTGTGCCAGCAGGGGCTGCACACCTGCAGGCCATAGTTGGGTAAGTCCTGGGCCACGCTCCCCTAGATGTCCCCCACCCCCCACATACAAATTGCACTGTGCTCCCACCCCTCTGCTGTTGCATCACACACCCCTCCCTGCTGCACTGTGTGGCCCCAGGCTCCCCATCAGCTCCCCCCAGCAATGGCACTGCTGCCTTGCCCTGCCCCCTGGGCAGCCTTGAGGAAAGGGGGAACTTGAAGACTCCAGCTGCCGTTGTAGCTGGAGTGATAGTGGGAGGCAATGGCCAAGCAGGAGCCCAAGGGCCACAAGTTTTGGGCAGGGGGCTGGACTCGATGATCTTCTGAGGTCCCTTCCAGCCCTAATATCTATGAAATTTAGGCAGCCCTGAGTTAGAGCCTTGGAATGCTTAGTTGGCAGGCTGTGATGCAGGTTTATGTCTTGTGAGAGCAATATAGTTGACAGAATAAATAAAGAAGGCTGACAGTATGCTTGTTGCCTGGCAGAAACAGTGAGAGCAGGTATTGTGTGTGCCTGTGAAAAATTGGATATGTTACCTGTTCATCTGAAATGGCATTGCCATCTTTCACAAAAGCTGGGATTTCCAAAGAGTAGATAACTTAACTGAAAAATACCAATTGATGTACAGGCAGCTTTCTGATAATTCCAAGGTTAGTAAAACCCTGGTCTTTGTGATCATGAAACACTGATAGATCAGTAATTCTCAAACTGATCCATGGACCACCAGCAGCCTATGCACCCTTCTAAGTAATAAGTAAAATGAATCATTTTAAGAACTTAGCAAGTGGAGGGGATTGGGGGTGGCTCAGTAAGATACAAAAAAGCAGGGTGGAGCAGGTAGCCGGGCATAAGCTGGATGCTCCTCCTCTCCCCACTGACAAAGAGCAGATTTTACTAGATTGGGGAAAAAAATAGCTATTGGGTGAACAAAGCATTCTCAGTGGTGAGGAACAGGGTTAATGGAATTGGAATCCAGCCAGCATGGAATCTATTGATTGAACTGGCTGTGCCATATTAGACAAACAGCCATCTGCCCCCTTGCCATCCCTGCCTACGCAGTCACTAGTCCCCAGGCACAGCCACTCCCTAACGATTGGCTGTCATCTAATTCCTAAGGGCTGCTTAACTAGGATGATCAATGGCTCCCAAGACATCTCTTGAGAAAATGTATTCATCAGAAATGTGTAGGGAGGCAGCTCCTCTCATTCTGATCAGAGACCTCTGCTGACTGTTTGAAATTAATCAGACACAACACCTTTTTAGTGATATAACTAACTGAGGTAAGGCATATGTCAAACCTTAAACTACATTTCTTGTATGACTCAGACAGCATCTCATGCCTGGCACTTGGAGATACATAGCCGCTGCAGGCTTCAGGGAAGGGAGAGAGGATTGGACTGCATAATTCCTCTCCACAGTTCTGACGTGACTGGCTTCTTAATATGCACTCTTGTTTTTTTATAGAACTATTTCCTTGCAGCATGAAACCTTGAAGTAGCTTGGAACAGCTGAAGAGTGGTGAAATATCAGAATGGCCTGGAATAGTTTAGATCAGCCTGGATTCAGATCACTCTGAGAATTTTAGAGTCAGAATTGATTTGAGATAGCTTGAAACAGGCAGTTGGGCTAGTATGAGGAAGCTCACAGCAGGTCTGCTCTAATTGATAGTTTAACAGAACTAGGGTAGCTGCAGGCAGGAGCAACTCAGGAAAAAAATCTGAATATAACATGCTAGTATCTAACTGCTAGTATGGGCCAAACGGAATAGCTTAAGCAGATGGGAGTAGCCCCGGAAGCAGTGGAATTGGTGTTTTAAGCATCCTGTATCAGATTAGTGCAAACTAGGTATGGAGGAAAATTAGGGCAGCTTCAGACAAATTGGTGTAGCAGATGATGGATAGTGGAGGCCCAGATTGGGACAGCTAAAAATAAGCTTAGGTAGGTTACAGCAACAAGATGAATGGCATTGATGGGAAAAGGTGGATCCCTTACTGAATGGGAGAGGCACCTTAGTGACAGAGGATACAGAAAAGGCTGAAGTACTCAATGGATTTTTCACTTCAGTCTTCATAGGCAAGGTCAGCTCCCAGACTATTGCACCTGGCAGCAAAGTTTGGGGGGGAGGGGAGCAGCCAACAGTGGTGAAAGAACAGGTTAGGGACTATTTAGAAAAGCTGGACATATACAAGTCCATGGGGCCAGATGGGATACACCCAAGGGTGCTGAGGGAGTTGGCCGATGTGATTGCAGAGCTGCTGGCCATCACCTTTGAAAACTCATGGAGATTGGGAGAGGTCCCAAATGACTGGAAAAGGGAAAACAATAGTGCCCATATTTAAGAAGGGGAAAAAGGAGGATTCGGGGAACTACAGACTTACCTCGCCTCAGTCCCTGGAAAAATCATTCAGCAGGTCCTCAAGGAAATCCATTTCTAAGCACTTGGAGGAGAAGGTGATTAGAAAGGCAGCATAGATTTACCAGGAGCAAGTCATACCTGACTAACCTGACTGCCTTGTATGATGAAATGACTGGCTCTGTGGATGCAAGGAGACCAGTGGAAGTGGCATATCTTGATTTCAGCAAGGCAAGCTAAGGAAATACAGAATGCATAAATGGACTGTAAGGTGGATAGAAAACTGGTTGAAGCATAGGGTTCAGAGGGTAATAATCAATGGCTCAGTGTCTAGTTGGCAGCTGATATCAAGTGGTGTTGGTCCTGGGGCTGGTTTTATTCAATATCCTCATCAACGACCTGGAAGATGGCATAGAATGCACCCTTAGCAAGTTTGCAGATGACACCAGGCTGTGGGGAGTAATCGATGCCCTGAAGGGTAGGGCTAGGATTCAGAGTGACCTAGACAAATTGGAGGATTGGGCCCAAAGAAATCTTATGAGGTTCAACAAGGACCAGTGCAAAGTCCTGCACATAAGGAACAATCCTATGCACCAGTACAGGCTCGGGCCTGACTGGCTGGGCAGCAGCTCTACAGAAAAGGACCTTGGGGTTACAGTGGACAATAAGCTGAATATGAGCCAACAGTGTTCTTATTGCAAAGAAGGCTAATGACATACTGGGCTGCATTGGTAGGAATGTGGCCAGCAGGTCAAGGGAAGTGACTGGGGGCTGGGGCACATGACATATGAGGAGAGGCTGAAGGAACTGGACTTATTTAGTCTAGGGAAGAGAAGACTGAGAGGGAATTTAATAGCAGCCTTCAGCTACCTAAAGGGGAGTTCAAAAGAGTTTGGAGTTAAACTGTTCTCAGTGATGGCAGATGACAGAGCAAGGAGTAACAGTCCCATATTGCAGCAAGGGTAGTTTAGGTTAGATGCTAGGAAGAATTTTCTCACTAGGAGGGTAGTAAAAGACTGGAGCAAGTTACGCAGAGAGGTGGTGGAAGCTCCATCCTTGGAGGTTTTTAAGACCTGGCTAAACAAAGCCTTGGCTGGGATGATCTAACTGGGGATGGTCCTGGTTTGAGCAGGGGGTTGGACTAGATGACCTCCTGAGGTCCCTGACAACCCAAATTTTCTATGATTCTAAGATGTTTTGAGATAGATCAGGGCAGTTCAGAATGGGTTTCAGCATGCCGGGATGCTTTGGGATTGACTTTAAGGTGGCTGGGTAAGGGCATCTCAGGGAACCTTGTCATCTTCTGTTTGTTTGAATTGCATGTAAAATGCTGGACTTAATGTTGACCAAACCAAAGTCAGTGCCTATGCCTTTTGGAAAGTGCACAGGGACTTTTAACTTCCTTGTGGACAGGCTGTTAATGCAAATTATACTTGCATAAATTCACCTGTTAAACATGTTTTAAGACTGAATTGACCATAGCTAGCAATGCTCCATGTTTTAATGGAAGAGGGGGTTTTTTTCCAGTCAGTCTATTTCAGAAACATACAACTTTCTGAAAAAAAATCTTTTGAGCTCAAATTTCTCCAGTGGGTCAGTTCAGTGGTTTAGCCCAACTGGTTTGTCTGATCTTTGTCTAGTCAAGAACCAAGTAAGGATCCTACTTTTAAGTTTGTTTACTGAAATCTGGGATCATTTGATTGTAAATAGTCTGAATTTTGGATTTTTGAATCCAGGATTTTCAATTAAATTTGTGACTCTTAACAGCTTCATGGGTCATCAAAAAGTCTGCTACAAGAACCATTTGAAAAGTGGAAATTTCTCCAGTCTCATCCATATGTGACTGTTGTGATACTGGTCTCATGACTTCTGTTGTAGGAGTCAAGCTGGAATGAGCATCAGACTCTAGGCAGCCCTTTTGTCTCTGTAGTTCCATTTTGTCTCTCAAAACTGAGTTTTCTTCCTCCCTAAAAAACATCTGTCTCTCAGTGCATGCAGACAGTGTCACATACTTCTGTCTACTTGTGAATCCTTAATGCTGATGCTCTCAGCCCATCCCAGGCTCCATGCCAAGAAGAGACTGTAATGCAGACAGCAGTAACTGATGAGAAGCTATTAAAATTCTCCCCATAGAGCTTTGCCTTTTTTTTCCCCTCCCCTTCCCTTCCCCAACCTCCCCCAACATGCTTCTTGGAATTGTTTAAGGCTGACGTTGGATTCTGAAGGTGAATGTATCTGGAAGCTGCCGCCACCATTAGCTAATGGGGTTTGGAATGAAAGAAGCCCGTTACAGGAGATATTACAATCCAGCATCCTGTTCCTTCCTTTCCAGATAGTCACTGGAAGGTCAACAAGGGATGTAAGAAAAAGAAGTGGCTAAACAGGAAAACATTAGGAAGTAAATAAGTCAGTGATTCCCAACCTTGGGTCACTCGCAGCAATAAAAAATGGGGTCACAAAGACACTTGACAGTGTCGACTGATTACAGGGAATATGCTTCCTGTTTATAAATATGCAACTCTCGGGCATGGCATTTATTTGTTCATGCATGACAGTTGCAACTCCAATGCAAGTTACTCATACATTACAGGAAGCTGATGTAAAATCAGTATGCTGATCCTGGCTGGCTGAAATACATTTAATATGATCTAATATGGATGCTTTTCTTTAAAAAGCTTCTGCTTTGAGCTCTAGCAATAAAATTAATGACAAGGGTGAAAACAAGAAACAAAAGGAGTATAAGACATGAAAGAAATTTGATGAATCCTTGTGGATCTTGTCTGTATCATTTTGGGGTCCTTGTTGATCTTGTCTGCATCATTTTGGGGTTGCAAAAAATTTCCAATGTTTAAATAGGGTCATGCTGAAGAAAAGGTTGGGAAGCCCTGAAATAAGTGAACCTCAAAAATCTTGAGATTCAGAGGAGCAGGAGTTAAACAGGAGTTTAAGACTGCCTGGCAAAGCTGTCTCAGAATCTATTTAAGCATGCTCATTTAAATCCCTTAGATCAAGGGTGGGCAAAATGCGGCCCGGGGGCTGGATGCGGCCTGCCAGGCTATTCTATCTGGCCCGCGGGGCCCCTAAAAAATGTAGAAAATTAATATTAATCTGCCCTGGGTTGCCTGTCATGCGGCCCTCAATGGCTTGCCGAAACTCAGTAAGCAGCCCTCTGCCCAAAATAATTGCCCGCCCCTGCCTTAGATCAATGGTTTTTAACCTTTTTTTATTTGCAGACCCCTAAAAAACTCAAACAGTGGCATGGATCCCTTGGAATTGTAAGTGTGGATTGATATTCACATACTTTCATTGATTATAGCAGGGGTTGTCCACAAGGGGTATGCGTACCCCTCAGGATACTTGGGAAGGCCCCAGGGGGTATGTGGTGGTAGCGTGGACCGGCACTTCCTGTTTTGCTGCCAGAGCTTCTGGTTTTGCCGTGGGAACCCCACACCCCACTCATTGATCGGCTGCTGGGGGACCGCCCCCCACACACTTGTCAACCTGCCGGGGGACTCCCTGCTTCTCAACTGGCCGCCAGGGATACACCAACCAAAAAAGGTTGAAAACTCCATGATTATAGTCCTCTTTTATGGACCCTTTAGTGTAATGCAAATAGAGTAAATACCAGCTTTAGGTTAGGTATATAACATGGAGGTAGACTTTTGCCTATTGCCTTAATCTTATGTATTATCTTGACTCTTTTTTTGTGTATTTTCTTGAGTTTTCAATGCCTTAAGAAACTCCATTTTGTACTGCTCTGTAGCTTGACATAAGCACTTCTTAACATTTTACTCCTTTGTGTGCTGCATGGGTAAGAGTGTGTTTGTGGAAAAGAAAAACACCGGTTGGTAACTAGCTGAAGAATGCAGACAGATAAAAGACCAAAACAAGAAGAAGCCGCCCCAGAACAGCAGGAGAACATCATTCAACCTTAAAGGAGGAACACAGTGATAACACAGCAAAAGCCCAGAGGACTGACTGAAATGACAAGACTATAAAAGGTGGGGAGAGACATGCTGATTTGGGTCTTATTCTGCATAACATTCTAGAGCATCGGTTCGCTTGACAAGATGGACTGGCAAGCCCAGCTCCCACTCGTGATCAACTTAGCTGGCCACTAAGTTGACTCAAGCACCGATGAGACTGGTAAAGTATACCAGCACAGAACAGAATTCAGGGTATGTGTGTGTGTGTACACTAAGCGCTTAATAAATGTGGCATCTTGCCTTGTCCCCTCTTACAAAGGTCTCGCTCTTTATTTTGAGCTAATTGGTTAACATTTGACATAACCTGTGGACCTCTAAGGTGTCCAGAGACCACAGGTTGAAAACCACTGCCTTAAATTATTTGGAATATGTCAGCCTGCCTCCTGATGAATGACATCGCCAAAATGCCTGACCCTTCCGATTTGTACAGATTTTACAAAAGCCAGCATTTTCAGCAGGAGGATTTGTATCACTGGGAGACCAGGCTAGAAATGCCCCTTGGGCAGCCTCTCTCACTTATTTTACGCTCCTGCTTCCTCTCCCAGAAGAAAGCACTGCCTATTTCAGAACTTTCAAACAGGCTGGTTTGAATTTGTTTCTAAAAATGGAAGAAAATGGGTATATTTTTGTTTGTGTAGAAATGTTCTGTTACACTGCTCAGACCTAACTTTAACACAGATATTATCCTATAAATAATTTTTAAATACCAATAAAAATCAACAGAATCTGCAGTGTCAGAACTGATAAACCAAAGGCCCAACCAATCATATAAGCTTTATTTTGCAAAAGGAAACTCCTCAAACATGTATTTAGGCAAATCACTAATGATCACAGCTCTAATTCAGGTTCCACCTACAATCTCTACTTCAGGTCACAGGTAGGCAAGTGTTTGTACTGAAACAATCTCTGATGAAAATGTTCATGTTAATAATCATTAGGCTTCATTATGAACATGCTACTGAGCCAAAGGGAAACTAAGGGCCTTGTTACATGTTGCACTTTAAACTTCTTAAAGATTGATTGGTTCTAGGGTTAATTTGAGCTGAGAGTAGTTACACATTCAGGCTAAAAATCTTACTTGAGGGAATTTATACATGTGCTCCCTGAGGGGTGGGGGCACTTTAATTAGAACAGCTTAAAGCACCCGGAACATCTTGTGTACCGGCATCCCTGTACTTAAAATGGCAGTAGGGTCACTTTAACTAAAGCTTGTTCAGTGAGCTTTAAAGCGTCCAGTCACCATTTTTAAGTGTGGAGACACAGGAGCCTGCTGGAGCACAGTAATTCTAGCAGACCTGATTAATCGAGCCTGCTCTATGATGCTGCAATTACAGCATGGCAGAGCATACGCGCCCGCACTGTCCCTGATCCGCGCAGCTGTGACTTGCCACTGGGGGCTGGCAAGCAGGGGCCTGAATAGGAGCTACAGCTCTGAGTTGTCTGCACAGACCAGGAGGGTGGGGGGAGGGGACGCTGCATCCTGGGATGCTGGAGGACTAGGGTGGCAATTGTGGAGGACATTCTGGTTTTCTGCCACTCTGTTCTCTATTGATATGAAACTGGACACCTTTATGTCCTCTATTTTTTTCTTCAAGAGAAAAATACTACTACTATTTTATCTCTTGAAGAGAAAAACAGAGGACATAAAGGCGTGGGGTTTCATAGCAAGAGAGGACAGAGGACACTTCTAGACAGACTTCTACGATGGCCACCTTACAGAGGGATGAAGCTTGGCGTGGCCACGCGTCAAGTTGGGTGACTGATCACACCCTGGAATGATGCGACTTTAAGACACTGTCGCACAGCACTTAGGTGCCCTGCTCCT
>NW_005841852.1:851616-852485 GCF_000455745.1 Alligator sinensis
CAGGGACTGAGGCTAGGCTAGCAGTTCTCTACCAGCAGCCAGGGGAGAAGGAGCTTTCCCCCCTGAGCAAAGCTGAAAGGAGAGGTCTGACCGCAGGTACAGCTCTAGAGCCGAGGAAAGGATAAAGCATCCATGGGGTGTTTTGAGTAATGTTGTTATAGCCGAGGGGCTCGCATTTTGTTTACTGTTTAAGACCGGTGGTTTGGGTGAGGCTATTAGGGGTTGGAGGAGGCCCCATAGAGGACCCACAGCGGTGTGGGGACCCCAGTGCCAGCGAGGGTGCAGCATTTGGGGTGCACTGACCCCAGCCCCAGAGAGGGGGCGTTGGTGAGAAGCCCCAATGCAGGTGTGGTGAGCACCAGAGAGAGGGAGGCATTGACGAGCGCTAGAGAGGGAGCAGAGCCAGACAGGGCAGCGCAGGGCCCAGAGGGGACAAGGGGGCCACATTATAACAAGGCCGTGACTGAACGACGTCAATTCTATCTGCGAGGCTTGGGGCATGGTAAAGGGGTGGTTGGAGCCACGCATAGCCCGTAAGGCTAAGGTGCCCGGAAACAACTGTGGTACCATCTATTTTGGAGCAGGACCTACCAGGGGTCTGGGAAGGCACAGGGTCGGAGCGAACGGCTAATCATGACCTAGAGGGCGTGAAAGGCAGCCTCCCAATTATATAGTTTGTCATCAAAGACGTGGCGGGCAAGGATCGAGGGTGCCCATTGGGCCAACTTGGCACGGTAAGGGGGCCTTGGGGAGACCACGGCCATGCTACTGGACCCCGCGCCGTGGCAGACACCTAAAGTATGTTTAAACCTGGCTTCCGGGTCTAGCGCGCGGACACTCCAGGGGCAGGTAGGGAGCTCCCGGGGCCG
>NW_005841852.1:852680-858369 GCF_000455745.1 Alligator sinensis
GCGGCCGCCGCGGGTCCGGCCCAGCCACCCGCTGGTGCTGGCCAACCGCGTGCAGGAGCGCCGGCAGGAGCAAAGAGGTGAGCGCCCCGCGTGCCGTGTCCCGGGTGCCGTGGGGTGGGCTGCTCGCGCGCTCACTCGGCCTCTCTCTGTCCGTGTCCGTGTCCCCGCAGAGCGGCCGTGCGTGACGGAGATGATGGGGCTGATGTCCTGCTGGAAGAAGAACGAGTTCAACAGCGACCTGTGCACCGGGGAGTTCCAGGCCTTCCGCGCCTGCCTGGCCGCAGCCGAGGTACCGCGCCGCACCGCTCTCCCAACGGAGGTGGCCAACGGCTCGGATACTGCCTGCTTTGCTGGCACGCCGAGGGCGTGCACTGGCACCAGCTGCCCGCAAGCGCGCAACCAACGGGGCCCTCTGCAGCTAAATACGTGCGGATGAAAATACAGCTATGAAAGAGGGATGCTGTTGTTATGGGGGTTAGCGCAGACAGGAGGGGGGGCCTGGACATAGGGCTGAAAAGGAGGTGGTCGGTTTTCACCAAATCCGTCCTCGCCTACTGCACTCTTTCTGTGGTCTTTAAAAGGACTGCAGTAGTGGAGAAGTAAAAATAATAAAAAATGGTTGCACTCGTCTAGGGAGATGAGCCTGGAATGAAGGGTCTGTACGTCTGAGGTCCATGGGAGCAGTTGATGCAACTCCTGGGTAGATTCTGGGCTTGTGATATTTGTTATAACTTTGCCATTAGTGCCAATAGGGTGAACTACAGACTGACACCTCTGTTTCACAATCTTATAAGCAGGGATCCTGGTTTTCCCTGATTAAAAAAAATTGCAAATTCCCTGATAAAATGCCCAAAATCTGTAATTTAAAATTAAACGCCCCTCACTCTTCCCACAAGAGCCCCCCAGCCCTGCCGGAGGGGGCCCCCAGCTGCCTGCGCTCCGGGGCCAGGGTCCCAGGTCTACAACCCCCTGCCCCCAACAGAAGGCAGCTGCCCCAGGAGAAGGAGCACAGAGCCAGTTTCCCCCCTTGCTGCTTGCCGGTTTGCTGAAAGGGCAGGTGGTGTGCTTTTGAAATAAGCATGTCGTTAGAAATATTGCTGAGATCCAGACTAGAATGAGCTCAGCAATTAATATATTAATGGTTCTGCTTCTCGTTTCAGAAACAGTTCATGAAACAGCAGTCCATGGAATACATACATGACTTATCTCCAAAACAAGTGAACAGACTATTGAGGCGGTTCCCTAATATCACACATGAAATTTGAAGAGAGACCTGGTTGTCCAAGGAACTGGAGAGCAGCAATCAAAGCCAGGATCACCTTTGGAGAAAGAGAGTTAAAAACAGATATTGAGCATTTGATGTTTAGGGGTTCTGTCAGAATCGCGGAGGAGGTTCTTGACTGAATTCTTGTTTTTTGGGGTGCAGGGGCTTGGTGGAGATGGTTCTGTAGGACCCCTGGCTCTTGTGGTAACAAGAAGGGTGTTTCCTAACTGTTGTTCAGCAAGTCAAAGTGTAGAGTGGAATCTTGTTTCCTTGTGAAATAAAATCTTCTAACAAATGATATACGTGAGTTTTAACAAATTACATACACAAGTTTTCACAGTTAAGATACAACTGATCATGTGCAGATTCTGCAGCAAGCCTCCTATCTGCCGTTCGAGTTGCTGACAAATAGTTCATGACTCTCAACTGACCTGGCTTAGAATTGCTGTGCATCTGGTGAAGCATGTTATTTAGAGGTGCATCAATACATCAGTCCCATATCGTATTGGTACCGATAAAAGGAAAATTGACATAATCGGCTTTTTTTGGCTGATGTAGCCAATAATGTCGCTGATAAATGCCACGTGCATGCTCCTGGCACAGCGTGCACCCTGGGAGAGCTTGGGGGGCATGTGCTTCCCAGATCTGTGCATGGGGTAAAGGTAGGCTGCCACTGTGGCCTGGGGCTAGGGCTGGTGCCAGGCTCTTCCTGGCAGGGGGGTTGGGCCTGGGCTGCACTTGGGGTAGGTGGAGGCAGTGCTGGGAGGGCTTAAGCTACAGGTTAGGCTGCAGCCACCCCAAAATTCGCTGTTGTCCCCCTACCAGTGCCACTGCCACACACTCCAAGCAGAGCCTGTTCCAGCCCCTATGCTGGGAAGAGCGCGGTACCACCCCTGGCCCACAGCAGCAGCCTGCCCTCACCCCACACACACATCTGGGGACCACATGTCCTCCTGGGGTGTGTGCAGCAGCAGGAGCTGCACCCCCACCCCATGCTACCCAGATGAGCCGTGGCTCTGTCCTGTGCCCCACCATGCTCCAAGTGCACAGCACCTGCCCCAGCACCAGTCCCATTCCCTCCCTCACCTTGGGGGACCTTGATCTACCCTTCTCATGCCTTTTCCCTTGCCCTTTCCCCCACAGCAGACTTACCAGCCAGATGCTGTTCTCCATGCTGCCTGGCTGCATATGGGCAATTGGATCAGTATCAGCCAATATGGCTCGTTAAAAATCGGTCGTCGGTATCGGCCCAGAAAATCTCTACCAGCGCACTCCTAACATTGTTGCCGTGTATGTTAATCTTCCTCTTCATTTTTGAACCTTGAATTCATCTATGAAACATCTTGATATTAGAAGTCCAGAGTCAGCTTCCAGAGTAGTACTCTTCTGCCCCCAAGTACATGGGGATATAAGTGGCGAATCAGATGCGACTTTCACCATGGCACTTTTGGGAAGGGAATTACAGGAGATGCTTTCTCAAGTTGTTATTTCTGTGTTGTAATGTCAGTATCTGGCTTGTTGCAAAGTTTCCAGCCTATTGTGAGAGACCCTCTTGTGTGTCTTGGTAAACAGTGGGAAGGAGAGAGTAGGGACAAAAGTGCAATAGTGCTGAACTAATACAGTTACTTTGATAAGTTTGTTGTTTGTATTAGGGTGGTGTCTAAAGTTTCCCATTGCACTGGGTATATTCAGTGTGCAGATAGCAAGGAACACTCCCTGCCCCCAAAAACTGACAGTCCAAATGAGATAGAATGATGAAGTGACTTGTCAAAGGTGACACTGTGGGTCAGAGTCAAAGACTCAGCCTTGGTCTGCTGATTGCCAGGCCTATTCGTTAGGCATTTTTTGCTCAATCTAACTCCCATATTGTTTGCGTGTTTTTCTTTAACTATTAATCATGAATATTCATTGTATTTGTACTGCAGCTTAGCTAGTTTGACAACTACATTTTCTTGTTAATATCATGGCAGGAGTGGGTGTTGAAGAATTTCAAGGAAGGGATAAGCATGATTTCTCCTGCCAGTTCAGGGAGGCAGTTCAAAGTGTAAAGGAAAACATCTGAAGTGCCCTGGATTTTGGAGCGCATTAAGCAGTTTAGGTGAACTGGTCTTTGTGTCCCATAACACAGGCAAGCCAGACAGTGTTCTCTTTAGTAAAGTTCTTTTATGCCCATCTTCTCTAGCCTCAGATAGTATGCCGAATTGGGAGCCAAGAGACTGTCAATTCTAAATTTGCCTTATCCACTTACGCATTAAAAAGTTTGCAGCATTGAGTGTGATCTCATACTTTTCTCACTATTAGAGGAAGGTGCGTTTTATTCTAAACATGTCTTACACTAATGTTCGTGAATAGTCTCCTCTTATTATATGACAGAATGAAAAAGAGGATCTGATCAGTTTACTGTACTCTCAAATGATCTGAGTCCTGCTCATTTTGCAATCACATTCATAAACCTCACAGTGCTTCTTGCCAATTTTGTTTCCTTTCGCTGACGTTTCAACCTCTGCTCTATCTTTAAGGTTGCCATAAAATGTTGTGTTAGAGTCTTCAAGTCCTTAAAGCTTATTATGTGCACTGTTTGTGTGTGTTTTTTCCCTTAGTATCTTAATGTGCTTTGCATGACAATACATGTTACTTCTTAAACTATTTTGGCAGTTTATTTGGCTCTGGTTTGCATACTGTAATTGTGAACTGTCTGTGCTGATTGACCTTGACAATAAGAGCTGTATCTCTCCATTAACATTTGTAATTAGGCAGAGTCTGACTGGTAAAGATTTTTACTCTTTCAGTAATGGAAATAATCATCAGTACACCTACTATGAGCATTGTGGATAGGACTGTCTCCTCCTCATGAGTTCTGTGTAAGCACTGTTTCACAGTGGGTCACAGAAGCTGGGTGGGTTCTGCTGCTCCATCCAGCATCAAATACTTTCAAGAGTGCTGTTGTTAAGCCATATACATAATGGGAAAGTGGGCAGAGAATTAAATGAAACCTGACTGGCTATTCTGTGCCCTCTTAAGCAGGTTATTGGAATTGAGCAAACTGTTGGAATTCCTTGATCTCATTTTCCTTGTTCTTTATAGCCTGGCTAATGCCATCTGTAGGGATTATTGCTGTCTAAACTTCCTCATGTATCATGCTGCTGCACAGGATCTTTTATGAAAGAATCAATATGGTCTCCTTCCTTCCCTGAACATGACACTGATATCCCAGCTGGGAGGGAGGAAAGCATTTGGAATTCTAGAGGAATGCATGCAGATGCTAACTTTCATCTCGCATCTGCCATCTTCTGTTGCTGTGAATAATACCAAAAAAGGAGGAAAACACTTTACCAAACTACAGTGCCCATGTCTTGTTGGGCTTGATCACATGGGGGCACAGAGCCATTGGGAACTCAATTAATTTGGTTTGGATTTGCTAAATAATTATTGCAATTTTCCACGTTTTATTTTTAATCTGTTCGTTCCCCAAGCCCATTCTACAGAGTAGTCTTTTGGGCGAGCAGAATTCCCTTTTGTACGCCGCAAAAGTACATCAGTGTCACAAGAGAAAATGGGTACCTTGTTTCTTCAGTACTGCTAGACCTCTTCCACATCTTCCTTTCTCCCCCACTTCCTCCCCCCTTTCCTTCCCTTCCCTTCCCTCCCCTCCCCCATAGAATAACCTGGGTGTGGGTTAACTGGCTCAGTGGATGTACCTTGCCCAGCCCCTAGTTCCTGTGCTGGAATAGGTGACTTCCACCTTACTAAGGAAATCAAGAACTGCTGCTCCTGAAGGATATGCACTTAGTAGTAGTTTGCAGTCTTAAACCAAACGTGTTGCAGGTCTTAGTCCTAGAAAAGTAAGTAATGTAGATTTCATTATAATCAAGAGCTGACCTTAAAGCAGGAGCAGGCTGCAATGACATCTCTCTGTTTCATGGCAAAGGGATGGAAAAAATATTGCATGTCTAATAGGGAGACCTGCTCTTGAGTTGCACTTGTACAATGACTATGGGCAGTTCAAAGGGGAAGGATAGTTCTCCCCTCATATGTAGAGAGAATAGCAATGCAGTGGCTAAAGGTTTGAATTACCTTGCAGGTGTCTGTGTTCCATTCCTCAGATCAAAGAGCACTGGAAGGAGCAGGAGTGCTTTTTCCTTAGTGAGAGGGATTAGTGCAGAGCAGTGTAGAAACAGCATGATTGAATAGATTTCTGAGAAAATCCTACGCTGCTGGCCATAGCTGGGAGAAATCTGTCCTACCAAGGGACTTGGGGGCATGTTTAAATTTAGAGGAGAGTACAGAGAGGAGTTTTCTTATGAAACAGGTGATTATAGGTAGTTGGCTGAGCGTGTCAACACACACACGTTTCACTGATATGAAAAGCTGTGAATGTCTACAATTGTAGTTGTACTGGTATAATCCCCTGCAAGTCTCTTTCCC
>NW_005841852.1:858400-864925 GCF_000455745.1 Alligator sinensis
TAAGAAGGCATATTCCAGTTTAGTTTTTGTCTTGGGCATTTTAAATTGAAAAAAGCCTTTCTCATTCTGGAAAAAAAAGGATCGAAGGCAATATAATTAAAGTTATAACAGTTATGCCAGTAAAAATGGTGAAACATTCCAGTGGAGACAAGCTGTGATCTCTCTTGGACAAAAGCAGAGCAGGAGTGAGTATGTAGGTGGGTGAAGGAGGAAAGGTCAGCTTGGCCGTTAGAAACCTTTAAGGCCCAGTGGGTTTCTGCCAGCTCAGTTTTGCTTGTTAGTACATGCTTGTTTCTTTGATGCAGTTCTTGGACTGGAATATAGGATCAAGTCTTGACAAGAGTGTACAGTAGTTCTGACAACACCAAGCCTGGGCTAGAAAGGGACCTGCTGTAAATACCACTACATGATGATGGAGGCTGGGTACAAAAATTGGACTACTGGTTTGTTTGAGGAATGGCATGTCCTGGGTTTCTGTATGAGGGCAAAGCACTTGCAACTACCCAGGCTTGCCTGGGAGAAGAAAGTAGCTGGCAGCTGTTCGAGGACAGGTCTAGTGTGAAGGCCCTTTTTACAGATCATCAGCTAGAATAATGTCTATCACAAAAATGTTGAATGCAGCTGGTCATTTCCAGGCTGCAGGTACTATAACTTAAGAGCTGCCTGGCTGGTTCTTCCTGTTGCTGTTCAACTTTAACAACAAACCTTCCTCTGTTGGAAGAGGCAGAAGAACAATGAGTACCTTGAAGGGAACCTGAACACCTGGGCACTGATGATAATCTTCCCCCTGATGATCATGTGTGGGGTTAAGGATGCCCCAAGGACTAATGGGTTTTCAGTTGGTGCCATTTTGCACTCACAATTTCAGCACACCCTCCTGTGTGTCTTCATTAGAGCTTCATTGCACTTCTCTTCCAGAGACCCAAGGATACCAAAAAGCTTGTCTGAGTCTATCCCAACCATGCAGTTTGTCCAGTAAAAGATAGCACCCACAAACATTCTAGATCTTAATTAAAACAAGCAAGTTTAAAACTCCAACATCCTTTTCTCTTTTCTTGTCTTCCCCTCCCTACCAGTGCTGCCCCTCCCTTGGAAAAGCAGTGCTAGTCACGGAGTCCAGCAGGGGTTACGCTGTTTTTAGCAGCCTCTCTCCTTGCCTGTTCTATCTTGCTGTCCTCCTGCATTGTGCAGTTAGTTAAAGAGATTCGCTCCTAATTAAATTATTGCAATTCTTGGCCAGATAAGCAGTGCCCGGAACACTGCAGCACAATTCACCCAACAAACTGCTCCCCCTTCCCACCCCATGACTCCTGTTACTCATCCATCTTCAAATGGAATTGTACTGCGTTTGATAAGCGACCATGGATGAGACAAGCAAGACAAAACTGCAATAGGGAACAGATAATGGGCAATAAAAGAAAAAGGCATTTTGGCTAGCCAGCAGGGATGTTACCAGCTTGTCTATGCTGGTCGGCTGCATGGCTTTTGGAAAGCATTTCTAAATTTAGAACCGAGTTCTTTTCTAAGGTGATATTAACATTTCCAGAACAATAAAATAATTAATTCCCTAGTAATGGAAGTATAGATATAGGAAATATCCATTTAAGTGGGTGAGAGCAGCAAGGAGATAACCTTAAAGTCCCTGGGCTGTGTCAGTATTCTGATTACTCTGATTAATGTGCAGTGCTTGGTTGCCCTTAATATTTTATATATTGGAAGAGTACATTTAAAAAATAAATCAAGTGGTACTCTCCAGAGTAGGCAGCAATAACCAACCCCTGCATTAAGCCTGTAAACTAGGCAAATGTAAACAGCATTGCAGCCTTAGCCCAAGGTCAAGGAAATGCTTGCCTAGCTGAAAAGATGAACCTTGGAGTCAATTTGGCTCTGGCATGCCATTGGTGGAAATGCCTCCCTGAGCTGGAGGGAGGCATCCACAGAGAGCTCTTTCAAAGAGGTCCTGTGTCTCTCCCCTCAGAAAACCCAACCAGCAAGATACTTATCCTGAAATTCTCTCTGGATGCTCTTCTGGATTCATCAGCTTGAGAAGTGTGGTTGCGGGGAACTGCAGGCAGTTAAACAAAAAGACAAGTGGGAAGAGTAAAGTCCAGATTCCTTCCAGCTAGTCTAATCTCTGGCAAGAGTTTACACACAGATACACACAGGATTTTTCACCCTTCTGTTTTCACCCTTTTGAGTCTTTAGTAGGGAGATCCAGATCAACCCCTTCCAGCCTCTTGGAGACAGGAGGAGAGTGAGGAAGGAAGAAAACTCAGCTGGAGGAAAGAGGGTCGTTTTCAGCAATGGGAGAGCTGCTGAGCTATACTGGAAGGTACACAGCAGGGATGGGGAGGAAAAAGCTGGCAGTGGAGACGCATACCTAGAGCAAAGAGAGGCTGGGACAACAAGAAAAAGGGAGGGGCAGCTTAGGGAGAGTCTGGTGGGAGCTAGAGAGAGATGAGGTGTGAAAGTAACCTGGATGGCGGACCACTGCACTCTCCCCGCCTGCACTTGCCTCCTGCTGTTTTCAAAGGTGGATCAGAAATTCTGGAGCATGTTATCTCCCTAAAGAGCAAGGAAATATTAGAGAAGAGATGGGAGAGAGAAGGGGAGGCAAAATCACTGGATGCTGCCAGGAACTTTCATTCCCTTCATTCCCTTCCCTGTCTAGAAATGACAGAAGTGTGCTGCTCCCTCCAATGCAATGCTGCTAGAACTCTGCTCTCTGTGAAATAGAAGAGAGGAGGGAAAGGAAGGGAGGAGGCAGCTGAGCCCAGCAAGACAGAGAGAGGGAATGTGAAGCCTGAAGAAGCTGCTGGCCACTTTGCTCAGAAAGGATGCAGCTCTCCAGGGCACTTGGGGTCCTGGTGGTTCTCCTGGATTTGTTACCCTGCTTTGGATGTCTGGAGGTAGGAGATTTTTTAAATCTGATTGTACAAAGTCATGTGGCTTTTTACTATCCTCTGTGCAAACAGAGCTTGTACATAGTGAATTTTCTTTCTAAGGGGTCTAAGCTGCTCCTGTCCCTGGACTGGGGGCATTAGTGTGGGAGAAAGGAAATTTATCACATTTTGCCTATGAAAATGCATTCTCAGAACCCCAAAGAATAACTGAATCTGTGCATGGTGCACTGGGGCTGACAGATGCTTTGGCTCATGTTTTCCATGTTTTCCAAGCACTGCGGTGACCCTGGCAGGAGGGTCTCTTTGTCTCTGTCCACTGCTGATCAACTGACTGTTCCTGCTGCTGTTGTGTACTGATGATTTATAGCCACATGGACCTGGTGCAGGGATACAGGACAGGCTATTTATTCATAATGAGGTTCAAATTTGGTGGTGGGGGTGGGGTCGATCTCACTGAGATGACTGTCAGTGATTACTCTTTTCTGAGAGGACAGCAGGGGGGAGCATATCATTCCAAAGGTTTGAATTCCTGTCCCTTCGTTTGCAGTTAAGTCTCTAAGAAGAACAGAACCAGTTCTCCACATGATTTGTTATTAATCCAGCCTATCACACACCTTCCATGCATGCTTGCATATATTATTTTAGCTGGGTGCTGGGAGACCTGGGTTCTGTTTCATGACCTGTCTTGCTGTGAGTTCTTGGACAAGCACAGATGTCATGTAGCTCAGGTGGCCCATGTCTCTATAGAGTGCATTAAGCTCTTCAAATTGATGTCACTCTGAATGGGCCAATCACTGTTGGTTTCCCTGCTGTGTAGGCTCAGCACTGTAAAGTGTACAGAGGAGAACCCCTGGTGAATGGAGTTTACAAATCTAGCTGCTGTTTTACTCATGCTCATTCTCTCACTCACATGTGCAAGTCATCCCAGCTGATCTGACAATTCTAAACAGGTTGTGGATTTGTTTCCAAGTTAGCATTTCAGGTACTGTTGTTCTGGGAGATCTTGGCACTTTCCCATTGTTGGCAGCCCCTACAGAACCAAATTCACCGTTAGTATTAGCAGGTTCAGAGTCAATGGGAGCCGCCCCTGCTTATTGCAGAGATGGTCTATAGGGTTTAATACAGCAAATAATTAACATTGATTCCAAAGTGTTCTCTTCCTTTCTTTCAAGAGAGATGAAACTAATAGGAGAGCATTTTAGCTCCAAAACTGTGTGAGAGAGCAAGAGAGAGAAAGAGAGAGAAAGTAAACAAAAAACTGTTCCCTCTGACTACATCTCTCTATGTACAGAGGACCCTGTTCTGTTAAGAAGAAATTGTTGTTCAGGTAAAAGCTCCTGGTTATTTAAACACAAACTGAAGCATGAGGAACTAACTTCAATATATGCTGTTTGTTCTCTTGACTCAATGGGCCACTGTTCTGGGAAGGAATTTCACCTGCATGCAAACCTTGTAAGCACTCCTCATGGTAACAGACCGGAGATCTTTCTCTCAGTCATCAGAAAGGCTTTGCCTGTACCATTGAATGCAGCATGGGATATCTCAGGACTCTGCATCATATATCTCATGCTGGTTCTTTGAAGTCAGGCTCTATTTGGGTAATTGGGCTTAGAGTGGCAGCAGAGCAGCTGGCAGGTACAGGCCAGCCCTGATGAGGCAGTCACATGACCACAAGAGGGCCATGTGATTGGAGGAGGGGGCTGATTAGCTTCCATTTTAACTCAGGCCCTCAGGGCTCAGCTAGCAGTCTGCTGTTGGCAGCCAGAACACCACCTAGCTGAGTGCCTGCTCAGCACATCCTTGGAGGTAAGGGCAGGATGCTCCTGGGCCTGGGGTATGACTGAAAATGATGGTCCTGGAGTAGCATGGAAAATGTGGAGTAGCAAGGAAATGCCATGCCAGTTGCCCCCACAGTGAAAGGCGAGCAAGGGGTACCTTATAGCCCTAGCCCCCACGACTTAGTAGGTAGTAGGGAGGCAGTGGGACCAGGCACATCTTTGGACACCCGAGCCTGTGGGGTGGAAGACTCCAAGGCCCCAGGGAGGAGGCAAGGAGTTGCCCCAGTGACAGGGCAGAAGAATGGCCCCAGCAAGGGGATGGAGTGAGGAAACAGGCTGCATAGATTCAGGCCACAAAGGCAGCCTGAAGGGCTGCGCAGTATTGGTGCAGAGTAGGGCTGCAGGGGGCGACCTGAAGGACTGCACTGGGGGCATGCAGAGTAGGGCTATAAGGTTGGCCTGAAGGTCTGTGTATAGGCCAGCCCCACAAGCAGTACAGGGAGTTAGCCCCAGTGAGGGGTCATGAGTTAGTGCCCCAGTGTTGGGGCGTGAGTGAGTGAACCCCAGTGAGGGTGCATGAGTTTGGAGCCCAGTGTGAAGGCACAGTGACTGTGAGCTCCAGGGGGGGAGTGAGAGTCCCATGTGAGACTCTGGAGCATGGGTTAGTGTGAGGCACTGTACCAATATGGATGCCATCTATGAGGCATGGGACACAGTACAGGGAAGGTCGGAGCCGTGTATAATGCCCTAGACATCGGGGCATGTAATGGGCAGCCTCCCATATTTTACAACAGTTATAAAACAGCAAAGCGTGGCAGGCGAATGAGGGCAGACTGCCCTAGACAGGTGGGCAGGCCAACGTTCAACTGGCCTAGTGACGGCCTCCTGTAATATTGTGCTGTCAGTGGTCACAGTAATATTGTACTGTCAGGTGTTGTAGGAAATTGCTATCCTTCTTCAGGCCCTGAAATGTTGGCAGCAAAATCCTAACATCTTCAAATAGATGTTTAGCTTTTTGGTATGGGGGCTTTTCTTTGAATTTGAACAACCATCCCCAAGGTGGAATCTCTCCTTAGATGAACAGTCCCCCTGGGAACCATCTCACTATTATGGCCCCAGCAGGCTGCTATTCTATGCTCTGAAAAGGGAGTGAGCTAGAAACTCCTCGTACTTTGTGTGGCTACACCAATTTCTATCAGACTTTCCCTCACATACCTTTCAGTCAAGCCCCCATTTTTTGAATTCCTACTCTACCTGCTCATGCTGCCCCTGCTCCCCTAGCATGGGATTAAAACCCATGAAAATGGCAAGCAACCATTTAGTGTGGTGCTTGTGTGAAGGGTAACCCTCTGCAGTCCAGTAATTACTCATATTGTTTATGGACAGAGATTTGACTGATTTGTAACCAGAGTGATGGGAAAATCAGGAAAAAGGCTCATTACTAGGGCGTTTCCCTGGAGCAGCTGGAGGCCAAGCAGCTTTCAGGACATGCCCATGTTTATTTCATCAGATAATCATCTCTCTGCTTTTGCTTTGTTTCTTTTCCCAGACTCTCCTGGGATCCCAGCCCAGCCAAAACCATTTGCAGAGTGCAGGTAAGAACAAGAACTTACTAATTCAGTCATCAGTCAAATTCCTCACTGCAGCACTAACCCAAGACTGCAAGTACAATGAAGACTTGTGGCCTGCTCTCCTCCTGTCTTCCCATCATTTTTTCCATCTTGAGATCTCTTGTGTGCCTAGGTCTCTGTTTTCTTTCCCTCCTCCCTTGAATTTCCAGATGCAGCAGACATGAAAGAAAAAATATGAAATTATCTCTTCCTCCCATATTCTCTCTCTCTTTC
>NW_005841852.1:864935-865849 GCF_000455745.1 Alligator sinensis
TACAAGTTGAGTTTCCACTGCCCCTTCCTCATGATTTTGTCAGCAGGCTATACAGAGAGCCTGGCAAGTGGAAACCATAGGCAACTATATTGCTTTCTATCTGTATCTGCTGATGCAGGCTGTATCTACAGTCCATTCCATTGGAGCTTGTAAATAATGCACAAGGCCAGTGACATAGCGTAGCATTGTTTGACATGGCTGCTGTTTGTCGGACAGGTCATCTTTCTCCTGGTTGTGTTTTTAGCACATTAGCTCCTGATTACTTGTTATGTGAATGCGGTTATGATTTTGAAATCTCCTTCTGGGGTTTCTCTTGCTACAAGTTGCTCTCAGGATAGAAATAGAGGTCCCATGCTGCAAAGGATCAGCTGTGACAGGACATGTTCTGCCACAGCTGATCTGCTTTACTAGGCAACACGTTACCCCTTGTGCTGCATTGGACCCCCTGCCCAATGCAGGACAAGGGTGATGTGTTTCCTTTCCTTGGGGATTCACTGGGTCCCTTGCTGCCCCATGTTCATAGATTCGTAGATGCTAGGGTCGGGAGGGACCTCAATAGATCATCGAGTCCGACCCCCTACATATGCCCCCAGCTAGATGCTTATCTAACCTCCTCTTGAAGACCCCCAGGGTAGGGGAGAGCACCACCTCCCTTGGGAGCCCATTCCAGACCTTGGCCACTCGAACTGTGAAGAAGCTCTTCCTAATGTCTAGTCTAAATCTGCTCTCTGCTAGCTTGTGGCCATTATTTCTTGTAACCCCCGGGGGCGCCTTGGTGAATAAAACCTCACCAATTCCCTTCTGTGCCCCCGTGATGAACTTATAGGCAGCCACCAGGTTGCCTCTCAACCTTCTCTTGCGGAGGCTGAAGAGGTCCAGGTGCCCCAGTCTCTCCTCATAGGGCTTGGCCTGCA
>NW_005841852.1:867870-869791 GCF_000455745.1 Alligator sinensis
TCTTGATGAGGGTCGAAGTATATTGCTCATTGACATAGAGCGCAACCCCTCCCCCTTTTTTCCCCACCCTGTCCTTTCTGTACAGCCTATAACCCTCAATATGTACCGCCCAGTCATGGGAAGAATCCCACCAGGTTTCAGTTAACCTTACTAAGTTGTAGGTGTTTTCTGCAAGCAGGAGTGCTAGTTCATCCTGCTTGTTCCCCATGCTCCTAGCATTAGTATATAGGCACTTGAGCCCTGTGACTGGCGCCTTTGTTGCCCCTCAGCTCCGATTCCCAAAGGGCCCCTTATTGCTTACCTGCTTATTGCTTACCTGTGCTGTATTGCTGGCTGCCCCATGGATTGGGGGTTTCCTATGTTCTCCTTCTTCAGGCTGGGCTGTCCTTGTGGGTGCCACATGGTTTGGTGGTCCACTGCTTCCCCCGCCCTCATCTTCCCCTCCCCCCAACAAGCCTAGTTTAAAGCCTGCCGGAGGAGATCCGCCAACCTAGAAGAGAACACGCTTACCTTTGGGGGACAGGTGAAGCCCATCCCAACTGAGCGTGTCCCTCGTCGTGATGTGCATGTCATTGTCCAGGAAGCCAAAGCCTGCCTCGAGACACCATTGCTGAAGCCGCCAGTTGGTCTCTCTAATGCAGTTATCGTACTATCTTCTGCGAAGGTTGGGTCCTGTGCTGACTTGTGCCTTATTTGGAGGCACAGGTGTGGTGTGGTGCAGGTCCTGTAGATTTCCCAGTGTCCCGTGCCTCCATTCTAGGACCCACACAGGCTTTCCCTGCTTACAGAGATCCGCCCCTGGGGAAAGCCAAGCAAGTGCTCCAGAGGCTTGAGAGGCAATTTTTATATATACATATACATATATATACAGGATCAGGTCCCTCAAACCCTCAGAGCACTTGCCCAGCATGGCAGGAGAGTCCAGGCAGCTCCCGACTGCCTGAAGTCTCCCACCACAGAGCAAATAGACATCAACCATAGTAAAGAAGCACAATGTATTTAGTACCTTCTATTGTGCCACTGATGTGACACAACAGAAGGTAGAGATATCTATTTGCTCAGCATTCGTGCTGCCATAAAAAATGTTATGGCAGCTTGAATGCGACATCAGGCAACATCTGTTTCTATCCTCAGAGAGACCTGTCCAGCCTGGCACAGAGATCTGTCTCATTCAGATCATCCCTTTCTTATTCCAGGTGAATGAGAGGAGATTGCAGTCTGTCACATAACACACACACTTAATTTACTGATCGGTTTTATTTGCATGCAGATATTTTGGATGTTCTGGATTTGCAGGTGCTACCAAAAGTGTTTGCATGGGGAGTTTCAGGCACTCTGGAGAGGAGGGCTAGGATTCAGAATAACCTGGATAAACTGGAGAAATGGTCTAGAATACTTCAAATGAAAGTCAACAATGACAAGGGCAGAATCCTCCATCTAGGATGGAATGCATGCACAAATACAGACTAGAAATGAATGGCTAGGCTGTAGTAGTGCAAAGAAGGAAATGGGGGGTTACAGTAGGCCATAAGCTGAATATGAGCCAAAAATGTTCTCCTTTTGCCAAAAAAAAAAAAAAGGCAACACCATACCTTGTTGAATTAACAGGAACGTCACTTAAAAATCAAGGGAAGTGATCCTTCCACTCTGTTTGGCAGTGGTGAGGCCTCACCTGGAATACTGTGTCCAGTTTTGGACCCCACACTTCAAGAAGGATGTGGACAGATTGGAAAGAGTCCTGCAGGCAACAACAAAAATGATTAGGGGCTGGGAGGTATAAGTTATGAGGAAAGGCTGAAAAAGCTGGGGTTATTTAGTCCGGAGAAGACTGAGGAGGGATTTGATAACAGTCCTCACATATGTCTGAAAAGTGATTTATAGAGATGGAGATGTGCTTTTGTCTGTGGCTGTAGGGCAGGGG
>NW_005841852.1:869819-876513 GCF_000455745.1 Alligator sinensis
GACGCCCCCCACAAGGCCATTCTATCCGGCCTGTGGGGCCCCTAAAATTTAGAAAATTAATATTAATCGGCCCTGGGCTGCCTGTCATGCGGCCCTCGATGGCTTGCCAAAACTCAGTAAGCGGCCCTCTGCCCAAAATATTGCCCACCCCTGCTGTCGGGGGAAGGACTAGAAGCAATGGTCTCAAGATGCAGCAGGGAAAATTTAGGCTGGAGATTAGGAAGACTCTCACTTTGAAGCTAATTAAGCATGGGAACAGGCTACATAGAGAGGTTGTGGAACCTTTCCATCCTTGGAAATTTTTAAAAGCTGATTAGACAGATTCTTGACTACGGTGGTTTAATCTGGGGTGGCACTGCCTTGAGCAGGGGGTTGGACTAAATCAGAGAATCATAGAAAACTAGGGTCAGAAGGGACTTCAGGAGGTCATCTAGTTCAACCCCCTGCTCAAAGCAGGATCATTCCAGCTATATCATCCCAGCCAAGGCTTTGTCTAGCCAGGTCTTAAAAACTTCCGAGGATAGAGATTCCACGACCTCTCTGGGTAACCTGTTCCAGTGTTTTACTACGATCCTAGTGAGAGAGTTTTTCTTAATATCTAACCTAAACTTCCCTTGCTGCAACTTGAGACCATTGCTCATTGTTTTCTCATCTGTCACTACTAAGAACAGTTTAGCTCCATCCTCTTTGGAACCTCCCTTCAGGTAGTTGAAGGCTGCTATTACCCCTCTGGGTTCTCTTCTCTAGACAAAATAAGCCCAGTTCTCTCAGTCTGTTCTTAGAAGTCATGTGCCCCAGCCCCCTAGCCATTTTCATTGACCCCTGCTGGACTCTCTCCAATATGTCCACATCCTTTTTGCAGTGGAGGCGCCCAAAACTGGACACTATACTCCAGATGCGGTCTCACCGGTGCCGAATAGAGGGGAATAATCACTTCCCTTGTTCTGCTGTCAAAGTTTGTACTATTGGAAGCCAGTATGTCATTAGCCTTCTTGGGAACAAGGGCTCACTGTTGGCTCCATTTCAGCTTATTGTCCACTGTAACCCCCAGGTCCTTTCCTGAAGAGCTGCTACTGCTTAGCCAGTCGGTCCACAGCCTGTTTTGGTACATAGGATTGTTTTGTCCTAAGTGCAGGACTTTGCACTTGTCCTTATTGAACCTCATGAGATTTCATTTGGTGCAATCCTCCAATTTGTTTAGATCTCTCTGAATGTTGGCCCTACCCTCCAGGGTATCTACTACTCCCCACAACTTGGTGTCAAATGCAAACTTGCTGATGGTGCACTCCATCCCATCTTTCAGGTTCTTGATGAAGATATTGAACAAAACCAACTCCAGAACTGTCCCTTGGGGCACTCATTTGGTACCAGCTGCAAGCTAGACATTGAGTCATTAATTATTACCCTTTGAACCAGTTTTCTATTCACCATACAGTCCATTCATCCAACCCATACTTTCTTAGCTTGCTTGGGAGACCATATCAAAAACCTCACTGAAGTCAAGGTTTGTCACATCCACAGGTCTCCCCACATACACAGAACCAGTCACCTCATCGTAGAAGGCAATCAGGTTAGTCAGGCATGACTTTTTGTTGGTGAATCCAAGCTGACTGTTCCTCATCACCTTCTCATACTCCAAGTGCTTAGAGATGGATTCCTTGTGGACCTGATCCATGATTTTTTCCAGGGATTGAGGTACGGCTGACTAGTCTGTAGTTCCCTGGATCTTCCTTCTTCACTTCTTAAAAATGGACACCATATTTGCACTTTTCCAATTGTCCGGGACCTCTCATGACCTCCGTGAATTTTCAAAGGTAATGGCCAGTGGCTCTGCAGTTTGGCCAGTTCCTCCAGCACCCTCATGTACATTGCATCCGGCCCTGTGGACTTGTACCCATCCAGCTTTTCTAAATGGTCCATAACCTGTTCTTTCACTACTGTTGGCTGCTCACCTTCTCCCAAACTGTGCTGTCAGATGCGGTAGTCTGGGAGCTGACCTGGCCTTTATAGACTGAGGGGAAAAAGGTATTGAGTACTTTAGCCTCATCTGTCAGTAGGTTGCCTCCCCCATTCAGTAACGGACCCACCCTTTCCCTGATCTTCCTCTTGTTGCTGACATACTTGTAGAAACCTTTCTTGTTACCCTTCACATCCCTTGCTAGCTGCAACTCCAATTGTATTTTGGCCTTCCTGATTTCATCCTCCTGGTCTGGTTGTCTCACAGACTGCCATCACAACATCACCCTTGTTGCTCTTTCTTCTGACCCTAACCCAGAGATTTTCAACAGCCCTATCTCCAGTTTCATACTGGAGCTCTGAGCAGTCATACAGTTCTCTTACATAAAGCACAACTCCTCCTTCTCTTCCCCTCCGCCTGTCCTTCCTGAACAGTTTATACCCATCCATGATAGTGCTCCAGTCATGCGAGCTATCCCACCAAGTCTCTGTTATTCCAATCACGTGATAGTTCTGTGACTGCAAGAACTTGCAATTCTCCCTGCAGTTTCCCAGGGTCCGTGCATTTGTGTACAGACACCTGAGGTAACTAGCCAATTCCCCTACTTTCTTAGGAAGAATGAGAAGGCCTCTCCTGTTGCCCACTCCTATTTGTGCTTTCTCCAGGTCTCCCAATTCCCCACTTACTTCAGGGTTTTGGTCTCCATACCCCAGTGAACCTAATTTAAGGCCCTCTTCACCAGGTTAGCAACCCTGTCTGTGAAGATGCTCTTCCTTCTCTTCATCAGGTGGATCCCAAGGTCATTCCAAGGTCTCTTCCAGTCCTACTTTCCTATGATTCTGTGTTAATTGCTGGCCTGGATTTTTGTGCCTCTTCAGAATGGGTTTTCTGCTGCACTCCCATACACCTGTGGGTTTCAAATAGACAAGCTGATGCATGAATGTAAGGAATATGCTTGTGATTAAATTAGTCCTTTTGTTCCTCTCTGTCATAGAATCCAGGAGTCCCGGGTCTAACAGCTCAGAAAAGAAGTGGACTTTTCCAGAAACCTGTGTCCCAGTTTTACGGGCATCTTATTCAGGGGTCATGGGAGAAGGGTGGGGAGTGGGGAAAGAAGGAGGGTTGAATCTACTTCCAGTCCCAGAAGGATGTTTCTGTTGAAATGATTGGTGTATATATAGTCAGAGTTACTAAGGCAGACATACAAATTGCCCTATTTGGAATTTAGAGTTAACTCCCATTTCAGCTGTAGTTTCCCAGGAGGGGCAGTACTGAAGCACAGTGACATGACTTTCCTAAACTCTGTGGCAGAGAAATATAATTTGAAAAAGGAAATTATGCTGAAAGTATGTAGAAATGGAAAGGACTGTCACAGGTGGGCAGATCAGATGAGTTCAGCTAGTACTGGCCCCATCCAAGCCCTGCTTCACATTGAGCCATACTGGCAGCTTCCTTTCTATATCCAGTGTCCAGTGTGTGTGGCCTCGATCCTCTTGTGTATTACAATGGCTCGCTGGCTGTTACGGAGACTGGGTCAGAATGCCTGAAATGGGCAGAGTTCCCCGATTATGTCCAGCAGTATCCAGACCGGGGCTTAGGGGACCACAACTACTGTAGGAATCCAGATGGGGGGACTACACCCTGGTGCTTCTACCGGCTTCCCTCTGGAGGAATCGACTGGGCCAACTGTGACTGTAATCAGGGTAAGGACATTTCAGCATTTCTCTTGAGGTCTGGGTGCACCATCCAGGGTTGGGGTGGAGAGAGGTGTGTGTATGCGCAAGCTTGTGATGTGTGTTCCATAGAAATGCAAACAGCATGGGCCCAGGACTGAATGAGATGAAGGCAGCATGATGACTCACCAGAATATGATTCCCATTTAGGCCACTAAGGACTTGTCTGAGAGAAAAAAGAATGGCGGCATAAGATAAAGCAAGATTTTAAACCAGGGTAGTTATACTAGTATACCCTCCCATGTGGCCACTCTTATTCTGGTACAAAGGGGGCTTTTCCTGGTTTAGCTTATGTTGCTTTGGAAACAGGTTAGGCTCACTTTTAAAGAAGTCTGAAGTCTTATTCCTGAAGACAAGTGTCTGCAAAGGGAGTTTTACCTGTATAAGTATAGCCATTTAACTAGCCTGGTATAATGAGACCTGTGTTAGCAGAGGAATCGCCCCTGTGGACAAGCATATATAAAAGAACTCAGCATATTTTACTCTGAGCAGGCTTGAAAATCTGTCTGTTAGCTAACAAAGTGTGTTACATAGCATAGATGTTTTTAGAATCTGGCCCTTACTCCAGTGCCTAAGTGGAAGCAGAGGTCCTTAGAATCTGACCCCATTTTGGGGGATGCACCCTTAAAAATCAGACACCCTTTCCCCGGTTTCCACAGTTGCACTGCAGAACAGTTTCCATTCTATTATGGAACTGTATTGCAACATGCTTTAAAAATACCATTTTAACACAGCTGCCCAATGTGCAGGCCTCCTGGTACAGATGTTTTCAGATGGGGCTTCCTTTAAGATTGACCCCTTGTGCCTTCCCCTCCCTCATTTTATTACATGTCTATTCATGAAAGCCACATCTGTTAGAGTTAGCATCCAGCCCAGAGCAGCTGTGTGACTCTAGCCCAGTGCTCAAATGGATGGGATGGAGGTAGGACCTTCCCAGTCCATAACTTGGAGTGGGAAGATTGGCTTTGGAATCAATAGCAGGGATCTACTCTACAGCATCGATGTGAAGGGAGTTAGTTTTGGCCTCGTCTCTTTTCTGCTGCAGTTACACTGTTGTTGAACTATTTCTGCCCCTGCTGGTGGTGCCAGTGGCCCCTCGTGGGTGAGGCAGTCTGCAATGGCTATTCCAAGGTCCTGACTAGCTCCGCTTTCAAGTGCGATTTCCAGCGGTTGAGGATACTTAGGGCCCTTTTTATGTGTAGAACACAAAACCTGGAACAAAGGTGGAAACATAGACTTATCCCTGTCTCACAGAGGGCACAGAGCTGAAGGCAGAACCCAGGCTTTCTGGCCCCCAGAACCCTGCTCTGTCCATTATACCAGCAGTTCCCAAACTTTTTAGACCAACAGGCTGCTGCCAAATATCAACATTTCTCATGGACCTCTGTGAACCTTGACCATCAAACTTTTAATTGAAAAGTGAGGGGGGCAGTGCTGTGACCCACTTTCCTCAGCCTTGTGGACCAGTTTGGGAGCTGCTGCATTAAACAACTCTCACTTTCCAAAGAAAACAGCAAAAGGCTGCTTCTCCTACAAACAGCCAGGACTGATGTGTGGGTAACATGAAATGTGGGACTTCTTCATAGAGCAGTCACACACAATGGTTGCAGCCAAACAAGGAGGAACGAGGCTGAGTCCAGCCCACCCAGGGCCCATGACAATAAGGTGTCTTTACACCTTACTGTCTCCACACACGTCCTTAGAAGTCTGTTTGACTGGCATTGGTGCAGCACTCAGATTCATCTCTGTTACAGACCCCCTTAGTTTAATTAAAGAGTTTGATGGCCTCTCTCTTTTGGAAGGTGCTGTGCGGCTGGCAGAAGGTGGAAGGGTGGAGTTCTACTTTAGTGGGCTGTGGGGCACCATCTGCGCTGATCATTGGACAGACTGGGATGCCAGTGTGATCTGCCGGCAGCTGGGACTCAGGTGGGAATGCTGGAGTCTGAGGGCAGGGATTTCCTGCAAATGGGACCTGGGCAAGCATGGCCTCTGCCTGCTCAGAGACTTGATCCCTGTGATAGAGTGGGGATGAGTTTCTCTCTCTAGCCTGAGTTTGCTATTTTGCAGTCTGTTAGCAGTGCTGTACCCTGCTGTTTCCCTTCTATTGCCACTACCTATGTCCTATCCTTTGGTACTTGCAAGAATGGCTTTGGCTATTAAACTTAATGACCTTCAGGTGATTATATCCCAGCCCAAGTAGGCAGAAGATAGAGTCCACATAGAAGGATGGGCTTTGCTAATTCACACTGGCAACTTGGGACCCTTATAAAGGTCCATCTGTCAAACTCCCAACCCATCTTTTGCTACAGACAGAAGCAAGGGTGAAAAACGTACTGGACCCACCCCCACTGCTGTAACAGGCAAGAAACTGCTCACTCTTCCTCCTAAAGCAGGGGGTGTCCAACCTTTTTGAATGTGGGGCCGGATCATGAACTTTTTATCACCCAGTGGGCCGGAGAGCCATATTCAAAGACGTCACAGGAAGTGGTATCATATCAGGAAGTGATATCACGTGACCTTTGACACCAATGAAGTTGCAGATGTTGACATGGTGCTGGTTGACATGGCATGCATGCCCGGGTTGACAGGGTGCTGCAGGACCCTTCTGGGCAGAACCAGGTCGGCACCGGCCAGGAAAAGCAGCATGCAGCTGAAGCTGGCTTCCCATGTGCTACTGGGGACGGGAGGAGCCCGCGCGGGTGACCGGTGCCATGCCCGGGTTGACAGGGTGCTGCAGGACCCTTCTGGGCAGAACCAGGTCGGCACCGGCCAGGAAAAGCAGCATGCAGCTGAAGCTGGCTTCCCATGTGCTACTGGGGACGGGAGGAGGCCGGCCGGGTCTGCACTGGCCAGCAGAAGCGATGGCGGAGCCATGTGCCACTCGGGACTGACTGGTGCAGGCTCGTCCCATCCCAAGCAGCACACGGCTCCGCCGCCGCTTCTGCTGGCCGGGGCAGACCCAGCCGGGCTCCTCCCATCCCCAGCAAACCATGCGAAGCATCCC
>NW_005841852.1:876663-884261 GCF_000455745.1 Alligator sinensis
CGCCGCCAGTGCCCGCGGCCACTGCTTGGCCTCCCGCGCGGGGGCTGCTCCCCCAGGCCCTGCAGGGGTAAACAGCTCCCCTCCCCTTGCTGCCAGCTGGGGCCCGCGGGCCGGCACTGCCCACCTCACCGCAGCCCCACCACTGCCGCTGCCGCCGCAGCTCCACGCTCCACACCGCCACCCTGTGCTCCGCAGCGGCAACTCTGCACCGCCGCAGGTCCGTGCTGGTGGGGCCACCGCCACCGTGGGCCAGACAAAATGACTTGGCGGGCCGCATGGCAGGCCGTATGTTGGACAAGCCTGTCCTAAAGGCTTGTTCCTGTGCTTGCAAAGCTGCAGACTTCCTGTAAGAGGAGACATCTGCATTCCCTATATGAATCCAGTGAGATTCCCCTCTTCCAACCCTCCTGCCCTGCTGCTTCTTTGAAATGGGGTGATTCTCTCTCTGCCTCTGAGGCTGCTTCAGATTCCTGGTGGAGGGTGGGCAGTCACAGGTGCCTATTTGACCTCTGCCTCTGAGAGGGGGGCAGGCCCCAGATTTTCAAGGTGGAGGTGTGACATAGATGTCCCTTTCCCCCTTTGAGCTTTATACTGGTGCTAGAGCTGCTGAAACCCTTTCCAGATGCTGTTGTTACCCTAGATGTGGCCCTAGCCTCTGACAACAGACAGGAAGGGACTTCCACCTGCAAGAAGGAAGGAAAAGAAGAAGGTCAGGGATTCCCCAAACATCCGTAGTTAACATGGAAGTAATGTTTCCTGTAACCAGAGGCTATTGCTGGCCATTTATCACCCCAGTTTATGATCACTGAGGGCCAGTGGAAACTGAGTGCAGCTGCTACTTAAGACACTGCTTACAGCTGGTGAGCCAAAGATGAGCAGAACTAGTTCCGATCATTTAACAGTGTTTTACAAAGCTTCTGCAGTTGCCTGGCGAGGCTTGCAAGGCATCCTGTAAGCAGCATTCCAGACCCTTCCCAGACAGTGACTCCATATGGTAGCTGAATAAACAATTCAGATTCCTTCTCTCAAGCTGAGAGGAGGATGATCATATCCTTTTTTGACTGAGGGTCCTTGTCCCTCACTTAATGCACCCCCATGTTGAGAACCTAAGTCTGACAGACATGAGTTGAGAAGCTTCTCTCGCTTCATACTCAGTTGCTGTCATGACAGGCCGATTCCTTTCCCTGGACTCCATCTGCTGCCACAGAGGTGGCATATCCTCTTGGCCTGATGCATAGGTGGTGCATAGCGGGCACAGGAGGGCACGTGGCCCCCCTGAGATTGGCCGCCACTGGCTTCTGCGGGCAGTTGCCCCCCCCTCCCCCCTTGCTGCCAACGTGGCCACTGCTGGCTGTGGGCGGTTGCTGCTGCCGACAGTGCAGACAGCAGCAGCAGGTGGTCTCTGCTCACTGGCCCCCGCTCGCCCCGTCCACCACCGTGGCCACCTGTGAGCAGTCCCTGCTTCGCACACCCTTGTCACCAATGTCACTGTGGCCACCTGCAGGCAGTCCCTGCTCGCCACCGCCACACCCCGCCCCCCCACAGCCTATGGGTGGTGCCTGTGGCCCCCCCCCAGCCTGAGGAGACATGCATTGTTCATGGCCTGATGGCTTTACATCTTCCACAGCAATTTCTGGGAATGGGGAAAGGTCACTGTGCCTGCTTGTGATGTTTTGTGAAGCTCTGATGGGGAGCCCTGAGTGCGGGCCCTGGGAGGTGGGCTTGCTGTGGGTACAGCATGCTGTGGCAAGGGTCCAGTTCAGGCCACAGCAGCGATCTCAGATCAGAGAAATGGAGTGAGAATATGAGACAGCAGACAGGGAGGCTGGGGATGTGGACAAGGCCAGTTGTTTGCACTCTCATTACTTTCTCCTTTGTCTCAGTGAGATTGGCACTGCTGGGAAGAAGAGCCACCCTGGCTTGTGGCCACTTCCCCTCCATCTGCAGTCAGCAAACTGCCGTGGCAATGAGCAGGCCCTGCTCCAGTGTGGCTACCAGGAGGCTGTGTCAGGAGCCTGTCACCAGGGCAGTGCAGTGGCAGTATGTGTCCCTCCAGAAGGTAAGTACAAAGGGAAATCCTTGCCTATCAGGGCCATATGGCCCAGTTCCCAGCATCACCACTGAGACGTAAAACCCCATATGGTAAAGTTGTGAGGACAAAAAAGATGACCAGGCTTTGCTCACATTTTTTACCACTACAGAAAATGGCTTCTGTTTCCACAGAAGGAGTGAGCAGGTTCTTCCAGCTCTGAGCACCAGAGCGGGATGCAGGGCTGGAGAAGTAGAACTGGGGCGGCTCTAAACCATTTAAATGGCAGCACTTACCAGCCCCTAGCTCCTTGTGGGGTACCTCGCCCCTGCTCCCAAACCTGGGCCTCTACCTCCAGGTAGCAAAGTCCCTCCACACTGTTGTCCCTCAAATGCCTGTGTCTTTTCTGTTCCATCATGCAGTCTCTAGTGTTTGAGTTTCACAGGTGAAAATATGTTGGATGGGGAGAAAAAGAGCAGGGGTAGAGGCATCCCTGAAACTCCTATGATCAGAGATTGTGCCTGGCTCCCCAGCTGTCAGATATGCTTTCCTTCCCTCTGTTTTGCTCCTTCTTCTTTTCCTGAAGAGCAGGTGTAGGGACCCCGCTGCGTCTGGTTGGGGGGAAGGCAAGCTTTGAGGGACGAGTGGAGGTCTACCATGATGGTGAGTGGGGCACCATCTGTGACGACCAATGGGACAACAGGGATGCTGAAGTGATTTGCAGGCAGTTAGGACTCAGGTAATTCCCTTTCTTTTACTTTCTGTCTGGTGATGGGGGTAGGGAGACTTAACTTAAGAACTGCCACCCTGGATCAGAACTGTGGTCCATTTAGGTCACTCAGCTCTTGCTGCCAGCTACCTCAGAAGAATGGCCAAGAAAATCTGGCATGGACTATTTCAGAACCTACCCCCAGGGAATTTTCTTCTAGGGTTCTTGAATCTCGGCTGCTGTAACCCTGAATGTTCTCATTATACATGTGAAAATGTCTAGGTCTTGTCAGAATACCCCCAGGCTCCTGGCCTTGGTGGTAGCTCACAGCAGTGAGTTCCACTTGTGAATGGTACCTGTTCCCTGTGACAGTTCTGAATGCAGGTTCACTGACTGTCCTATTGGTCTTCTGTGGTGAGAGTGGGAAATTGGGAATTCCAGTTTACCCTCCTCTCTGCTGTTCATGTATGGACACTGCTGGGTGCTGAAGACCATGGAAGCCCGTGTCCTTACAGAAGTGCCTCCCTGGGGTTTAACAGACTGACTTTTTAGCTTCCCTTTTTTACATCTTGATTCTGGGTTTGTGTGTGTAACCACCAGACCTTCAGAGCTTTGCATATCACTTTTGCCAGTGGCTGCATCTACATAAGACACTGACTGTGCAGTAACCTGAGTTACTGCGCAGTAGGGCTGTGTGAAACTTTGGCAGCCGTTTCATTTCGGAGGTGTTTCAGCCCATTTTGGTACCCAAAACACTGAATCGGACCATAAGACTCCACAACATCTCCAAAACGGAACCATCCAAAATGTTTCAGAGGCGGGCTTGTGGGGAAACACAAACTCAGAAGAGGGAAGGGAAAGGACTGCTCTGATATTAACATCTGTAGCTGGCCAGTGTCTGCAGTCTGTCCCTGAGGTCCCTTCCAATCCCAGTGCTCTGGGGGAGGGATGGAGAAAGAACATATAAGGCTGTTTGTGAACTAGTCTCTGCCTTTTGTGAGATCTGCCTCTTGCAGCATGAGCAGCAGAACACAGCATCTGAAGAGTCTAGGCTGGTAGCAGTAGGTAGTCTGCTGCTACCAAGTTTACACCCAATCCCTGAAACTCCTATGATCAGAGATTGTGCCTGGCTCCCCAGCTGTCAGATATGCTTTCCTTCCCTCTGTTTTGCTCCTTCTTCTTTTCCTGAAGAGCAGGTGTAGGGACCCCGCTGCGTCTGGTTGGGGGGAAGGCAAGCTTTGAGGGACGAGTGGAGGTCTACCATGATGGTGAGTGGGGCACCATCTGTGACGACCAATGGGACAACAGGGATGCTGAAGTGATTTGCAGGCAGTTAGGACTCAGGTAATTCCCTTTCTTTTACTTTCTGTCTGGTGATGGGGGTAGGGAGACTTAACTTAAGAACTGCCACCCTGGATCAGAACTGTGGTCCATTTAGGTCACTCAGCTCTTGCTGCCAGCTACCTCAGAAGAATGGCCAAGAAAATCTGGCATGGACTATTTCAGAACCTACCCCCAGGGAATTTTCTTCTAGGGTTCTTGAATCTCGGCTGCTGTAACCCTGAATGTTCTCATTATACATGTGAAAATGTCTAGGTCTTGTCAGAATACCCCCAGGCTCCTGGCCTTGGTGGTAGCTCACAGCAGTGAGTTCCACTTGTGAATGGTACCTGTTCCCTGTGACAGTTCTGAATGCAGGTTCACTGACTGTCCTATTGGTCTTCTGTGGTGAGAGTGGGAAATTGGGAATTCCAGTTTACCCTCCTCTCTGCTGTTCATGTATGGACACTGCTGGGTGCTGAAGACCATGGAAGCCCGTGTCCTTACAGAAGTGCCTCCCTGGGGTTTAACAGACTGACTTTTTAGCTTCCCTTTTTTACATCTTGATTCTGGGTTTGTGTGTGTAACCACCAGACCTTCAGAGCTTTGCATATCACTTTTGCCAGTGGCTGCATCTACATAAGACACTGACTGTGCAGTAACCTGAGTTACTGCGCAGTAGGGCTGTGTGAAACTTTGGCAGCCGTTTCATTTCGGAGGTGTTTCAGCCCATTTTGGTACCCAAAACACTGAATCGGAACAGAAGACTCCAAAACATCTCCAAAACGGAACCATCCAAAATGTTTCAGAGGCGGGCTTGTGGGGAAACACAAACTCAGAAGAGGGAAGGGAAAGGACTGCTCTGATATTAACATCTGTAGCTGGCCAGTGTCTGCAGTCTGTCCCTGAGGTCCCTTCCAATCCCAGTGCTCTGGGGGAGGGATGGAGAAAGAACATATAAGGCTGTTTGTGAACTAGTCTCTGCCTTTTGTGAGATCTGCCTCTTGCAGCATGAGCAGCAGAACACAGCATCTGAAGAGTCTAGGCTGGTAGCAGTAGGTAGTCTGCTGCTACCAAGTTGTAGCCAGCCATTAGCCAATCCTTTCCCACTTACCCTCGCCTACCATTCCTATCGTTAATCCCTTTCAAATATTTCTTCCCCAAAAATCCTGTTGTTTATTCAGGGTGGCAGTGCCCCTATGGCTGAGCTGGATGAGATCTAATGCACCTTCTTTTCCCGCCTGCCACGACTTTGATGATATAAGAGATCTATAAAGGGAAGGTGGTGACTGCCTGTCTCCTGCCCAGCTCAATCACAAATCTGAGAGTGAAAGAAGGACCAGCTCGGAGCCAACTTTCTAATTCCCTCTTCTCCTTTTATTTTTTATTAAAAAAAAATCCTTGACCTTTTGGCCTTCTCTTCCTCAGGGGTCTTCAAGGTCAGCTGCTCTCTTGCCGGGGGTCGCTACCCCAGACTCTTCCACAATCTGCTTTCCCCACCCGGGTCTCTTCCCCAGGAATTTCAAATTGCGCTGCAGGGAGCCTGATTACCAGCAAGTGCTGCTTGAGCAGCAGGGGATTCCCTCGGACGTAATCAGGTGTGGACGCAGTCTTCGCGGCTCGGGATCTTGCATGCCCAGCCTCAGCTATGAAGGCTTCTGAGAGGGGGGCCCAGCTCCCTTTTTCCCTTGGGCAGGCGCAGAGAGTCAGACTCTCTGACTGGCTGGGGAATGTCCACGGGAGGCAAAAAGAAAAGAAAAGAAAAAGAGGAAAAAAAACACCACAGCGGGCAGTACAGGCAGACCTGCTGCCTCTGCCACCCCGCAGGGGCTATCCCCAGATTCCCCTCCAGTGCCTGACCTCTTCCACCCTCTGCTTCACTCCTGCGGTGAGGGTGCCACCACCTCTTCAGCCTCAGCCCAATGGCTTACCCACCCTTCTGGTTCCTCAGCTACTCGCCCCTGCTCCTTCGACCCTCCTCTGGGTCTGCCCCCGGCCTCCAGATATAGCCTGCACTGAGGATTGGCCCCAATTTGCTTCACCTAATGTGGAGGTAAAGCTGCACTGGTGCAGATCGGGAGTTCTCACTGTAGAACAGATGTTGCCGCGTGAGGTGGTTCATGTCCCTGGCCGGGGATACGCCCCTGGTGAGTGCCCTCTGGGCTCTCACAGGAGCAAGGACATGGGAGCAGTGTCTGCACCTGCCCCACCTCCACCAACACCAGCAATAATAATATCCACCAGCATGACAAGTACCAGCATGACAGTCTCCTCCACCCCAATTTCAGTTCCCAGCCTGAGCCTTCCAGTGCCAGAGGAGGAGCTGGATCTGGAAGCAGCAGATCTGAGTGCCATAGCCAAGGAAGTTCTGGGGAGGAAGAGGAATCTGATCTTCCGCTCCACATCCCTCAAAGTTTCCCTAGAGCCAGGTCTCCTTCTCCAGAAGGCACTGCAGAGGAGGTTGTGGGGGCAGGTGGCTCAGCGTTCCCTGTCATTGCACCTCTGCCTGCTGAGGAGGGGGATAAGGCAGGATCCACATCCACACCTGCACCCACACCCGCACCCCAGAAGCACCCACAGAATTCTGAGGTGGCAGATGATCCCACAAATGCTATCTGCCTGCACTGTTTTGCAAGATCAGCCAGGGCAAGGAGATGAAACACTTTACCACCATGGGGATGCTGATGCATCTCAGGAGGTACCACCCCTTGCCCTTGTTCCTCCTCAGCCTGGCACCAGTGGGAGCATGCCCAAAGGGAAGTCCCCCTCTTGCTCCAAAGCCCCCATCCTCTAGAAGTAGAGGCAGGCCACCCTGGACCAGTGGGGGAAAGGCAGGGACAAAGGGGGACACATTTTAAAGGCAAGTGAGGTCACCCAGAGCATTGGGGAGATGCTTGCTCTGGATGGCCAGCCCTTCTCCTTAGTTGAGTGGCCAGGGTTCAGGCAGCTCACGGCACTCATGACCCCATCCTACCAAGTGCCCGCATGCACCACCTTCAGCAGCAGGATGGTGGTGCCCTCCCTGTATGAGGCATTCAGGGAGTACCTGAGGGAGGAGCTGCACAAGGCAGGTCCGCAGGTGGCCTTATACTTCACCTCGGACATCTGGAGCAGCCGGGATGGAGATCGTGCCTACCTCTCCTTTACAGGGCACTGGTGCAATCAGTCAGGGGATCAGCGGGCTGTCCTTCAAGCGGAGGTGATGGATGAGTCCCACACAGCAACAGAGATCATGGGGTCCATGAACCACATGGTGCAGGGATGGCTCATTGGGCAGGGCGAGCTCAACCATGGGTTCATGGTCACCGATAACAAGGCCAATATGGGCAAGGCAGTGTATGATGCCAACTTTGTTAGCATCTGCTATGTGGCACACAAGTTCCACCTCATAGTCAGGGATGTCTATGAACTTCACTTCATCAGCCTCCTGGAAACAAAAACTCATGGACTCAATATAGACATTGGATTTATGACACACTATAACCTGCCTGACATCTGACTCCCCAGGTACCTCTCCACTTTTACCTGCTACATCCCCCT
>NW_005841852.1:884312-884684 GCF_000455745.1 Alligator sinensis
CCAGCCTCTGGCTTCTTCACTATTCATTCCATCCAGGAAGAGTGCACACACACCAACTGCAGATACTTCCTCAACCTGACGAAGGTTTTATAAACCCAAAAGCTTGCTAAGATATATTTCTCCAACTATTCAGTTGATCTAATAAAAGATATCAGAGGTACCCTCGATTGGTCCATGCTGGGGCCAGGACCCAAAGGGGAGTCAAAGGGCCAGGGGCTCACTGCAAGGGATTCCCAGAGCAAGAGGCTCGGGATTCCAACTGGCCTGAATATGGGGCCAGGGCCTAAGGGGGAGCCAAAGGTCCCAGAAAGGGGACCACAACTGGAGGGGATGAAGGATGCAATCTATGAGGCACTGGCCACAGTGTAGGGA
>NW_005841852.1:885398-886117 GCF_000455745.1 Alligator sinensis
CTCACTAAGGCCGAGTACAAGGGGAGAATGATGTCCCGGGATTTGCTTGAGAAGCATCTATGGATGCAAGCCAGCATTTTGGTCGCTTTACTAGTCGCAGCATTGCACTGCAGGCTCATGTTCATCTTGTGGTCAATGATGACCCCCAAGTCTCTTTCTTCCTTAGTGCTAGCCAGCATAGCACTGTCGAGCCTATAAGGATGCTGCAGGTTTTTCCTCCCAAGGTGGAGAACCTTGCATTTTTCGGTGTTAAACACCATCAGGTTCTCATCCGCCCATTTCCTGAACCTGTCAAGGTCAGCCTGGATTGCCCTCCTGTCTTCAGGTGTGGATGCTTTACCCCAGAGTTTGGTAACATCAGCGAACTTGGCCAATCTGCTTCCGACTCCAATGTCCATATCATTAATGAAGTTGTTGAACAATACGGGTCCAAGGACAGAGCTTTGGGGGACCCCGCTGGTCACAGGGCACCATGATGATTGACTTCCGTCAACCACTACCCTCTGGGTCTGACCATGGAGCCGATTTCCCAGCCAGCGGATCATGGTGGACCCAAGGCCACAATTGGCCAGTTTTGCCAAGAGGTGATCATGGGATACCAGATCAAAGGCTTTTTTGAAGTCAAGATATATGACATCAGTCTCTTCTCCCTTGTCCAGGTGATAGGTCACCTGGTCGTAAAAGGAAATGAGATTGGTCAAGCAAGACCTACCCGCAAC
>NW_005841852.1:886380-897258 GCF_000455745.1 Alligator sinensis
TGTCAGGGCCAGCTGACTTGAAGATATCCAGCCTCTCAAGGTGTTCCTTTACAAGGTCTGCATTGATGGAGGGCAAGGGATCTCCCTCACCTGGACCTCCCTGTCCTGTAGAGGGCATGGGTGTCCCATGGGACTGATGAAAGACCGACGCAAAGTACCCATTTAATAAGTTGGCTTTCTCCTGGGCGTCAGTTGCCCCATCTGGTTTAGCAGGGGTCCAATGTTGCCCTTGCTTTTTCTCCAGCTCCCCACATATCTGAAAAAGTACTTTTTATTGTCCTTGATATTTGATGTTAGTTGGAGTTCAGTTGCAGCCTTGGCTTTCTTGGTTTGCTCCCTGCAGGACCGGACCAGTGAAGAATATTCCTCCTTGGAGGTGAATCCCATCCTCCATCCTTTGTAGGCCTTTTTTTTAGCCTTAGGAGGTCTGCTAGATCCCTGGGGAGCTGGCGGGGACAGGGCTGCTGTGCCCTCTTGCTGCCTTTCCTCTGAGATGGAATAGAATTAGCTTGTGCATTGAGGATCACTCCCTTGAGAAGCAACCACTCTTCCTGAACTCCCCTCCCCCTGGGGTCGTGGTCCCTTAGGGCCTCACTGACAAGCCTCCTGAGCTTGTCAAAGTCGGCTTTCCTGAAGTCAAGGACTTCTGTGTTGCTGCCAGCTTTATGGTGGATGGTAAAGGTGATCAGCTCGTGGTCGCTGTCACCCAGCTTCCCATCGATCACTGGGTCACCGATTCGGTCATCCCCAGTAGCCAGTACCAGGTTGAGCAGCACTTTACCTCTCATTGGCCTGTAGACTTCTTGAGTCAGGTAGAGGTCATCCACGCACGATAGGAAGCTTTGCAACTGCTCGGATTTTGCTTGATCGTGATCCTCCCACAAGATGTCTAGGTAGTTAATGTCACCCATGACAACCATGGTCCTGGAGCATGTGGCCTCATCCAGTTCCTGGGTGATCTCCTTGAAACCTGGCATGTTTCATGGCCTCAGAAGTGGCTACCATGCCTGCTGTTTCCATCCTGCTCTTGACACACGCACAAAGTCACACGTCACGAGTTTTGGTTTGAACAGTTTGAGGTGCAGTTAAAACAAAAAACCTTGCACCTATCTCCTTGAAATGTGGCAGGCTTCATGCCCTCAGAGGGGGCTACCATTCCTGAAATTTTCATCTGAATCAGGCAAGAAATGACAAAGTTATAGGCGTTTAACTTATAGTTCACTTATAGTTAACATTATAGCCTATGCCCTCTATGAAATCACTGTCCCTCCAAAATGGCTGAATCTGAAACTGAATCGAACAAAGCTGTTTCGCACAGCCCTACTGAGCAGTAGCACCGATTAACATCTTTTTTGTGACACTACTGTGCAGTAGCCTAGTGCTACTGTTCACTAGTGTCATGGCACAGTTGTTGCCGCGCGAGGCTCCTGTGCAGTCAACATCTCATATAGATGTGACCACTGAAATCTCTTCCTCCCAAAGTTTTGCATGTGTCTGGATCATCCATACTGGATATCATGTACTGGCAACTAATTGTAGAACTGCTTTTGAAATACTGATGAAACTAAGGGGTCTATGAATGGGCACCTTCATGATCATGAGGAATAAAATGCAGATTACTAACATAGCAAACACTAGGCTTCTGGCCTTCGTATTTGCTATAATCAGGTCCTTGAGCAAGACAACCTCTGTGTGCACCAGGCTGTGTGTCCCACAGGAGGCAGGGGCTGGGAAGGTGTACCTTTTTCTTACTGTGTATATGTGTGTTATCTGCAGTGGGACTCCAAAAGCCTTGTCATGGGCTCACTATGGGCAGGGGTCTGGTCCAATCCTGCTGGATGAAGTGGAGTGCTCAGGGAATGAGTTCTCACTGGACCAGTGCAAGAAGAATGACTGGGGACAGCAAAATTGTGACCACATTGAGGATGCGGGGGTGTCCTGTGATCCCTTCACAGGTACAGACTCATCTCTCCTCCCCATATGCTACCTCTTTATAGCCTATCCCAACCCGTTTTCCACAAGCCTCTCCTCAAGTGTAGCCTATATTACCTCCTCTGGTTTCTCACAACCCCTGGGTGTGCAGCTCTTTCATGCCACACTGTTTGGGGGCAGGGAGCAAGGCACAGGCAAAAAGGATTCAACACCAGACTAGATAGCTTCCCTGCTGCCTTGCATTGGTGCAGGCAGAGACCACTGTGAGCTCTAGGCCAGGGGTGGCCAGAGTGACTCACCCTGGGAGCCACATCTGATCCTCCACTGAAGTTCAAGAGCTGGAGAGTCTGGGGCGGGAGGGGTGCTGAGTAACCTAGAGTGGAGGTGACAAACCCCTCCTCCCCCACACTGCTTTCCCTGCAGGGAGCACACCCCAAGGTAAGCAGCGCGGCTGCAGCCTCCAACCTGGCAGCCTGGCACTTGAGCCGGCAGTCCCAGAGGGAGAGAAGGAGGTAGGAGGGTGGGCTCAGGACACACTCCCTGCAGGGAAAGCTGGAGCAGTGGGAGGTGTCAGGCTTTGCTGTCCCCCAGAGCCACCTCGGGGAGAAGTGGGTGGGGCTTTGGCCAATTTCCAGAGAGCTGCAAGTACTGTGCCAGTAAGCCGCACGCAGGTCTTGAGCCATGGTTTGGTAGCCATGGCTCTAGACTCTCATTTGTAGGTGGGCATGTCTGTGAAGCTAGTGTGTAAAAGTGGTGGGGTCTTTGTCTCCTGAACCCCCTTCCCCCCCAATGCACGCATGCTGTAGGCTGTATGCAAACTTCAGCATGTAGAATGAGAAGGGACAGCTCGGCTCCCAGGCTAACTGCTTTCCTCCCCCACCCCTTGCAGAAGGCACTGTCAGGCTGACAGGAGGCAACACCCCCAGTGAAGGAAGGGTAGAGGTTTATTACAATGGAGACTGGGGCACCGTGTGTGATGATGGCTGGACAGACCTCAATGCCCAGGTGGTTTGCAGGCAGCTTGGCTTCAGGTACTGAAATGATGGCATTTCTACAAGGAGACTCTATTCCCTGTTGTCCAGGTCTCAGCTTCATGTTTGCTTGCTGGGAAAGCTGAGCTTTGCTCTCTCCAGCCTGGTCTTTGTTAGAGGACCGATTATTGCAGGGGCAGGCTATTATTTTGGGCGGAGGGCTGCTTACCGAGTTTTAGCAAGCTGTTGAGGGCCGCATGGGTAGCCCTGCCCCTTGACAGGGGCCCCACCCCCGGCTGCAATCTTGGGACTGGAAGTCCTGCTCCTAACCTCTGACCTTTGCCACTGGAAGTATCTCCCCTTGCCCCTAGAAATACTCCTTTGTGGAAGAAGGTTTGCCATCTTAGAATGGGGGGAAAAAAAACCCAAAACAAATTATATATTAAAAAATCAAACACCCATAATAATATATTTTAATTAATTAAAAAAAAATTGCCCTCAGTGTGTGTTTGTGCTGTATATGTAGAAGTGATTGCATAATAGCTCAAAATGCAAGCTTACTCTTGTATAATGTGTGGGGTGTGCAGATGTGTCAGGGGGATATGGGGGGTTTGTGGGGCTGTGTGTGGGCAGAGCTGACCCGAGCAGGGTGTGGGGCCACACCCCAATCTTGCGTGCCCTGGTAAAAAAAATTGCCCTCAATGTGTGTTTGTGCTGTATATGTAGAAGTGATTGCATAATAGCTCAAAATGCAAGCTTACTCTTGTATAATGTGTGGGGTGTGCAGATGTGTCAGGGGGATATGGGGGGTTTGTGGGGCTGTGTGTGGGCAGAGCTGACCCGAGCAGGGTGTGGGGCCACACCCCAATCTTGCGTGCCCTGGATGTGAAGAAGCTGCCACTGCCAATGGCAGCAGCAGCAGAGGATGGGGGTAGCAAATGGCTGGATGCAAAGCTAGCGGCGGTGGAGCGGAGTCTCCATGGCCGCTCCACCCAGCTCTGTGGGGCTCCCTAAAGTGCGTGGCCCAGGGCAGTCACCCTGATTCGCCCCCGCTCCAGGACAGCCCCGTTTGTGGGTATAGGATTTGTAGGGTGTGTGACTGTGTATGGGGGAGGGTGTGGCTATGGGGAGATGCAGGACAGCTGTGTGTGGGCTCCAAGTGGCTGCACCTGGAAGCACTGGCAGTGGGAAGGGGAGTGGCCACTTTCCCCCCATGCCTAGCAGCAATTTGTCCCATGCTGCTGCTGTCCAGCCCAGATAAGCGAGCGCAGGGCACGTGTGGTCAAGGCTCTGTGCACTGGTCCCCACCTGTTCCACGGGGCTGGGGCAGAGGGGACTGGGAGCGAGCGGGAGTGCTGTGACAGCCAGGTGGGAGTGCAGGACCCACGCCAGTGTCCTGGGGCCAGTGCCGGCAGGGCCCAGAGCAAGGAAGCAGGGGCGTCGGGTCCCGGCCAGCAGGGACTCTGTGGAGTCAGGCCAGCTCTCCTCTCTCCCTGCTGGCACAGCCCAGCCCAGCTCCATAGACTCCTGCCAGCCTGCACCCCACACTCCTGCTGGCCTGCTCTGGACCCCACCGGCACTGGCCCCAGGACACCAGCATGGGCTCATCACTCCCCCACCCCTGCCACTATTTTCTCCACTTTCCTGCCCGCCTGCCAGCCATTCTGTATCATGTGGCTCCAAGCTGCATGGCCATGATGGCAGGACTCAGCAGGAGCTGGTGTGACCCCTAGGACTGGAGTGATCGCCCGCAGTCCTCCGCCCGCTGCCCCTTTTCTTCTTACCTGAATTTCTCACTCTGGCACAGGGAGGCATGAACAGCCCCACGGTCCCAAGCCAGAAGCTTCTGCTAGACAGGGGCTTCCGGCTGGGTGGGTGCAGGGCCTGGCAGGCCTTGCTGTTAAAGGGTCCTACCATGGCTTCCCCTGGGTCCTACTGCCCCTGTCTCCTATCATCTTTGACAGGCAGCCAGGGGCAGATAAATATTAATTTTCTAAATTTGGGGGGGCTCTGTGGGCCAAATAGAATGGCCTGGCAGGCTGGATCTGGCCCATGGACTGTATTTTGCCCACCCCGAATTATTGTGTGATCACCCTTCATGGGAAAGTGGAGTCCTTAGTACCTCTGGTATCTTCCAGCTTAAAGATCTTTAGGTTCATGCAGAGAGCAGGGTACAAGCCTGATGCCACCTGCATGGATTCCTCCCCCTTTAAGATAGAAATGTTTTCAAAGTCCTTAAATCTCCAACTGTATGAACTCAAGCTGTCATTCAGCTGTATCAGTACTGCAAAAGGGGACTGCCCAGGAAAACTGGGTTGGTGTTAGAGATTCAGCAAACAGTATTTCCTTTTAAACCAGGGCTGAATGAAGCTCCATCAAGATACAAGGGGAAGTGTCTTTGGGGGAAAGTTTTAAACTAGTGTGCTGGCCAACAGGGACCTCTAAAGTTTCATTTAGACATTTGTGTACCGATTGGGATGTACTTGTAGGAGCCCAGCTTAGGCAGCTGGCAGAATGAAATCTGATTTCTGTCTTGCAGTTTCAAATGGATATATCATTCTGCCCTTTTTATACTAGGCTGTTCTGTAGGCTGTTTACCAGAGATGGTTCCATTTCAGTGCTAGGTGAAACAATCCCTGTCTGCACAAAATGCATAAGAGAGTATAGAAATATATGATATTTTAAACCAGCCATTGAATTTTTTCAAACAATAAAACTGCTTCTCTCTGCCACTCTCCTCACCCTCTGCACTTGGTGTCATGTCTATGAGCCAGCCCTAGCAAGAACTGCAAAGCAAGTAGTGGTGTGGAGAGATGAACAAATTACACAGAGTTAACAGAGGCAGGGGAATTTACTAAGTGAACACTGATCCTTGGCAACTGGTTTGTGTGTCCACACTATCCCACAGTAAGAAGAGGCTAAGCCACAGTCGTTTAGCAGTTCTTTCATTTAAAGGTTAGCTGTCCCACTTTTCACTGTCACTTCCACTTATCAGAGGATACAATGGACACACAAATGGTTCACAGATCACCTGCCCTCACACCCTTTAATTCAGTGTTATGTAAGGTTAAAAAAAAATAGGACTGTTTAGTCTGGAGAAGCCAAGAGTTAGGGGATTTGATAATAGTTTTCAAATACATAAAGAAGATGGAGATAGACTTTTGTCTGTGGCTCTAGGGCAGTGCTTCCCAAACATTGACAGATTGCGCACCACCAATTTAAAATGATACAACCTTAAAGTATCACCAGCAATTTTTTCAGTTAAAGTTTAAGTATCAGCAGCAAATTTTTCTCATATAAAGTAATTATAATAAATCTGTTAATGCATACTAGACAGGTTGTTTGTGTACCACTGGTGGTACCCATACCACAGATTGGGAACTGCTGCTCTAGGGGATGGGACTAGGAGCAATGGACTGAAACTGCAGCACAGGAAATTTAGTTTGGAGATTAGGAAGAAGTTTCTCACTGTGAGGGCATTTTTAAGCATTGGAGCAGGCTCTCTAGAAAGACTGTGGAATCTACATCTCTGAAAATTTTCAAGAGCAAGTTGGACAGACACTTGACTGGGATGGTTTAGTCAGGGATGATCCTGCCTTGAACAGGGGGGCTGAACTAGATGATTTTGTGAGGTCCCTTCCAGCCCTATTTAGCTTTTCCTGTACTGTCTGTCGTGTCAGTGATGGTCGGTCTATCCTGGGTTAGGAAAGTTACTTTCCACCAATAATTTGACATAATCACCTCAGCCTCCTTAGCTCTATAGGTTCTTCAGGATGCATGGCTGCTGTTGGATCTGGGCCTTGGGTCAGCACACAGGATTCTGGAGAATAGTGAAAGAGGACTTTGATTGACATGTTTCATTCCTTTTCCTAGTGGCCCTGCTTGCCTGGCTGGTGAGGGGGAGTATACAGCTGGCCTAGGCTTTATTCTCCTGGATGATGTGGGCTGTAAAGGCACAGAGCTGTCCCTCCTGGACTGTCCTCACAGCAACTGGGGGCAACACGACTGCTCACATGCTGAGGATGTAGGCATCCGCTGCTCTCCTGAGAACAACAAGATCTTGGATGGGACCTTGGGTAACTTACTCTATCTCTACCTCTGACTGTGGAGGGTGGGGGCAGTAGCTTGAATTTCCATGCCTCGTTGGGGGCCCAGGCAGGAACCCGAGCTCTTCCTGCTCTCTGGGCTGTTGCACAAATAGGTTTGCTTCCAAGAAAAGGGGTTCTGTTGCTTCCTGGTTTAGGAAAGCACCTGCTAGGAAGAGTTCTAGTTGTCTTGTAGTTGGATCACTGAGCTGCTGTCTTCAAGTGCTCAACATGATGCACAACAAGAACCTTTTCAGCTGCTGCCCACAGCATGTGTCTATTAACACATGCTCAGCACTGCCACTGGTCAGTTCCCTCTTGCTGCCATGCCCCTCCCATGATTCCACTACATCTTCCCCTCCCACACCATGTTGGGCTGGCTTCCCTTTCCCTTCATGCAGTTTGGTCTTCCAGATCAGAGTGAATTCCATGGGCCGTGACTCCAGTGTATAAAAAGAAACTGCATCTGCCAAAATGAGTCCTGGGGAGCTGTTAGTATGGGAGGGTGACCCTCCATCTGGAATCCCATTGCTCAACAGTGGGATATTTAGGCCTTGTTTCCACAGGAATGTTGATCTAGCTAAATCAGTTCATTACTGTAACAGGTCACCCGCCCTAGCGCCATCTTTCTGGTCATCTGCGCCTTACATGGGGCGCCCTTGGAGCCTTTGGAATTCTTCTGTCCTGCCCTGATCTCATCTGCCATGTCTTGATGGAAATTATCCATCAAGCGGGAGACTACCTATTAAATTGGGTATGTTGGGGTCTCTCCTAGGATGGCATGACCCCCTTTTTTCTCTAGCTAGGCCTCCCCATCCAAACCCACTAAACAGGGTTTGACTCCGAGGCTCTAGCTTTTTCTTCCAGTGCCTGGAGGCTCGTGGCCCCCTTTTCTGCTCCCTTCTGGAGCCTGGCCCAGAGGCACAGGCACTGGCCCTACAGCCAGGGGGCCACAAGTTCAAAACCAGAGTGTAACCCCAAACCCGCACCCTATCAGTCTAAACAAAAACAAAAAAACACCCGCAAAATATAGTTGTGCACCAGGTCTCCCTGGCCTTTTTAAGATCATCCTTCAAGTGCTAGGGTTTGTCATCCCAAACTGCGCTGTTACTGGCACTTGGGCTCTCCGCAGCCCTGTCTTGCTCTGTGCCTCACTGGCACTGGGGTCTGTGCCCCCCTCCCCCCAAAAGCTCCACCCTCACTGGTGCTAGATTCCCCACTCCATAGTGGGTCCCCAAAATGAGGCCTCCTCCATCCCCTAATAGCCTCACCCAAACCACCAGTATTATACAATAATCACACCAAAAAAATAATAACTGTAGCAAAGCAGCAGGTCAGCTTATGTGAACCTGTTTCATGCTTCAGCTCCTCACCATCAGCTAGTCTGGGCTGTGGTGCAGCCGCCATCTCTCAGGCGCTTTCATAGCTTCCCCCTTCCTGCCATGGACTGCTCCCCAAGCTTTTTCATGGAGCTCTCAGAGGCACTACTTCCCCTTCACCTGCTGCCTTCCTACTGCCCTTCAACCCAGGGTTCTTATAGTCTTGTCTCTTCCAGTCAGCTGACTAGCTGTCCAGGTTCAGCATTTAACCCCTTCCTCACCAGCCCTCTGTGCCCAGAAAGTTCTGGCCTTAAAGGGGCGAACCTGCTTCCTTGTTACAGGGCTAGGGTTCCCTGTTACAATCACTTGCAGGGACAAGTGGATGCTAGCTTCTTGGAGATCAGGGGCTGCTTAGATCAGAACCAGAGTCCACCATAGGGTGACCACATTTTTAAAATGTAATGGTGGGACACCTGCCCACCCCCCCACCCACTCCACCAGCTGCACCACTGGAGTAGAACCAAGTGGGATAGGGTGGGGATGGATGTGGGCTGCAGGCTTGGGGCTTCCCACCCTGCTGCCCTTTCCCTGGGAGCCCTGTACTGGCTGCATGCCCCCTGCTGGCCCAGCAGCAATGGGAAGCAAAATTCCACACCACTGCTGCCGCCAGTGCTACCAGATGGGCGGGGGTGTGCCTTGCCATGGCAGCACAGGGGCTCTCAGGGGGAGGACTGCAGGGCGGGGAGCCCTGAGCCCACAGTGAGCAGCTGGCATCCACCCATGCACAAATCAGAGGGGGGGGCACATGCTCCCCATGCTCTCCCCCTGCAGAGTGCGTACAGCGGCAGGGAAATGCCCCCCCTCAAATGCCCCACACCCCTGGACGAGCTGCCCGTGGCTCTGTCCCACTCCACACAGTCCTGGCTCTGTCCATGCCCCCATCCCCTGCCTCACTCCCTTCCTTCCTCACTGTGGGGGCCTTGATCTGCCACCCCATCTTCCCCCCCCTCCCCCACATAGACTTACCTGCAGGGAGTTGCTCTTCACTGCTGCTGAGCTGTTTTCCCAGCCATGTGCATGTGTGCGGGTATGTACATGCATGTGGCGCCCCATGTGTCCCACTCCCAGCAGCCCCTTGCAGGCTGGAATGCTGCCAGCCTGCAAGGGGAAACCAAAGTTGTTCATTCCCTGCATGATGCTGCAAATCAGGGACAAATGGTGTCACGGAATCATGCAGCCTGGGACTGGGACTTAAGGTTTCCATTGCAGGACTGTCCCACCCAGTTTGGGACAGGTGGTCCCCCTAGTCCACAAATGGCAGTTGCTTCTCTTTAATTGCATTGGTTTGTAGCTGAGCTTAGTGGAGTTGGTACAACTTCCTTGCTTAGACATGGCCTGATTCCCCATCACTTTCCCTGCAACAGGCACTTCCTAGCCTTCCAGCTGGGTTTTGCCATTTATGCAGAAGCAGCATTCTGGTTTTTCCCAGGTTGTAGAGTTCTCTCTCCCCACTTATCTCATTATATTTCCAAGGTGTGTGTGAGCTTGCCTTTACTTGGCTTTGTACTTGTCATCTTTCCTTCCCCTTAGGGCCATTTGTTTATTTCCATCTTCATTCAGCTTCTGGAATGCAACACTGTGTGTTGAGTTAACTATGATGCACCATGTCTAGGAGGTAGGAGGGAGGAGGGGAAGGGGGGTGGGTAGGACATTGCTATATAAATAAAACTGTTGTTGTTTCCTACCACTTTGTCACTACTGTGGCGTTTGGCCTTCTTACTCAACATATTTATCTTTGTGATGTTCACTGTGCCCATTCCCCTGCAGGGCCCCCTGTGCGGCTGGTGGATGGAGAGAGCACAAAGGAAGGGCGGGTAGAGGTGTTCCTGAATGGCCAGTGGGGCAGTGTCTGCGATGATGGCTGGACAGACAGGGATGCCATGGTGGTTTGTAGGCAGCTGGGATACAGGTAAGAGGTCAGCAGGTGCACCATAAAGGAACTCTAGACAGGAGTCATTTCCTTCTGATTCATCCCTTCCAGGGAAGAGATTTGTGTTCTTTTCCTTCTGTTTGAGCACTGCTGTGTATAAAGGAGAAAGTGCTGCCCTATTCCCTTCTATCCTGGAGCATTGCATCTGTGGAACTCTGGGACCACTGCAGGAATGGAGTAATGCATGTGGCTAGAGATAAATCATTGTCATAAGAATGTTTTGCTATACTGAGTTCCCATGCTTTGTGTTCATAGTAGATTGGCCATCCCATCTCATTTCAGTGGCACGGCAAAAGCCAGGACAATGGCATATTTTGGGGAAGGGCATGGACCCATCCACTTGGACAATGTGGAGTGCAGTGGCTCAGAGCGTGCTTTGGGGGAGTGCACCAAGTCTGACAGTGGGATTCACAACTGCTGGCACAGTGAGGATGCTGGTGTGATCTGCAGCTATAGGGAAGAGAAGGCCCAGGACATCAGTAATGAAGGTGCGGTGCCTGCTTATTCTGTCCCTTGCCCTGAAGAGCCTTTTCTGTGCGTTACAGGAGTTATAAGAACTCTGGCTTGTGCTCCGTCACTCT
>NW_005841852.1:897289-926447 GCF_000455745.1 Alligator sinensis
ACACTTCCTTGTGGCTGAAGCTGGGCCTAGGCAGGTTGAGTTTCTCTGCAGCTAATAAGCCTCTTCCCATTGTCTTCAGTGCCTTCTCTTAGAAGTTTGGTTTGGAGCAACCATGTGGTCCCACCAAATAGCTCTCCTGCCCCTTGCCCTGTTATGCCTCTGAGCTGCCAGGAGCTCAAGCACCAGTGTTTCTCCGTTGTTCCTTAGTGTACCTGAGAGTGACTCATAGAGGCAGTAATTATGAGCTCCTTTTGATCTACAGAGAAGGTAGATTTTGGGTCCTGTCTCATTTTTGGGATGCGAATCAAAGCAAGTGAAGCACTGCCAATCATAATGAGGCATGTGTTGTTCTCATCAGCCACAGAGGAACAAGTGCTGCATAATATGGCTTGAACAGACCAGAGTATTTAATTGGGACTGCCCACCTCCATCAAGATGAGGTCCCTCTTGAGAGCACTGTGTATTGGCTTGGCCTCACAGCAGTGAATGATGCCTGTCAGTTCAGCTGATGATGTCTGCCTAACTGTTCTGGTTTTGCTATACAGATTCAGTGTCCAGCATGTGTGGGATGCGCTTGCTTCACCATCGCAAAAAAAGGATCATAGGCGGAAACAAGTCCCTCAGGTATTGTCCTCTGACTGCTGGAAAAGGTACAGCTGGCATCAGCTGTCCTGCAGGCTCTGGGCAGGGGAAGCAGGTGCCAGGCCTGATCAGAATAGGATGTACCAGCCCTTTAGAGAACCCTGTGCCCTCACCACAAATATTGGCTTCAGTTCTTTCCTTATATCTTAGGGACATCCCCAGTGAGTTCTGATTTTTCAATGGCATGCTACATAACCAGTGTAGCTTTGACAGCCCTGGTACTGAACACCTCTAGCTATCCACAGAATGGGGGCATCAACCGCGTAAATTTACTCGACATGGTTTATAATTCGTGGCCTTTCCATAAGCAATCATGGCCTCTCTGCTGATTCTGTTGGGGAAGACAGGCAGTGCCAGGTGTGAAGATGTTTTCAGTGACTGAGATGAAACAAAACCACTGGATTGACTCACTTCATACAGGCCCATATACTTATAATGACTTCAGGTCTCTGCTGACCTGGCCCAAATTGTAACTGATGCCTGTCCCAGCCTGTAACAATATGGAGTGAGGGTTATGACAGAAGTTTAAGTTGCCATCAAGATCCTAATTTAGTTGGAACACATTACACAGAGCAAAGTAATAATCTTCCTGGTCCCCTGAGGTAGTATTTAGCTGTAACAGTGGTAGGCTGTTATCAAGGATGGGTCACTGTTATGCTAATTTCTCTTATAATCATAACTATGAGTAATTAATCCAAAGGGAAGGGTTACTAATAACATTTTTTTTCTAATGCTGAGCTGAACAAAAAAGTAGATGGTTGCAAAACTATGAACGGAGTATAGAGATTCTTATGCAGGAATCAGCATATCAAAATATGCCCACCTGATAGTTGAATCTAAATCATCTGTTTAACTGGGCAGTGCCCAGATTTGCTTTTCTCCAATAAATACAGCTCAGCACACTGCCATCCAGGGTCACACAATTGCCCATTTTTCTGTCCTGGGTCAGGGGTGGGGAAAAATCTTACATCTTTCCCAAACACATCTGGTGCTGGCCCCCATTGGAAACTGGTCAGGTGTGGCCATTCCCTTGTTCCTGTTTAAGTGCATCTACAGGAAGACTTGTAAAGTACCAGCAATGGCTTTTCTTTCCCAGCTTTGCTCTCCTGTGGTGCAGTTGTTCTACTAAACTTAAACCCCTGAGGACTCCAAGATGCTTTCTCTGAATGGTTTCTTCATGTTCAGTCCTACCTTGTCTGTTTAAAGTAACAGTGAGGTTCAGGCTCTACCTGACTCTTAACTGCTATCCACAAAGCACTGGAGAGATGCTTCGAATTGCATTTATGGTTCCTTCTTTTTTGCATTATCTCATCTGTGTGTATTCCAAAGTACCCAAAGGAAAATGTGTCAGTGTTTCATAGTTTCATAGTTAGTAGGGTCGGAAGGGACCTGATCAGATCATCAAGTCCGACCCCCTGCCACAGGCAGGAAAGAATGCTGGGGTCAGACGACCCCGGCAAGGCGTCTGTCTAGCCTTCTCTTAAAGACCCCCAGGGTAGAAGCGAGCACCACTTGCCTTGGAAGTTGGTTCCAGATCCTAGCCACCCTGACTGTGAAGTAGTGCCTCCTGATATCCAGCCTGAATCTACTCTGTCAACTTATGGCTGTTATTCCTTGTTACCCACTGTAGTGCTCAGGGGAACAGGGACTCTCCCATTGCCTGCTGGTCTCCCTTGGCCAGTTTATAGGTGGCCACCAGATCCCCTCTCAGCTTTCTCTTGTGGAGGCTGAACAGATTCAGATCCCGTAGCCTATCCTCATAGGACCTCCCCTGCTGCCCCCTGATCATGCGAGTGGCCCTCCTCTGGACCCTCTCAATGTTGTCCACATCCCTCCTGAAGTGTGGCGCCCAGAACTGGACACAGTACTCCAACTGGGGCCTGACCAAGGTCGCATAGAGGGGGAGGATCACCTCCTTGGACCTGCTCGTGATGCATCTGTGGCTGCATGACAAGGTGCGGTTAGCCTTTCTGACTGCATCCCCACATTGGTGGCCCATGTTCATCTTTGAGTCAATAATGACTCCAAGATTCTTTTCTGCCTCTGTGCTGATGAGAGGGGAGTTCCCCAGCCTGTTGCTGTCCTCCTGGTTCTTCCTCCCCAGGTGCAGTACCTTACACTTGTCAGTGTTCAAACCCATCCTATTCTCATCCGCCCACCTCTGTAACCTGTCCAGATCTGATTGTAGCTTGTCCCTCCCCTCTAGCATGCCCACCTCCCCCCACATCTTAGTATCATCTGCGAATTTGAACAAGGTGCTATTCACCTCCTCGTTCAAGTTGCTGATGAAGATGGTGAACAGCGCAGGCCTGAAGACAAAGCCCTGGGGGACCCACTGCCCACATTCCTCCAGGTCAAAAATAACCCGTCCACCACCACTCTCTGGGTTCAGCCCTCCAGCCAATTGGTGACCCATCTGACCGTGTAGGAATTGACACCACAGTCATCTAATTTTCTAATGGGGATGGGGTGAGAGACAGTGTCGAAGGCCTTCCTAAAATCCACAAAGACTACGCAGCTTCCCCAGGACCGAGGTAAAACTAACAGGCCTATAGTTTCCTGGGTCCTCCCTCCTCCCTTTTTTGAAAATGGGGACCACATTGGACCTCTTCCAGTCCTCTGGCACCTCACCAGAGCGCCACGAGTGCTTGTAAATCTGTGCCAGGGGTCCCGCAATGACCTCTGCTAATTCCCTCAGCGCTCTGGGGTGGAGATCTCTAGGACCTGCTGATTTGGACGCATCCAGTCCCACCAGGAGGTCCCTGACTAGGTCCTCTGGCTGTGCCTCCCCTGGGACCGTCAGGGATCATGATGGGGGGATGACCTGGTCCCTGCTCAGAAAAATGGAGGCAAAGAAGTTGTTAAATAAGTTAGCTTTGATGTCTGGTGCAACCACCAGACTTCCTAGCGTGTCCTGCAGAGGCCCCACGTTACCCCGAACCTTCTTTTTACCCCCTATGTATTTAAAAAAGTATTTCTTGTTGTCCTTGATCTGGGTTGCTAGTCCCAGTTCCATCTTCACCTTGGCCTTCCTAACAGCCCCCCTACAATCCTGAGCAACAGAGGTATAGTCCTCCCTGGTGATGGCCCCTCCCTTCCATTGGGTGTACGCCTCCTTTTTAGCCTTGAGACGTTCCTGGATGCTTTTTGTTAGCCATGGGGGATTTTGAGCACTCTTGCTCCCTTTGACCCTTGTTGGGATTGCCACCCTTTGAGCTTGGAGGATCGTCTCCTTAAGGAACGAAGTGTCATCACCACTTCCCCCCATCCCCCAAAACACATACGTAGTTACCTGCCCGATTCTATTCCAGGTTGATTGCTGGTTTCTTATTCCAGAGGCAAATGCAAGGAACCCAGGCTTCCTTTCCTGCCTTCCCCAGAGACATGGCTGGCAATATTGAGGGTCTCAGAAGAGACTGCTGGGGCCTGATTTTTGTTGTACTCCTTAAACCCTTTTCTGCATTACAGAGTTCTGCTAGCAGGGCTGTCTTAGGTAAGGATGTGAAAGGATCACATGCCATGCTGTAGTTGGGCCAGCAAAAAATGGCCTCTGCCAGCCTGACCGTTGCCATCCAGGGAAGCTGGTGTAACTCTAGTGTCAGAAAAACTTCTGACAGGAGACCTGCATCTACACCTGGGAGTCTGTCTACCAACCTGCTGGCAGCAGCCCCCACAGTGAAGACCTAGGGATAGTTAGGTTATCTCCAGTGGCAATTCCTGAAGTTGACCTTTGAGTAAAGGGCTGCTTGGATGGAGAATGAGAGGAGAGATGGGGCAGATCAGGGAGACTGGAGAGGAAAGCACTGCCCCCTTGTGTGTGCATTTGTGTACACCCCTAATGACCTCTCTTCTTCAGGGGAGGTTGGCCATGGCAAGCATCGCTGCGGCTGAAGGGGTTTCACAGAGATGCACGTCTGCTGTGTGGAGCGACCCTAATCAGCAGCTGCTGGGTGGTGACTGCAGCACATTGCTTCAAAAGGTTGGTGGCGAGGGTTGTGCGACCTCCAATGCTTATTAAGGAAAATTCAACCACTTGCCCTCCCCAATGGGAACCCATCACAAGGATCTCTGAGAAAAAGAATGCTTATTACCCTCTGTCCTCTGAATACCTGAAAGAGCCATTAGCTCTTAATAATCCCAGTAGTGTTGAGACAAGCTTTGACACAAGGGTTGCTGTTTGTGATGCAGGATGTCTTTGGTGGCTGCATGGGGATAAGTGCATATAACCCTGGCAGTGGTGCTACCCACAGCCACGTCCAACTTTTTAGGATCCTGGGGTGCCAATAGGTCTTGGTCAATTCCCACTCCATCTACAGGCTGGGAGCCACCACTCAGTGGAGTGCTCTCGTCTGGTTCTCCCCACACCAGACCATACACTAAAAGACTGTTTACAATAATGTATTATTTACAATAGTAACTGAGAAATTAACAGGTTCAACATCACGTAGATAACAAACATTGTATTTTCAATGAGCTTGATAATACTTTATACCAGCAAATAGAAGCAAATACTTATCATATAGCAAAAGCAATTATGTTATCAAATTTAGCACTCAGGCAACTTATAACAGGTATATACACCTAATCAGCCAGATCCCCACAAAATCACTCTACCAGAGCAAAGCAATCAACTGTGAGATGGTTGCAGTTGAGCATCCCTAGAGCTGTGCTCACTCTGCCTCAGAAGAGGTGTGGCAATGCTGACGTCTGGTCAGAAGATGGAGTTGTCTGTCAGGACCTTGGGTGCAGCTGCTCCTGAGACCGGGGTTTCTTCCCTTTTCCAGTCTTTCCTTGATACCTGCAAACAATCACAGCTTCCCCAAGGCAGCTCCCCTGTGTTTGGTACCTGGAGTGCCCCTTCTCGGCTGTACTTTATTGAGCTCTCTCCTGGAGCTCCCACAAAGTCAAGGTTGCCTGCTACTTTCTTTAGCTCTCCCAGGGAACCTTCTCTAGCAACTAGTTTCCCTGATTTGCTCCCAGTGAATCCTTGCACCCAGAGAACTAAAGAGTGGGGAGAGGAACCGGTTTGCACAAACCCTGCTCCTTTTAGCAAAGCATACCAGGTGATCCTGGGTACTCAGTAGCTTATGGCTACTCTGCCCTCAGTAGCAGCTCACTCAGCAACAATTCTTCTGCCAGTAGTCCTCTCAGAAGCAATTGTCTTGGTAGCAGCTCCCTTCAGAAACAGACCTTCTGCCTACAGCCCTCAGCTACACTCTCTCCAGGACCTCTCCCTCCCTTGCCCTCCCCCGGCTTCTGGCCCGGGAGTTGCAGCTGTCCAATCCCCCATGCATGCATTCCGCAGCCTTCAGCTCCAAGCTTCAGCTGGTTATCTTGCTGCTATATCTGCGTGCAAATATAAATCTGTGTGAAGCCTGCTTCAAATCCACATCCCAATGGTACAAACACCCTGATTGGGCTTGCAAGCCCTGAGCAAACCCTTCAGCACCTTTACATGCATAAGCCAATGTATCTTTGCTTTATCTCTCAGTGTCTAAAGTGTTACAGCTTTGAACGAGTATGCATTTTACTGTCCTGTCAATAGCTTGAGGAACAGTAAACTGCAGAGATTGAGCCTGAAATGACTGCGAACAATGTATTACAGCTAATTCTGTAGAGGGGAGCCAGGAAGCCCATTTGTATATGCCAGTCAACAACTGTGTCTTTACCTGCTTAAACTGCCATTTTTCTTGTTTTTACTTTGTGGGGGAGTAAGAAGAGCTGGCTCTGACAGCCAAAGCCATTGCCTGGCACACCAGTGGGCACCACAGAAGTAAGAAGATCTTTGACAATGCAGTGTCTCTCAACTCAGTAGCAAGACAAGGTTCCTTGGGTGAATCTGATATCTTTTATTAGACCAACCCAAATAGTTGGAAAATAATTATTAAGCAAGCTTTCGGGTTCAAAAACCCTTCGTCAGGCTAAGGAAGTTTCAGCAGTTGGTGTGTGCTCTTTCTGGATGGAATGAAAAGTAAAGAAGCCAGCGGCTGGGCTGGTGTGCATAAAAGACAGGTAGTCAGTGAAAATATAGATAGGAGTCAATGGGTGAGAGACAGGCTGGGGAGGAGGGGAAGAGAGAGAAGGGGGATGAAAGTGGAGAGATATATGGGGAGTCAGATGTCAGGCAGGTTATAATGTGTCATAAATCCAATGTCTATGTTTAGTCCATGATTTTTAGTATCCAGGAGGTTGATGAAGTGGAGTTCATAGGCTCGTCTCTGGGAAGTGTTTTGTAAGTTTCCTTTGAGGATCAGGACTGAGAGATTGGAGAGAGAGTGGTTTCCTTGGAGAAATGTGTCCCCACAGGTAATTGGGTATTTCTGTCTTTGATAGATTTCCGGTGTGCATTCATTCTGGTGCACAGTTGTTGTTTGGTCTCTCCTACGTATTTTCTATTAGGGCATTTGGTGCATTGGATGAGATATATTACATTTTTGGAGGTGCAGCTGTAAGATCCTGGGATGCTGATGGCTCTGTTGTGGGGTGTAGTAATAGTGGGGGTGGTGGAGATGTGTGAGCAGGTTTTGCATTTCTTGTCATGGCATGGTCTGGATCCTTTTGGTGTGTTCTGGGCTTGAGGAAGTTTGCTTCTGGTGATGAGGTTAGTTTGTGAACTCAAGATCTGATCTAGAGCATGGTAGCATAAATGGGCTCCCCACTAGATTTTCTTATAAAGTTTCCAGACCATTGTGCAGTACTTTCTATGTGACCTGAAAAAAATTCTCTGGCCCAGAGGCCTGAGCACAGGTGGGCAAGAGGAATTAGGAGGGAAGAAAACCCCATCATCATGGCACAATGTGTCCTAAATTTGAAGCTCATGGAATGGAATTGGAAGGCTGTAGTTACCTCATTGACTCCTCACACCTGTTTACCCAAAACCTGCTTTTCATACGTTTTGACTGCTTGATGCAGTGGTTAGTTGCAGGAACTTCAATGCATGAAGGCCACCAAAGTTGATGTTTCCTAACCAGTTAGCTTCCTCCTTTTGTTGTTGGGGCTGTCAGCACATAAAGGGAGGGGCCTGACCTAGAGAACCCAGGTATCTATAGTATGTAACTTCTCTGACCTTTCTGCTTTAATAAAGTCATTGTACTTCTTTTTTTGAATTTAATAAATGAGAGATCATGTATATTTATATTTTGGGATAGTTCCCTATCTAAATGAGTGACAGTGGTTTGAAAAATCCATTGAAAGGCCTCATTACTACAAATCATTGTTTGTGTTGATCAGAAAGACTTTCACTATGAATTTGCATAAATGGTTATAAATCTACATGTCTTGTGATGCATACAATACCGAGTGGTGCTTTACTGCCAGTAGCCATTAAGGTTCTTGAGTTGATGGATTCTTTATTCAGTTCTCTGTCCAAGCAGAAAAGTCACTGGCCTGATATGACTTCTTAGTCACCTCACAATTGTACCGCAGTCTTTTTAGTGACATCTCTGTTAAAACTCATTCTGGGTATTTCATATTCAAAGCACATCAGATTCACTGCAGTCAACCAGTCTTATGGCATAAGAGGATACTTAGCAATAATTCTGAAATAATTTTAGAATTGCATCACAAATATATGATCACATCTTAATGATAATGCCATAATTTTATGGTCTCATAAAACACAGCTCGCAGAATCCAATATGTGGGGTTGCATTACTGGCTGCATTGTGTTTAGTTTGTGATTTGTAATGTTCATTGTTATGATGTCTTGCTTATGTGTTTACTGATGGATTTTAGTAGTATTCAGAACTTGACATGGTGGTCAGTAAGTTAACTGGGCGTTTATAGATAAAAAAACAATGTGTATTAAGACTGGGAGAGCAATAAATGTTTCATACATTATTCACATGTTTGCATTATGCTTTGGTTCATGCTGTCATTCTCTGTTTCTCATGGCTGATGATTGTTATTCTTGTAACTTTTTTCAAAAAGAATCCTGTGTAATTTTAAGACAATGTCATTAAGATCCTTATGGATTTGTTCATAGACATGTGAGAGAAAAAATATTAACATGGAGGAATAATATGTTATGTTAACACCTCTTTTAATTGAAAACTCAGGTTTCTTATTTTTAAAGGGATGCGGTCAGTGCAAAAATCACACTTTTATTTCTGTGATTTTTTTAAAATTGATGTAATCCCACAGATTTTTCAGTTATAGTAAATACTTTCTAAAGCTATTTATCTTACTTGTTTTGGGGATTTGTCTGCCCTGTCTATAATTTTACTGTGTCCTTATGTGTATAGAGATTTTTTACAGTTATTTGGATAGACAAGTATTTAAAAAATTGTGATTACAGAATAGCAGGGTTTTTTGGAGATAAGCTTTGTCCTGAAGCTGTTTTTAATTAAAAAAAAAAATTGTCCCTTTGACATTAATAATCCATAGTAATGCTTACTTTATTAATATTGACAATTATATTGAGCATAGTTATTTTTTCCTTTTTGATGTCTGCTGTTTCCTTTATGGACTAAACATAGACATTGGATTTATGACACATTATAACCTGCCTGACATCTGACTCCCCAGGTATCTCTCCATTTTCATCCCCCTTCTCTCCAGGTATCTCTCCACTTTCATCCCCCTTCTCTCCCCCCCGCCCCAGCCTGTGTCTCACCCATTGACTCCTCAATCTACATTTTCACTGACTACCTGTCTTGTATGCACACCAGCCCAGCCGTTGGCTTCTTTACTTTTAATTCCATCCAGGAAGAGCACACACCAACTGCTGAAACTTCCTTAGCCTGACGAAGGGTTTTTGAACCCGAAAGCTTGCTTAATAATTATTTTCCAACTATTTGGGGTGGTCTAATAAAAGATATCAGATTCACCCAAGGAACCTTGTCTGCCTATGTCCTTAGACCAACACAGCTACAACCTACACCCCTGTAACACAGTAGCAAAGCACTTGTGTCCAGGCAATAGAAATATGACTTCATTTTGGGTGGCTCCATGTCTCTTGGACAGGTTTGGCATTGATGTGCGCCGTTACTTGCTGCGAGTGGGTGATTACCACACTGGTGTGAAGGATGAGTTTGAGAGAGAGCTGCCTGTGGAGAGGATCGTCCTTCACAGGACCTACCAGTCCAGCAGCAATGATAATGACATTGCCCTGGTCAGGATGCGGGGCAGGGATGGCCACTGTGTATCCTTCAATCGCCACGTTGTGCCTATTTGCCTCCCTGACAGGAAGGAGAAGTCTGCCATTAACCGCCAGGTCTGCATCATCTCGGGATGGGGAGACACAGGTGAGTAAGGGGCTAGATGGTCACCCTGGGGGAAGCCTTTAGGGGCAAAAATGCAAATGCTGGAATAATCCCAGGAGATAGGGCACTGTTGGAGAGGGAAGAGCCCACAGAAGAGGATGGGTAGAGGAATAGACTGAATTCCATGGGGCTGAATTAAAACCTAAGTATAGTATAGACAAGATGATGGGAGCAGCCCAGTCGTCATACACAGCACCTGGGATCAGTAGTGTGCACTGGTTCTGATTTATGTCTAGGTGCAAGTCAGGGTCACCTCCCTAACTGTCTTATTCTCTTCCTACCCTAAATGCACAGGGGAAGGGAAGCAGGGACAAAGGTGCCTTTGTGCCATGGGGTGTTTCCTTTTTTCGGGTGCTCTCTTAGGGTCTGTGTGGCTCATGGTGCAAGTCAAAGCAAGTGGAGAGTCCTTGGAGCTGTGGGGAGAGGAAAATGCTGCCAAATATGGTCATCCGTGTGCCCACACAGCCAGCATTTAGATGGAAGGCCAGGTACAACACTTGTACTTGTAACAGGCTGGGAGACCTCTATGTTACTCCTGTGTATATTTCCACAGCTTCCTCCCTCTTTAGGCTACTGGAGTGGTAGAAATGGTTGATGGGAATAAAGAGTCAATCCAAGAGTGTTTTATTCATAAAGTCCCTTGCTCCTGGGTGAATACCCAAGACGCCATCTTTCTCCCTATGCACTAGATAGCTTTTCACACAGGCTGGATAACTCTTGCCAGCACCCAGGGCAGACTTTAGCCCTGGAGCTGGCAACAGGGTATTCTTAATAGGATTCAGAAGTGTGCTTCATCTGTCTGGTGCAGCCCAGTGCTACGTGATGTTGCTGTCAGGCTTCCCCTGTGCTGTATGAAGTGTAAATGCACCCCAAGGTCATTGTAGAACTTAAGTCCTCTGAGAAGTTTAGGAGATGGTGTCAAGCCCTGTGACCAGCTGTCCTGTCTTCCCCAGCTGTAGTGCAGAGCCTGGCTGGGGGAAACTTAGCTGAGACTGCTCTTGCTGAAGCTGATCTGTGCAGACATGCTGTCAAAGGCAAATACACCCAGAAATCTGTCTGTTGGTTTTGGAGCCTCTGTTCCCTCCCAGATGTCTCTCTGGCTGTTGCCCAAATGTTTAAGTGCAAGTATACATTTGCCTTTGGAGCCAGTGGTCCAGGGGCAAGTGTGGAGGGTGGTGAACGATTTAGCTACTCAACTTCCACTGGATTTAATGGGATTTGTGGAAAGAACTCCTCCTTCCTTTGAAGAGAAGCAGTCCTTTGAGAGATCATCTCTGGAGGACGTTTCACTCTGCAGCATCTTATCTATCCTGGCATTCAACAGCTGCAGTGAGGTAACTGGCCTTTTCCCCTCCAGAGTTCCTTGTGCTCAGCTAAAAGGAGCCTGCATAGGAAACAAAATTGAAGTGCTGCTTGATGGCATCTTTCTGGTATATATTGTAAAGAAGGCTTGAAATTAATGTTTCTTTCTGTAAATTTCTTCAGTGGGAAGGAGCTCCTAAAAAGTGGGGGTGGTGTCTTTTCTTCCATGGACTGTGTCTAAGATTAAGTTATTAGAAGGAAAAGAGATTATTAGACTGTTTACAACTATGTTTTCATTACCATAATATCTGTGTAGTTCAGAGTGTTGGAGAGAAAAGCCCTTTCTGTGAAAGATTCTACAGAAACCCCATTTCAACTGACAGAGCTGTCTAGCAAAAACATGGGAAATAAAGAATAGGTCTTCCTGCTTTTTCTAAAATGGAGGAAAAAATAGGTGGGGGGGCGCAGGAACCTCCTCATGAGTCTTATGAGGATTATTTAGTTACTACCTGTGTCTTGAAGTATTCTGTCACTTTAAAGCAGTGATTTTCAACCAGGGTGCTGGTGAGACTCTTTTGAGGTTAGATGTGCAAACACCTACATAGGATTTACAAGATAAACCCATAAATTCCAAACAGGAATCTGTAGTGTCAAGAGCTTTTCAACCTGGTGTGTTCTGAGTTCTGTACAACAGAAGAATTGCTCTATTATTTTCCCATAGTCAAAAAACAGTGAAGCTGAGAGCTAGCATTTTCCAAGGCCTTGAGTCTAAAAAGGTTGAGAATCACTCTTTTAATATCTTGATCATGCAGCTCCCATTGCAGAGCACCAGTTTTTCTAAATGTAGTTGTAGTTATCCAAGGCTGATGGCCCTGCAGGCACTTTGCTTCAGTTTCTGTTTTAGCTCTAGAAAGAATACACTTGCACACAGAGTTTTTAAAAACAACATTCCCAGCTCTTGAATATTTCCATTTGTGACCTCCAGGGCTTGTAAACTTTCCATTCACATTCAGGATCATCACAGCCTTTCTTTTGGTGCCGCTTCCTGGGGTGACTCAAAGACTGGGCTTCAATCAGCAGCCCAGTCATCTAATCATGCCTTTACTTCTCTCCATTTGAGTCTAATAACTCCAAATATGTGTCCAGATAGGTTTGCAGAGTGGAGCATTGCCCCACCCATTCTACAAGGCTTCTGATCTTGGGCCTCAAAGGACCAATGGCTTGGGATTCAGCTCTCCTCCCCATTCCAAACATCACTTGTTGCCCAGCTCCATCTTCCTCTCCCCTAGTGACTATGTCAGGTACTGCCTTGGCCTTAATCAGACTTCCTTGCACACGGGATGGTTTTGCAAGGTAGCCGTCCTGGTCATAAAGGCTCAGTAGCCCACTGCAGGGGTGTAGGCCAATCCTTCTGTTCCACTTTTTCTATCTTGCTGTCTAATCCTTTATCATGGATTTTGTTTTCCATTTCTTTTGTTGTTGGTTTGGTCTGAAAAGATGAGTGAGTCCAAATTCTTTGAGCAGCCTTGGGGATGGGATGGGAGAACTTGGCCTGATTACCAACAGCAATGCCATTCTCTCTGAGTAGAAATATATGCCCCAGATACCTTCCTGCTGCACAGACTGCCAGGGAGTTCACCCACAGGAGATTGGGGCTAGGTTTGTCTAAAGTAGAGGTGGGCAAAATATGGCCCACAAGCCAGCCCACCAGTTGATTGTATCTGGCTCATGGCTGCTCCCACGGCACTATGCATGTGTTGAGCCCCACCCGGTCCTGCCCAGGCAGCATACGCCACACTCCCACCCATACCTGCTTCATGTCCAGTGGCGATGCATAGGGGGTGCACAGGGGTGCATGTGCACCCCCTGAGAGCACTGGTGCATCCTCTCACAGCCAGCATTCCCTGCTTAGGCAACAGGCGGGGAGGGCAGGTGGGAATGCTGGTGCCCCCCTGAAAGTGCCGGCCAGAGTGGGGGGTGCCAGGAGAAGTGCTGCTGGCCCTTCCAGGTGTGTTGCTGGCACTTCCGGGTCAGTGCGATCAGCTGCAGGGGGACCCTGCCCCCCAGTCACTGACTGGCTTCTCGGGGGGCAAGTGACTCAGGATGCACCAGTCACCCATGGTCAAGTCCACTGACGACACTGCTCCAGCCTGGAATGATAAGCAGCTACCTGTGGGCTGCTGAGTGGGTGGAAGGCAGCTGGGAGCCAGAGCTGGAGCCCTGACTGCTGGGGCAGGAACTGCCCAGCTGCAGCTTCCCCCCTGCCTGGCTGGGCGTGTGGTGCCCGGCCTGTGTTCCCATAGTCGCTGCCACTTGCCACTACCTGCTTCCCCCTCTCCCAGGACCAAGTGTGCTGGTAATCCTAAATATACCCACCCCCCTCACACACACAGCCTGCCACACCTACCCACAGGGGCAGCTCTGGGCCAAGAGTGGGGAGGTGCAGACCACACCAGCACCTGCACCACCTAGGCAAGCTTTGCTGCATGCACCCCCTGCCCTCTTCCCCCTCCCCCACTCCAGCTGGCTCCTTAAGACTATTTTGAGTTATTTTGCAATCATCTCTATATACACTACTCAAAAATCATAAATCAGGACAAAAATATTTTTTGAAATTAAATTAAAATATGTTATAGCAGATGTTTGATTTTTAGTATACAATTTGGGGGTTTTTTAATGTGTAATTTGTTAAAATGATATCTTCTGAAAGATTTTGTGTGTGTGGCACTCAACAGGTCACCAAAACTCATTAAGTAGCCCACCAGTTGAAATAATTGCCCAACCTGATCTAAAGTGACTCTCAGCCAGCAGCGGCTGCAGCGGGAGTAGTCCACTTGTAATACCCTAGTTTTAGTGACAACTGGGCCACAGGTTTAGCCTGGCTGTGAGAGGCCTTTTTACCTTTAGATTAGCTCTCTGAACAGCAAACTGTGGGCTCTGTCTACTGTGCTGGGCCTGGCCTGGCCTGGCACAGGCCTCCAGTACATTTTCTGGTATGTAGATATGGACAGTAGATCTTAAGCTCTAGTAAAAGCCAAATAATATAGCACAATAGCAACTACTCTGAGCAAGAGATTCATGGGAATAGAAGCAAGTCTGACTGTGGCTGTGCCATACTCAAATATTATAATACTTAGTGCCTATGGAGTGCTTTCCAAACCTGATCTGAGGACTAATTGCTTTACCAGCAGTAATGGATTTAACCTGTAAGATGTCCTTATGAGGAACATATTGCCCCCATTTTACAGATAGGGAAGCTGAGGCACAGAGCAGCAAAGTGACTTGCTCAAGTTCTAAGAGCCAGGAACAGCATTTGGGTCTTCCATCTCTGCAGCCTTATGATTTAGCCTCAAGGCTACCCCTCCTGTAGCTCCTCCCTGTCTGTTTGGTGATGCAGCTCTCATCTTGCTCTTCAGAATTCACCTTAGGGCTGGTCGGTAGCAGAGGATGGGATGCAGTGCAGTGTGAGTCTGTGGGCAATAGGTACTGTAGCTCTGGCTGCTACTGTTTTCTCTGTGGTGAGTTGTGCTGGTCTTTCTCATCTGTTCCAGGGAAGTCCTATTCCAGAACATTACTGCAGGGTGTGGTGCCCCTTCTCCCAAGAGAAGATTGCGAGACCCGCTATGGAAGCAAGTTCACTAACCGGATGATTTGTGCTGGAAACCTCTCTGAAGATAAGCGTGTGGACAGCTGCCAGGGTGACAGTGGTGGACCACTCATGTGTCAAAGGTCAAATGGACGCTGGGTCATTCTGGGGATCACGTCCTGGGGTTATGGGTGTGGCCGAAAGGACTCTCCCGGTGTTTACACAAAAGTTAGCAAATTTGTACCCTGGATCAAGAAAGTGACCAAGTTGAAATGAACACCTGTGAGCCTTGTGACCTTCAGCGTTGGATTCTTTTTGCCACTTCAGAATTAAAATATTGGCCAGTACATGAGAAACAGCTGCCTTCTACCTCCAGAGGGGGCTGCTGCTTCTCTGTATCTGATAGGGATCTGTTTTGTCTTAGTGGTTTAATTTTTGTCTCAGTGTTCAGAGGAAGCAATTATGTTTGACTATTGAAAGACCTTGTTTTACCTTCAGTCCCAAAATCTCTGAACCAGGAAAGCAGATATGAATGACAAGATGGATGCTTCTGTTCCTCCAGCTATCTGAATCCTGTTGAATAGTATTGCTTAGTTCCTCTACTCCAGAACACAGAGGTGATGGGAGTGGGGAACAGGCTTCTGTCAGGAAATCTCTCCCCCACTTCTTGCATGTTCATCCACTTGGCCAACACTGCCAGAAGAGGTGGAACACCTGGTGAGTGGGGACCGCAAGGTGCTGCTGTGGAGGAGATCTTCAGAGGAGGCTGCTCTCAGCCGCTTCTCTGCATCACCCCTCAGACAGCAGGACTGTGGAGGGGAACAGGGAGAGGAGGCTGTGACTGTCTTGCTTCTGCTCTCCCCAAGTCAACAGGGTGTAGTTTCTCCTTTTCCATGGCTGAAGGAGGCATTTGCTCTCTCCTGAGTCTTAATTTCACTCTCCTGCAGTCCCTGTGAACATCTCTATCCTTCCTAGATGTTCATCCTTCCACAATCACCCCAATCACTCCTCATTCTCAGTGCTGGAACTTCTCTGGTTTTATTGCTAGGCTTGTGCTACTCAGTGTTTTTCCTTAAAGCCCCAGGTGCTGGAGTCAATCTTCATTGTAAAGAGAGAGGATATATCTAGCCCTCATGGTTGTCAACAAAAGCTTGAAGATGTGACCCCCTAACAGGCCCAAAATGAAAAGATTAATAAAAAAAAAAACAGAAAAAAACCCCTCCAAATGTGCTGGCAAAGCTAAATCTCAAATGTTTGCATGACTGGGTCAAGATGACAGCAGTGTAGAGAATTCCTCTTGGTACTTGATCTGTATTAGGTACTTATCTGGGCCCCCATCCCCACAGCAAATGAATGCCAAACAATATTTAATGATTTTAACCTCACAACACTTGCTGTCTGCTCAAGTTGGGGAAATGCTATAGTTCCCATCACAAGTGGGGAACCAAGACAGAGAAACTGAGTGACTTGCTCACAGTTGCACAGGAAGTTTGTGGCAAAGTGGGGTATTTGGCTTGTTGAAGCCCAGGGTCACATCCAAACTGCTGAACAGCCTTCCTGTCTGTGTTTCTCTGCAGTCTGACTTTTTTCATGCCTCTCAGAAGACACAGGGTTGGATCCTCAGCTGATGTGGACTCTGACTGATATAGCTGCTTACACCAGCTGTGGATCTGGCTTGTAATCTCAGCATTAATGGAACCGATGTAAGGTTAAATGAAAACAAGGTTGTTGGGTACTTGTCAAGACTTTCCCGACCTTGTTTGTTCTCTTGAGTGAGAAGAACAGCAATGTGAGAAACACCTAGGTATTTGAGTTAACTTACTTTTCTTAACTGTCTGCCTGTTTCTAAACAGAATGCAGGCAAGCCAGTTAGTTCAGAATATAAGGAGTGTTCACTGTACACAGAAGAGCTGGGGAGCAAAGGAGCCCTATCTGAGCTGAAGACATCATTATGATATGATGCCTTGGCTGTGCTGAGACACCTACATTTGAAGAGACACAAGCAGGTTAAAAATTAGATGTTTTTTATGAGCAGATGTCTGAGCCCGTGCTAAATTGCTCAGTTCATTTTCCCCTCTCTGAACGAAGTATAGGATGGTTGGGTTGCAGCAGGATGCGTGTTGAAAAATCCTCCAGGAAATTCTCTTTTAAGCAGAATTCCTTGAGCTGTGTCTTTTGGTCTTAATAATGGTAAAAGCTTTCGCCCAGCACATGCAGCAGCTGGCTTCATTCCCCCAGTAATTCAAATGACAGGAAAATGAGGAAGCGGATATTTTCTAGGATCCTGGTCTTTGCCGTAGAGCGAATTGTCCACCTTCCGCAAAGATAGTGCAAGGAGCTGATTGGATGACACACTGAGGATTGGCTTTTGCATGGGTCTGACCCAAGACAAGAGACTTCTTAGCTCAAGTGGAAGTGTTGCTTCTTTGGCTGCTGCCACCTGTCCGTTATAACCTTGCTGAGTTGATCCTCCCATGCCTATACTTCCTTCGAGCACAGTGGTTTCCTTACTATGGGAACAAGGCTTTTAACTAGTTCTAGAGAATGGCCCAGCTGGTGCAAGGTGTGGTTGATGTTAGTGACAATTAAGTTACTTTTTGCTGGATAAAGTCCAGCATCATCTCTTTGAATCTTACCATTTTCTGTCCTCCTCCGCTTTATCACCCACTGGATTTGTAAGAATTCTTCCAATAAGTCCCATGATACCATACAAGAAAGAGTGAGGGAGGAAGTAATATTTCTACTTCACCTCACTCATTTTTCATACTCTTTAGCAGTCCCCTATGCACAAGTCTATAGATGTTGTTCTTAATTCTTCTGAGTTACCTCTTCAGAACAGTACCACTTTCCTTTCCTACTAAAAATGGAATTGCAGGCCAAAATGACTCTTACTGCCTGTTACAGGGACATGTTGGAATTGGCAGACTTGATCAGGTCAATGTTAGATGGAAAAAGGAAGCTGCAAGAAACTGAACAATTATTTTCTAACCTCTCTTTGGGGGAAGTTTGCTCATGTGATTTATTTGTATTATCATAGCACTACAACCCCCATGATGCTAAGGACTGTACAAACAGAGAAGAAAAAGATTGTCCTCTTGTGCCTATCTTATGCCCTGAAGTATGGGGGATATAGAATCCTATCTAAAGTAATGAGTCTGTACTCTATATAAATGTTTGATCCTTTATTTAACCCAAATAAGCTCTTTGGCCTCAGTGATACATTCTGACAGTGGCAGTGTTTTATGCCCCTGCACAGCATATTATTCCTTTTTATTGCTTTTAAACATGCTGCTTTTAATTTTCACTGAGTGATGTCTGCTCTTGTGGTCTCTGCTATAAGTTTGGGTATGAGTGCTCATTTTATGCTCTGTCAACCATCCATTCTTTTATGGATGGTCTCATCTCTAAGCAGTCCCAATCTCTTCTGACAGACTGATCCAGCCCTCTAATAATTTGCTACCTCTCTCTGCTGGATCTTCAAAATTTAGTAATGAGAACTGAACCCAGTCTGCACCATCTCGTGATTATTTTCAGCATTATTTTCTGTCCCATCAGTCATAGCAGCTACTGCAATATAGAGTAGACATACCCAAGCTAGTGAGTTTAAAAGTTGTTTGCATACTGATAGCAGTCCAGCCACAGTAGCACATAGCTCAGCATGAATTATTTTAGCCTGCACTACAGGTAGATCATGTAGTTTACATAGACATTTCTGTGATTGGAGTAGCCATTGTGGCTAGGAACAGACATTACACATAAACCAGTTTAAGTGATTAGAAACTGGTTTAAACCTGTAACAGAATGGATGTTCAGTGTACATAAACCAGTTTGAAAATGGCTGAAACCAGTCTGAGATAAACCTGGTTGAATGTAATATCAGACTTAACTGTCCCAGACCCCTTCCTGGTTTAAGTTAAACCAGAGTCCCCCAGCATCCCAGCTGCTTTGCAGGGCTGTCTGCTGGAGCTCCTTCCTAGCCAGAGCACTGTCACTGTTCCGGTTGGCTGAGGGGCTGCAGTGGCTGCCAGGCTTCCCCCTCCTCAACACCCCAGTCCTTGCTGGCTGCCCAAGCAGGGATTCCCGCCTCCCGCCCCTCTACCATAGCAGGTACTCCAGCACAGGGACCTGGCATCTGGCCATGCCCCTCCCCATGCTACCTAATGCTTAAGGGTGTCTGTGTGGGTCTCTAATTTCACTAGAATAAAGGCAGACAGCTAGTGGATTGCAAATGCAAATGCATCCTGAAGATAAGAGCTTGAAATTAATGAGAGAGATGTTTTCTTTTGTAGGGCTTGATGTGTGGATAAACTGGCTGCAATCTGCCAGTCTTCAAGAGGGTACAGAGAAAGGTGTTAGAAATGATCTGGTTTGCAGACAGTGTGAAAAAACAGGGAGACAGAGATTGAAAAGCTCAGTATCAACAGATGCGCTCCCACCCTTTGAGCAGTCAGCAGGGAAAAGCCTCAGATGGTGCAGGCAGGGTGAGAGGTTTACACTCCTCCCTAATAATCAGAGCATCTTACTAGGGCCTGGCCATGCCCTCCCCCTCAGCTCAGCACTATGGAAGGAAAAGGAGGGCTGCCCTAGCACCCCCCCCCCACCATCTAGCCTGGGCCCCTGCCTCGGCCTGATGAAAAGGGAATGTTTATCCACCTCCAAATCGGTTCAAGCTTTGCAGGTTAGACTAACCTGCAAAGACTGAATCAATTCAGGCTCAGGCTTTTTGAATGTCTGTCTCTAGCCTATGTGATACTACATGGCAGAAGATCAAACAGCAATGTGACACACATTGGGAATTTGCTGTGCTAAGACCAAGTAGAAAGGCAGTATCAAAACTAGGGCATATACAACATCACTTTAACACTATTAGGATATCTTTACTGCTAAGAAAAAGTAGCAAATGCTGCAGTTGCTTCACCAGGGAGGGCTTCCAGTGCTCTCTAAATGCCTGCCCTCTGTCAGGGACTGGTTCTGGTGTTCAGTCCCTTTATGACCTGCAGTGCCTGTCTCAGCCATGTCTTAAAATCTGCCCTGGCTGTAGCCAGCTGGAGCTGGATTAGAGATTTATCCCTTTCCTGGAGCTGTATATTGTTCAGAGAATCTCCATGAATTACACTCTTTGCTATAGTTAATTAGACAGCTGTTTATTAACCTGTGCAAGATGCTATATTGGAGAGTAATAAATCAGTTATTCAAATGTGGGCACAAAGATCTGTAACAAGATTGGAAAAGTCACTTTGGGACAGGGGGACATAACTGTTTATATTCAACTGCACCTTCATCTCTGAAACAACCTTCTTCATTCAAAGAAAGTTGTTGTGGACCAGAACACTTGGAGCAGGGTTCTTACATTTACAGGCAGCAATCAGAAGATGCTGCGGATAGATCTAAGGATGAACTGTGTGGACTGCAGTGGGATCTGACACCACCTTGATGAATTCCGTAAGTCTTCTGCAACCAGAGAAGGTGGATGTGTGAGGATCTCAGGAGAAGAAAGGTCCCTATTCCAGCTGACTCTTAGCGTTCCCTGTGCAATTTGTGTTATGCACATACCCTCTGGGCTCCATCTTCTTTTTTTAGGAAGCATCTGTGTCCACGAAATCTGGGAGATCCCCTTCTTTGTATAGTAGCCCAGCTGTTCATAAGCAACCTCTTCTACAAACCAGGGGCAGAGCACTCAATAGAGTACCTCTAACGTTATTTAAGTGCCAAAACTGTTTTGTCCTCTGAGTTACCATTGACAGCTCATGAAAGAGGTTAATAAATAGATTGTGCTGCAGTTGTGAGGGGCTGTGTGTTGTTTTCCACTGAAGAACCTGTGGCCAATTTTCTCATGTGGCTGTATATCAGTATTTTGATCTATACTGAACTAAGCCAGTTGTAAGATTAACAGAATAATTCATTTTTAGAATGGCTTAGACCCTAAAACATGTTACAGGTGTATTGGAACCAGCATTACTTTATTCACCATCAGAACGAAAAGTAAGCAGCTCTCTGAAAGGTGCACTGGACAAGTAAAGGATATTTTCCTATTTTAGGACTGAACCTATTACATCAAACAGTCTCAGGGACTTCATGTACCGCTATCACAATCCAGCAGTGCCATTTCAATGGACTTTTTGATATTTTAAATCAGGGCTGTCCAACTAAAATAAAGGAGCTGGGGACCACATACCCCCTTGGAGGACATTAGGAAGAGCTGCACCAGCAAGGTCCATGGACCCCAGAGGCTGCATGCCCCTCCTCTGGTGCACCAGGCACCCCTGCTGCAGCATTCCATTTCCCCCCACTACATCATACACCCTGATGCTGCACCCCAGGGTCCTCGGCCACAGTGTGCCCTGTCACCCTGACTCACTCTTAGCTCTGCTGCTATAGCATGCCACTTAGGCACCCCAGGCAGCTGATTTCCCTAGTACCAAAGACTGTGTTCAGTTGCACTGCCCTGGCCCTTGGGCAGAGGCAGGAGCAGGAGGAAGGGGGAACCTAAAGCTGAAGCAATAGTGGGAGCAGTAACTGGGTAGGAGGTTGGGGGCTGCTGTTTAATCCCCACAACAGGCTGCCAGTTGAACAACGCTGTTTTAGATCAATTCAGGGAGCATAGTTTCGGTCCATTTCCTGCCACTAGTGCATGTACCAGGGGCTGAGAATCAATGCCATGCACTACAGAAAAATGGAGAGAGGTGTGATGTAGCAACCCTGGAATTTAGCTGGGACAGTGGTGCTAGCACTCATTTACAGAAAACCATCCTGAGATACCTACTACACAGAGGTCAGCCTTCTGGCATGAAAGCCAGCTTGAGCAGCACTGTATCTGCAGTGTTTCTTTTGGGGCACTGACTGATGCAACAGAGACCTTTGCAAGTCTCAACATTTCAGCAACTACTCTGCACAGGCAGCCTCGTTGAAGCCCAGAATGCGTTTGGCTGCAAGTTGTTTCTACACATTTGTTATCACCAGGCTGCCTTGAAGCATTCTACACATGCACAAGAGAGAGAGCAGGCCCGGTTGTGGTTAGCACTTCTCTAACCTCACGTCTGACTTCTACAAGTACTTGCAGCTCTGAGAGGGGTTAAGCTAATGTCTGTATCCAGAGAGGGGGTAGATGTATTTCACAGTCAGCAGCATGTGATTCAGTTCACACAAGCCTAAATTCCAGTGCATCACCACCTTTGACATTCAGCTTGAGATCATTTGGAAAGCATACATAAAAATAAAATGGGCCTTGTTAGTCTCAAAGTAACTATTTGACCAAGTAAAAGTTGAATTTTGGAAACAGTCTGGATGAGCAGGCCTGATACAGTTTTGGTACTGGAGAAACTCCCTGGGGAGAAGGGTGTGATTTGTTAATTCAAGTAATAATAGCAGTACAGTTAGTGTGGTCACAGTAATACCAATAGAGTCCATTTTCTTTCCTGTGTGGGAATAAACTACACTCCTATAAGAAGCCATATACTGTTGTTACTACATCCACATCAAGGACTGTACTAGAACTACAGCAGTGGCTAGAGTAGCATAGTTTATGTTTAGGAAAACCCTTTGGGCATCATAGTTACAGGGAGTAAAGAACAAAAGATCAAGCTGGTTTGCCAGTCCCTACCCTTCTCCAGCCCCTCTCCAAATCCCAGGGACTGGGAGAGGGACCCTCCAGCCTTCCAAAAAAGGTTTGAGAGTAGTTTGTCTTCTAAAATTAGAAGCAGCTGCTGTTTGCCAGGTTTACCAACTGAAAGAGAATTTATATTATTTGTGTATGTAAACCAAGCTGAAGGCCTTGTTGCTTCTGTCTCTTCCTATCAAAGCCAGCTATGCTATAAACATGAGGGAAGCTTTGGCTGAACTGAGGAGCTGAGCTGAAGTTCAGCTGAGGCATTGAGCTGTCACTCAGTCCTGTGCTTAGATTAAGGAGCTGACAGAGGAAACCAGTTGGCAAGAATTAAAATTGCATCCAATTGCTGCAAAACTCTTGCTGAACCTGTGCTAGCCCCAGAGGACTCCAAAGCCAGTGGTGGGTAGCAGATGGGAGCTCTGCTAAATGGAGACTATACAGAAGTTTGTCTTTATATTGTCCTGGATGACAGCCTCTCTTTGTGGTAAAGGGGCAGCAAGCATTGTAGAGAGGTTTGGAGTAGTAGCTTGCCCTTGTGTTGGGGGCCAATAGAAAAAGATAGAGACAGCTGTTGTGGCTACCTGATCCTCATGGAGTCACCTGGGGGGAAGTTTGTTTTCTCTGTCACCAGTTCTCCCACATATTGGCCTCCTTTAATTGTAGAAGCAATTTGCAGTTAAGGGTGAACTGCAAAGAAAAAGAATGGGCTTGTTATCCTTAAGACAAGTTTTCTAGGAGAGTATTTTTAAGGTCAGTTTCTTCTTTGTTGTCCCGCGTCCTTCGTGTGCACCCAGGCTGTGTAGAGGGCTGGGAATAAAGTAGGATTAAGAGCTTCCCAGCCTTTCAGTAAAGCTGGGGAAAGCCAGATCCTGTGATGCAGCCTAGCTATTAAGCAGTATCTCTGCAAGTTCTCAGCTGAATCCTTTCAATCCAAACATTTAACCCACAGGCAACATTTTTCTAAAGCTCTGAATATCCTTTCCAGAATACTGAGGCTTTGTCTATAACAGGGCTGTCCAACTGGTGGTCTATGGGGTGCTTGTAGTCCAGGAAGAGTTAATTTGCAGCTCCCCGGCTTTCAGCAGAGGGATACTCCCCTTCATCATTCTCTGGGTTTCCCCTCCCTCCTCCAGCTTCTATTTCCTCCTTCAGATTCCAGAGGTGGTGCAGTGTGGCATAGTATAGCCTGCAGTGTCAAGGGAACATGTGGTTCAGGGCACACAGGGGAGCAGCCTGAGGCCCAGGTGAAGCTGGGGGCACCTACGTGGTGTGCAGTTCAGGCCAGGGGATCCATGGCTTGTGCTGGTGTGGCCTGTGGGGCATGCAGATATGACTACTTAGAAGTTGGACTGTCCTGGCCTAATACAGTTGTATCTGTTTAGCTAACTCATGTTGTACCAACTGAGTTAAACCAGCATACCTCTTGATACTCTTGCATGGGTTTACCTTTGCTAAATAATTAGCTAGCTAAGCTTATGCAGAACTGTGGGTGCACACACTGTTGTGCCTGTTTAGCTAAAATCAGTGCAGCATCATTTTTTTTAGTTTAACCCACGAGACTTCTGTATTAAAACAACCCTTGAAATTACAGCCTTGTAAATGTGATATTAAATCTGAGGCTCTAAGTGAGTCAGAGGAAAGTGGAAAGACTGTCATTATGGTAAAGTCATATGCTCAGTGAACCTTACTGATCTGGGCCCCAGGAGCCTGGGAGTTGTTACCCACAGTTTAAAAATAGCATTGGATGGTAAGTTTTCAGGAACCTGTGCCCCTGCATTGCTAATGCCTATATCTAGAGAGGAGGTAGATATATTTTAAAACTACCTAACAGCATGTGAGTCAATTCATACAAACACCTATGTGCAGCTCCTAGAGACTAATCACCAACTTAGAGAAGGAAGCTGGAAATATTGAAAATGGAACAACTGATTTAATGCAGGTTTCCTAGAACACCATTTCTCAACCTATGGGTCATGACCCAAAAAGTGGGTTGCAAGAATATATGAAAAGGTTGTGAACAAACTTTAAAATTAATTCTCCTTTAAAGGAGAAAAACATGGGAAACTGGGTTTTCCTTGCAGACTGGTTGAGTTCCCCCCCAGGCCCCACACCCACCCCCTGCCCCACACACTTTGGGGCTGGGGCCTGGGGGTGGGGGGCAGCAGGCCAGGAGTGAGGTGCACTGGCAGGGCCAGGGGACTGTTTTCTACTTAAACTGTTTACTGGGTTGGGGCTTGCCATCAATGTTTACAAATAGGTCCTGGTACAAAAAAGGTTGAGAACCACTTTCCTAGAATAACCCCCCTATTACCACCTTTCCATTCAATGAGGATTGTTTCCCCATCCCATGTGGATCACAACTCTTAGACTACACATAAAGAGGAATTTAATACATAAACCTGACTCGTAATTACTTACAGAAATTTTAAGGGATGCAATTCATTTTACAGACTATTATTAAAAACTCCTACTTAAGCAAAGAAAAAATACCAAAAGTGGGAATCCTGTCTCCTTTCTTTCTACAGGAACAGAAAACTGTCTCAGATGAAAGGTATTATCTCTATTGTGAGCAGGTTTTGCAGTAATTGATGCCTATTTCTTAGATAACACTTTTCATCTGTAGATCTCATAGCACTTTACACAATAAGTTGGTTAAAGAAACAGGCCTTTACTTTTAAGCTCTGAAAGCTTTGAATCTTGCCAGTGCTCATGCATAGAAAAAACATCATGTCATGTTTTTATTAAGCTGAATGCTGGCCCAGTAATAAAGTAGCAAGACTACTTATCTAAGGGCAATTATTTATGTTGCATATACGTTACTTAGTTGATTATTAATGGCCATAATACCTTCAATTTTCTCACAAAACTGACTTTTTCTGTCCCTAATTGAGAGCAGTCTGCACTTATATAGAGAGTCTCTATAAAATACTGTGCATTATTTCTGTATAGCTGTACCCTGGAATAGTCACAATACTGGTTTCTTTCCAGTATGGTCTTGTTGTTTCCTCAACTGATGCCTATATGTAAGTACTACAATAGGAGTAAACTCAGGTTTCTAATCATTCCAGTCTAAGAGGTTTATGTGATATAATTTCTGTATTGGCCCTTGAATACTTTGCTAAATCAGCATTGTAATACTGATTTTGCCATGACCAGATTTATTTAATAAAGCAAATTTCAGAGCACATGAAAAGCCCCCTCTTCTAAAAATAACCAGCTAAAGAAATGAGAGCAAGCTGGTAGCTTGTTAGATTGTTTTATCATCTCCCATTAGCCAGGAATCACTAGGAGCCTGATTGATATTGTGATGATTTTAATACCTAGCCCTTTGTTTTGTCTTTCAACTGGTTATAACCAGTCTACTTCACTTTGTTCACAGGATATTACAGAGGCAGGAACAGCAGTTCCATAATGAAGGTATGGTGCAAAACAACTAAAGGAACACCTTGGTGTATCCTTTTCCCTTTAATTGTCACAATTGGTTCTGAGACTGTATGTAGCTGCAGGTGTGAGAACATTGCCTAAACTAGGAAAAACACTGTGTAATTATTCCATTGGTAGACAGAAAACTGAGTTTACCTGAAGAGAGAATTACCCTAGGTAGCAATATTACATGCTAGGAAGCAATGTAACATACTTATGAGCCCCTTAAGACTATTCTGTAGATACAGACATTAGCAAAGTGCAGTTTTCCCACTTCATCTCTTGCACTCACTCATGTTCTGTACATAAAATATCCAAAGCGTTATCACCTTTCAACAGGGGAAATTGTCCTAATTGAGGAAACACCAAAGAATCTGGACACAATCAGTTAGAAAGAGATGTTTTTCCAAGCTCTACTCAGCTATAGAGCCTCAATGGAAGATTTCCTCTCTGAGAAATGCATAGTACCCTGTTGCCCAGTTATTCCATATTAGACTATTTTACCTTATTGCCCTTTCTTGAAATGCCCTTCTGTCTAATAAACTAATTGGTAGATTACTATATAATTATGGAGAAAGAGTGGAATATCCTACATGGGCAGACTATCCTTTAGCCTGTGGCAAGAGGAGGAACAGATTTATCTGCTATAGATTCATCCAGGGAAAGAATAGTATAGACTTATTATCTGTGTTACATGGGAGGTCAGGCCAGGTTATCACAATTATCTCTCCAGGGCTGATAATCTATTAACTACACTACATCCTTGATTATTTAAAGGGAAGTAGCTCTATTATACATCCAACTATACCCTTTGTGGTTACTTCAGTCACTGCAGATGAGGAAAGAGTTTTCTTGCTTTCTAGCAATAATTGTAACATCTGGTCCATATAAAATGCTTCCCCGATGATTCAATTTTACATCAAATTTATGTACCACTGACTCATCATACAAAGAGTACGTTCATTTTGAATGAGACTCTAATGTTAGGCTAACAGGCACACTGCATGGGATTCCAAAGAGAGACCCTCTAAAACCTTCAATCCTTGTCTTACAGGAAAAGGATTAGCCAAAGGCTGGAGGCTGTCAAATGCAAATGAAAGAGGATTCATTTTCTGTTCCAAAGTTCATGATTCCTCAGTGGAGCCTTGTTATTTTGCTGTTTTCAGCATCGCACAGTTCAACTTTTAAGTGCCAATGCTTACTTCTGATCTTGTGTCCAGTCATGTCTGACTAGAAGCAGAACAATCCAAGATTAATTAACCACATGCTACAAAAGGATTAGTTCTATCCATCACTGACCATGTATTAGGTTTTGAAACAAGTAGGAATCAGGCAGTCCATTTAATGTATGTTAGAGTAATGACTTAAACATGATAAGTCAGGAAGGTTCTTCTAGTTGAAGAACTGATTGTGGAAAATAAAGTCCCTAGGACCTAATAATCTGGAGTTTTTCAAGAAACAGCAACTTAAATTGAAAAATTCAGTTGCAAGTTGCCAAAATGATGATATTCAGGGCAAGAGGAAAGCTGTTCAATGCCCAAAGTTTTATTCAGAGTAAAACTAACTGTATCTTGAAAACAATTTGTCATTCCCCTAGTGCCCAACCTCTTATATCTTTAATTATAATGCCAGAAAATGTAAAGGGAAGTGGTTTAAAAAACATTTTTTTAAATATTCCACAAAAACTTTTAGTGGACTTCACGTACTTCTACTGCAACACAAACACTGGGATTAGGAACCTAGGTATCTGAAGGAAATAGAGACGTAGTTAGCCATTAGTCTGAAGTCAAGCAGAAAGGTTAGATTTGCATCTGATAGACTAAAAGTGTGTGTGTACGTATACATACATATACATTTATCTTTTGTGAGCCCAGGGTTATGCTATATGCATGTATACACACTTTGGTTAGTTTATGAGGTGCAAATCCACCCTGCCTTCTATCTGATGAAAAGTCCAGTTTGACTAAGGAGCAATTTGAATTTTACAACTGGCCCTTCCAAAGGCATAGCACAAAACACAGGCACTCTTGACTTCCACAGGACATGGAGGCTGCAGTGCATGAGCGAGGAAAAGAAAGCCTGGGTTAGTCAGAATGGGATATGCCAGATGGGTTCCATTGTGTTAGCAGGCTGCCAAAAACTTGACCTGTTTGCTCTTTCTGGTGAGCTTGACTCTCAAATGCTAATGATTTCAGGGAGGATAAAACTTAAATTGTCATGGTGTTTCCTACACCATCAGAATTGAAAACCATTTGTAGGTGATGTCCATTATACTGCTTCACCCCTGCTGTGATGCTGCAAGTTCTGGGGGTGGAATGTGGAATATCATAGTGCAGAGTATGTTTTGAGAACAGGAAATGAGTGTCTAAGACATAATGCAGTTTTAGAGCATGCACAAGATGCAGTACCTCCAACTTCTGGGTGCTGAATTGGGGAAGCAGGTATAAAGAGGAGTAGGTAAGGCTTGTGCATGATTTCCCCTGTTGCTCAAGTGCCAGGACACTGTTGGTACATCCTCCAAAGGAAGTAATGCTTCATGATTGTAATGTCTTCTCTGCAGTGTTCTGTGTTTCTCTGTGCTTGTAGAGGAGCACTGGCACCATCAGGTGTAATTTTGGGTACCATCATCAACAATATCTGCTCTCTTTGCCTATCAGGAGAACTTTAAGGGAAAATACATCCTTGCCTCGTGCAATGTAATTGCTAGAAAAGGAGTAGGGAAGAGCTTACAACAACCTTTTTTCAGATCAGAGCCCTTAAAACAAGAAGGTCTTAATATTTCCACCCTCGAGTCTGCTAACTGAAGAAGACGACACCCAGGCTGGTCTTCATGAGCCAGCAGCAACAGATTGCTTCACTGTTTTGAAATACATCTCCAGATGCAAGTGAAATCTCTGTCTGTGTCCTGCCTGCCTAATGGCAGTCAAGGTTCTTTGGGTGAATCTGATATATTTTATTAGACCAACTTAAATAGTTGGAAAAAACATTTCTTAGCAAGCTTTCAGGTTTAAAAACGGATTGTCAGGCTGAGAAAGCCTCTGCAGTTGGTGTGTGGTCTTCCTGGATGGAATGAATAGAAAAGAAGCCAGGTGCTGGTATGCATGCAAAAAAGGCTTTCATTGCCTTTTCTATGCTGTCAGCCACCTGATGTTCCACAGAAAGCTACAAACCACTGTAGTGGGAGTTCCACTACTCAGAGGGGGTAGATTTTAAGGAGATTCTACTTTTTTTTCCCCAATGAGTGGGCATACTGGGTCCCCCTGTGAACTTCAGTGCATCAGCTTAATGGAACAAGAAGAAATGTTATTCCTCCCATCCAGCCTCACAACTCTTTCC
>NW_005841852.1:926478-934293 GCF_000455745.1 Alligator sinensis
ATGTTACGGATTTTACCCTGGCCTTAGAGGACAGTATTATATGCTTGCCTATATCTATTGTATTTAATACACATTAACATCTAGACCACGTGTCAGAGCACACTTTGTTTTCTATTTCTGCCATGAAAGTTTGTTTTCTAAGCCTTGGAAAGAATACTCTTGAGTCACATATGTCACACACCCTTAGATGAGTTTAAATATCTCAGCTTTATTTGTAAATGTATTTTTTCAGATCACCACAGTCTTTTAAGCCACAGTCACAGAGATGTCAAAACAATGCTAGCTACCATAATGTGCATGTAGGCACCCATCTTTGTAGTATCTGGGTGCAATTTACACTAGAGATTTTCATAGACATTATACATTAGGGCTGGAAGGGACCTCGGAAGATCATCGAGTCCAGCCCCCTGCCTGAGGGGCAGGAAGTCAGCTGGGGTCATAGGATCCCAACAAGATAAGCATCCAAATTTCTCGTGAAGGCGTTCAATGTAGGTGCTTGAACCACCTCTGATGGCAGGCTATTTCAGACCTTGGAGGCTCGGACAGTGAAGAAATTCTTCTTTATGTCCAGCCTGAAATGGTCTTGCTGAACTTTATAACCGTTTGACCTTGTCATCCCTTGGGGCTCTCTGGTGAACAATCGTCCCCCCAGATCCTGGTGAACAGCCCGATAAACTTATAGGTGGCCATCAGATCACCCCTGAGCCTGAACTTTTCCAGGCTGAAGAGTCCCATAGCTCTCAGCCTGTTGTCATAATGTCTGTTTTCCTGACCTCTGATAATGCGCATGGCTCTTCTCTGGACTCTCTCAAGCTTCTCCACATCCTTTTTGTATTATGGAGCCCAAAACTGGACACAGTACTCCAGCTGCAGCCTCACCAAGGCCAAGTACAATGGGAGAATGATGTCCTGGGATCTACTTGAGAAGCATCTATGCATGCAAGCCAGCGTTGTGCTCACTTTACTAGCTGCAGCATCACATTGAAGGCTCATGTTCATCTTGTGGTCAATCATGACCCCCAAGTCCCCTTCATCTGTAGTGCTAGCCAATGTAGCACTGCTGAGCCTATAAGGATGCTGCAGGTTTTTCTTCCCAAGGTGGAGAACCTTGCATTTTTTAGTGTTAAACACCATCAGGTTCTCGTCCGCCCATTTCCTGAGCCTGTCAAGGTCAGCCTGGATTGCCCTCCTGTCCTCAGGTGTGGATGCTTTACCCCAGAGTTTGGTATCATCAGCGAACTTGGCCAGTCTGCTTCTGACTCCAATGTCCATATCATTAATGAAGATGTTGAACAATATGGGTCCAAGGATAGAGCCTTGGGGGACCCCTCTGGTCACAGGGCACCATGACGATTGACTTCTGTCAACCACTACCCTCTGGGTCTGACCACTGAGCCAATTTCCCAGCCAGCGTCAACCAGGTCAACTCGGGCCCGGCCAGGTGGCTTCTCCAGCATGTCAACCTGGGCATTGGACCGGTAGGCCTGCCGGGCATCCGGTCAACCAGGGCCAGGGCAGGCGGCTTCTCTGGCACCATGTCAATTTAAAAGCCAATGCTTACACTAATAACAAGAAAAAACACCACAGTCACAAAGTGCTGCTATTTTAAGCAATAATCCCCCCCAAAAAACAAAACCTAAACACCCCATGCTTCTATCCTCAAAGCTACACACCCCTTTGTGGACAGCATGAAAACAAGAACTATTAATTAATAAAAATACTTGGCATTACAATATCCAAGGATGGTTTAGGCTTAGATCTAGTAGGTATGTCCACACAAGATGTTTACTGCACAGTTGAGTCATTAACTGCACAATAAATGTCTTTGTGTCTACATATGTGCCCCTATTAGGTTACACAAAACTAATAAACTCCACAGCAGGATAATACTTGTAAATACAAGTATACTCTGCTGCAGTTTTTTTTTTGTGCACAGCAGCGCACGTATAGATGCTGCCCCAGCTGGCTGGGGCACAGGGTGCTTCAACACAGGGCTAGCTGTGGGGTAGCCCCTGCTCTGAAGCACCCTCAAGCCCCAGCCAGTTGCTCTGCAGCATATGGAGCCTGACTGGAGTAGCCAGCCAGGCTCCATGTGCTGTGGAGGGGTTGGCTGAGGCACAAGGGTTTTTCCCCACACTAAAGCACATCTGTGCCTCAGCCAACCCCTCTGCAGCACATGGAGCCTGGTTGGAGCAGACCTGGGCTGGCAGCCTGACCCCTTGGATCCCCTGCCAGCCTGGGCTGCTCCAGTCAGGCTCTACGTGCTGTGCATGAATAAACTCTGGAGCAATATGCACTGGAGTTTTTTGCTCCTGGGCTCACATTCAAATGGTGTGGCTGGGAGCAAAAAACTCCGGAGCAATAAGCTCCGGAGCTTATTTGTGTGTATTATCTGCATGTGTAGATGTGCCCAGTCTGTACTATTTAGCGTTGCGGCTAAAACATGGAGTATGTTCACACCCATGTGTTCTGCCCCTGTAGATAACCCTCCTTTCTGGTGATAGTATACCGGATCTGCCAAGCCGAGCAAGGCAACTGGCAGACAGACGAAGAGAAATGTGGATGGTAGTCTTGACTCCTGCTGTGGTCTCTTCATCGGCTGGTTTCTTAGTGGTTATTCTAGTGGCAGAGCCTGTCAGAACCATATGGATGTGTATGGACTCGGGTGGCTGAGTAATAGCATTAGGGAGCTGCTACTCGCCAGCAGAAACAGAACTATCAGCAAAGAGGCATATAAGTATAGACAACGCCTTAAATGCATTTCTGATGGGAATGTATTCCAGTGGTAAGAACCTGAGGCATGCACCATTTCTTTGCCCCTAGGTTTTTCAAGACTAAATAGAATTTTTTTTTGCTAAGATTAGCTGTTTCTTGGTCATTAGGAACAGGAATTGTAGAAAACCACTGCCATAATCAAAGGGATTTCTTTATACATGGATCTGACAATTCTTAGTAAACCACAATGATAAAAAAAAGCTATCCCGTGAACTTGCTGGCCCCAGTGTTTTACCACACTCCTGCCAGACGACAGGAGGAGCTAGGCTTTTAGAAAAGCAAATGATATACCTAGAACAGTGGTGACCAACACATTTGGGTGCTACAGGACAGATGAGTGGCATGCAGTCGATCCATGGTTCCATTCCAGTGCATGGAGCTTCATCATCTGGCCTGTGAGGCTTCCCATAGGTCTGGAAATTTGGCAGCAGAGTGAAGAACAGCAGTGTTAATTGCCACAGTTCCAGGAGCTGTGACAAAGCATCTACCGCTCTCCCACCACCAAATTTCCAGACTTGCAGGCCAGCTGACATGACTCCACAGGGCTCATGGACCATATCTTGATCATCCCTGACCTGGAGGACTACATTTTCAGATGACTACAAGCTGGGATTTCCATTTCCTCACTTCTTCCCTCAAGAAAATCCCTTCCTTCTTGCATCATTCAGTGAAGTTTTCTGCTTTGTGAGACAGCAGAGCAGCTTAGTTCTTTCATGTTCAAACTCCAAAGCTGGATCCGCACTGGTATAAATGGGTGCAGCTTCAAAGAAGTCAGTAAGCTGTGCCCACTTTCACCAGCAGGTTCTTGTATTCACTTGAATATTCTCTGTCCTCCCCTAAACACTGTAAAAAGGGACCAGGCACAGTAATTAACCAATTGTCTGTCTTCACTTTATTAGCACAAAGGGTAATTACAGCAGCCATAGTTAATTAATAGTATCTCCCTCTGACTGAGAAATAGGTCCCAGGCAACCTCTTTTCACAAGGGAAAAGTCTGTGCATCCCAGAGATTTCGCATTGGTTTGCAGATGCATTGTAAACGTATTCTCAGCTAGGTATTCAAATATGAAGGAGTATTTATCTAAAAGGATGCACATTATGCTCAAAGTGCATTCTTTTTCCACCCCAATCCTATGTTTAGGCATATATTTAATTCAAGCATGTGAGCAGTCCTTTTGAGATGAAGAGGGCTGCTTATGTATAATAAGTTAAGCTTGTGTGCCAGTGTATGCAGCATAGGGCTACAGCAAGGTCCTTAAACAGGAGTCCCTGACAAAGGAGCAAGTCAACCTTATTTAATGATAATTCTTACTAAATAATATAAATATTTCTACTGAAATACCACCTGAGTCTCCTTCTCAAGAAGTTAACCTGATAGGAGACTTAAGTAAGTTTAGAACATGAGCTTTGGCCAGACAATACATTATATTGTAGGGTCAGGGAGAAAGACTTCAAAATGCACTTCAGAGCTGGTGGGCAGAAAAGCCATCTCTACAGCTAGCCAGTACTTTGGCCTCCCAAATAAATTAATTAGGGCACATGTTTACCCAGGTGAGTTGTTGTCTTGATTCCCCTGTACACAAGGATGACATAGTGGGGCATTTGAGTCAAGTGTAGCGGGGTGCAGATAATTGTGCAGGCTTGAGCATAGTAAGAGTATTTTGTCTCACAACTTGCAGCATTGCTTAATGTATGGTGTGATCTGCTACTATTATGAATAACAGCTTTTGACAGAGAAGTCAAGGGTACTGGGTTTATTTTGTGAATCATGTGTAGGTGTTTCTACACCTAATGGTACTAATTCTGTGCAGCATGCTTTAAAGGATTTCACAGCACCCTGTTCAATAATTACTAGAGGTGCACTGAGACATCAGTCTGATATAGGATCGGCACCGATATAAAGAAAATTGTGTGTGTTGGAAAAGGCTTTATGTGGCTGATAATTTGGCTGATAAATGTCCATGCATGTGCACAGCATGCAGGCAGCAAGGAGCAGAGCCCAGCAGCTTGGAGAGCTGTGTGTAGTTGGTAAGTCTGTTGGGGTGGGAGGGGAGGGGTGTTCTGGGGTGTGCCCCCTGGATTCATGGGGGGTGGGGGGAGGGTGCAGCTGTAGGCTGGGGCTGCAGCAGCACTGGGCTTTTTCTGGCAGGGGCTGGGCTGGGCTGCACTTGGGGCAGGCGCCAGCGGCGCTGGGAGGGTTTTATATGGGGGCTACAGCAAAATTTGGGGTGGCTGTAGACCTCCTCTATCCCCCTCCCAGCACTGCCACCACCTGCCCCAAGTGCAGCCTACCCCAGTCGCCTCTGGGAAGAGCCCGTGCTGCCCAAGCCCCAGCCTGCAACTGCAGCCCGCCCTGCCCCGCAGAGATCCTGGGGGACATGCCCTCACCGCCTCGTGCCCTCCCATGCGCACAGCGGCAGGAGCCACCCCTGTGTACCCCGGATGAGCCACAGCTTCATCCCATGCTCTGCCCTGGCTGGCCCCACTTCCTCCCTCACTTCCTGCCCCACTTCCTCCCTCACCACAGGGGCCTTGATCTGCTCCCCGTGCCCCTTCCCTCCCCTCCCCTCTCCTCTCTCTTTCCACCATAACAGCTGCGTCGGAAATTGGATTGGTATTGGCCAATATGCCTCCTTAAAAATTGGCTATTGGTACCAGCCCCCAAAATGTCTATTGGTGCACCTCTAATAATTACTGACGTGGGCCCTTGTTAACTGAGCACTATCTAGAGCCAGTTGTCATAACCCAAAGGTATGATTTTGTGTGTGCTTCGGCACTAGAATTATACCCGCTAAATTGCAGCTTCGTTGCACGGTGGAGTTTTCTGCTGCAGAGGAGAACCCCGGTGCAAGGGAGAATTTCCCGCCAATTTGTAGCTTTATTTGCAGGGTGCATTGCTCAAGTTGCAAGAGAAATGCACGGTGCAAAGGAGTTCCCGCCACCCGCATACAAATTTGTTCCCCGCTATTGGCTAGTTAGCCATATAAGAGGCTTGAGCGGTTTCCGCCCAAGCTAAAGAGAACTCCACATCCATCTCGTGGGGACTCTGGGTACACGGCAGGGTAATAGAAACCCTGTGTGAGATTCAGAGGGGTTTGGCAACCTGATCCATCGCCCACCTCTTTCTGTCTTCGAGCGATAATTTTTATAAGACGTATCTACGAAGTTTCTATTTCGGTGGCGCGCTTGTCCAGGGCATCCGGAGCTCTGTTTCCGTGGAGCCTAGCAAACTCCACGTGGTCGTTCGTGTTGTTTTGTCTGTAACCGCAACTCAAGCAAGTTTTCCAGCCTGCACCGCAACCATCTCCGGTGTAAGTAAACAATCTTTCAATCTACCATTACGAGTCCGTGCCTAATTCTAGCGTGTCGCCCGTTCTCTCCGACCCCGCGTGCCCGGGCTGCTGGCCACAGCCCGCGCAGAGCACAAAAAGGGGCCTGGCTCGCGCCCGGCCCGCACATTAGTATGTCAGTGTAGAACAATTCTGGTAGCTTCTACATCAAGTAGTTCTGGTCCCCTTATTAATGTTTATATATCCTCCCTAGCGCTGACTTTTTCAGTACTTCTAACTTTGTATGTCTCCCTTCCAGCTTTGTATTTTTTTCTGTTTACAGTAACAGTAAAAGAGAAGCACTTCCCTGCTATATTTGCTGAACAGAGAATTATTTTTGACAGACAAAACTTTATACTAATGAGGGTACAAAATCACTCAAACTATAAAATAATACCAAAGTATAAGTTAAATTAAGAAACCACTTTCAACAGTAATATGACAGGAAACCAGCTTTATATAGAACAGTAATATTGTTTTACAACACTGCTCTATTGACACCTTGATATATTCACTTCTTTTTTGTCCAGTAGTAAGTGAAGGCACTATGCTCTGGTGGAGGAATGTTTCAAGATCTGCCTCAGATACCTCTTTATATAACTGCAATGCGAGCGCCTCTCCTTCTGTGCAACAGAATTATGTAGAACTCCCACATACACCACACCCATATGTATGCTCAGTTTCCTTCAGGCATTAATAGGGCAAAAGTTTTTTTCTTTTTCTTTCTCTGGCCTGAGGTAAGCAAAGTGGGTGTTGTAGTTTGGTTTGTGTGGTTACATGTAGCTCATTCTGCTAATTGTTATTTTGACACAGTATTCAGCCAGGAATGTCTTTCATCTTATCTGAGTTTTCTTCTCTTCCCCAATTAAATGTATTTTTAAAGTGGAAATGCTGTTGTGAGATTCTGTGCGTTTTATTCCCTTTTAAGAACTTCAGATCAAATGAGTAAAACTGGGTTATTTCTGTCTTGTGTGACAACAGCCCTGATATATATATTTTATCCTCCATTCAGTTCTATTTATGTAGTCCCGTTACTTTTCATGTATTAGTGTAAGCGTAACTGATAAACACTTCTCTTGGTACAAAAGAAAAATAAAATCTAGGCCATTTTCCTCAGCTCTTCTGGTTCTCCAGGCCTTTAGAGGGGGTGGAGGCAGGGTAAAAATTAGCAAAAATTTAAATTCATCATTTGGTTGAGATGCCCTGACTGATATGCCTGCAGAGCAGATCTACTGACCAGGGAAGTGTTTTCCCTTTAGAATAAAACTATGCCCCCCAAAACGACCTCATGCCTACAAGTCCTGCAGGCTCCTCTGTCCGGCTTCCTCTGCAATGAGGTAGCTTAGACCTCTTCTCTATCTTCTTGCTGCAGCCGAAGGTCTGCTGTGCACAAGGAGTGAGAGCCATATCCTGCGGTTGTTCAGATGCTTTTAATTTTACAGCTACGCTGGTCCTTCACCTTGAAGCGGGACAGAAACCAGCTGGACCAGGAGCAGCCCAGGACCCACAAGCCCGCGCCAGGGCTATCAGCGTCTCCCCATGAAAAGCAAACTAATGAACATCACGTGACGCCGAGCGCTCTCAGCCGCCCTCGCCTGCTCTCCCATTTGTGGACAGCGAGCAGCCCGCAACCCCCAGCATCCATCAGGCACCCGCCAGGGACCACAACTCCCATTATGCACTGCAACGCCCCAGTGGGCGGGTCCGCTCT
>NW_005841852.1:934943-942415 GCF_000455745.1 Alligator sinensis
CCCCCCTCCCCCCCTCCCCCAGGTCCCTGGCACGGGGAGACCTCGGACTTGCTCTGTGTGAGTGAGTGTTGGGTGCACACCTGTACCTCAGCTGGGAGCATTTCTCAAGAGACCTGCCCGAGCCTCGAGCCACTCATGTGGACACATCCACCATTTTTAAACTTTTTAAGGACGGTGCTGCGCTCTCTCTGGGATTTTTAGACGTTTCCCTTTTTGTGTCACTCTTCTGCCTCCCCATTTCACCCAGCCATTGCTCTAGTTTCTCTCTCTCTCTCCCCCCCCCCTCCCCCCCTTGTTATAATAGGGGGCCTGAACAGATCTGATATTTTTAAGTGCCAGGAGAAGCTGCCCTGGAGCTGTGTCCATCTGCCTGAGTGAACAGGTCCATCTTTCTTTCCTTGTGGCTGTTGGATGTGATGGAACTCATGTTTGCGGAGTGGGAGGACGGGGAAAGGTTTTCATTTGAAGACTCTGACCGCTTTGAGGAGGACTCTCTTTGTTCCTTCATCTCGGAGGCCGAGAGCCTTTGCCAGAACTGGAGAGGATGGAGGAAGCAGTCAGCTGGACCCAACTCACCCACTGTCAAAATGAAAGGTGAGATCACTGGGTTGTATTGAGGGTTATGGTATGCTTGGGGATGAAACTTCTGGGATGGCTGCACATGGGAGGATGTGAAGATATGCTGGGACCATCGAAAGTACAAGCAAAATTCAGGTGCTTTGTCAGGGTGGTTCAGGACAAGTGCTTGAAATTTTGCAGAAGATGTGCATGAGGTTGCTGGTTGACAAAAGTTCAGTTTGCTTTTTAATATTCTTCTTGGAGTCTTCAAAAACAGGTTGATATGAGCAAGGTACAGACTTAAGTGGGAATAATTGCTCACTGCCTCCCAGTTGTATTTGAATAAATTGTTGTTTGGCATGGTCTAATTACAACAGTGCTACTAATGAAGAAGCTTGTAAGCTTGCCCTGTGTTTCTATAAGCGACTCTGTTTTCCTTGTTAGTTTTTTATTGCACTTGATTCTACTAGTGTTTGTAGCAGTTTCACCTGTAGTTATAGAAATGGAGGTGGCCTGGAGTCCTGTTGCAAGATGCAGCAGTGTTTCAGCTCTGTTCCAAGGTTGATTTTATTTGTGCCCTGTTGACAGTTACCCCTTCTGAGTCTGAGACAGTTTTGGATGTTGATACCATATGTTGGACTATTTTCAAATAATAATCTGCTAACTTTTAATCTGAATTGACTCTTGTTTGTTTGAACCATGGTGTCTCCACACTTCTCAAGTAACTTTACAACAAAACTTGGGAATAACCAGGTGTAAAGTTAACAGAGCTTGTTCCCTCCAAAGCTCTATCTCTCTTGATACTAACCTGCACAATCCTTACTTACTTTTCTGTGACTGCACCTCTCTTCTGACCTATAATACTTCCTGCTTTTTCCAAACCTAGGCCTTTCTTGAACAGCAAATGATGCTTGTAAGGAGTTGTTGTGATATGGTAGTTTTTTGATGTGTATGGATGTCCAGTTGGCATTAAGTTAGGACTAGAAAATGCATTTTATTAGAGCCTTGTCCTTCCCATAGTAGCGTAATATATATATTTTTTTTCTCTGTTTAATGAACTTGAGCCCTGGCATTGGTCCAGGATATTTACCTTTTGTGTGTCACTGCTGAATGTCTCGGAGCTACAAACAATACTGGGAAAGAAGGGTATAATGGGGAAGAAAAAGGACTTGGACTAAATGAAATTGTTAGCTGAAATGCTGTTTTGGGGGAATTACTTCCATGACAGGTTGATTTCAGCATTGAACACTCCACTTAATCCTATGTAAAATGTAGCAGCATTTTCTGTCAAAGCTGTCTCTTGCTGATCAATATCTTAAGATGTAGGAACAAGGGCTTGCCTCAAAGGAGCATATATACTATGAGGCTCTCTTATTCCAGCATGTCTTACTTCGAACACTGTTACCCACATTAGCACTCCTGAAGCGATTGTTGCTGGAGGTGTAAAAACATATCAATATGGAGACAGATCTCTAGTTTAGCAGAGAGAGGTGTGTGAGACTTCCTGCATAGGACTGTGGGACAGATTGAGATTTGAAAAGGTTGCGATACTCTTCTGAACTTAGCCTGTGAGTTGTCAAAATGAGACGCATTCAGCTGTCCTCGAAATATAACTGTGCTGCTGGACTCCACTGAACTGCTTCCTTGGCTCTTTGGTGAGGCTTGAATGTGTGCCCATGGGCTCTGCCAGATTACTTTGGCATGGTTACTTTAGCTCAGTCAGAAGGAAATGTCTGTATCACTTGAACATCATCCACTTGCTGCAACAAAGTAAGAAATCACTGTCAGTAAACTATGCATATCTTTCTTGGTCTCCTTTCTACGTCAAGCAATGAAATTGTTAACAGTGTTTAAATTATCACCGTTATATTAACCAGATGAATGGGACAGGACACGCCTTGGAATAATTGTTCCAGGTTCTCTGCAAACCTGTGTGCACAGCTTTAGCTATACTTGGCTCACATTTTTTAGACTTTATTTGCAGCCATAACTACCAGAAACTTTTATTTTTCTTTCTCTAAAAGAAAGCTGGTCTTTCACAGAACAGGACAGCAATTTGAAAGAGAGGTATGTCTGGTTCATGGCTGTGTACTGGCTTTTCCTAAATTGTGGTCAGGGTTAATTTATAAAGTGCATGCAAAGAGATTTTACTTTATAGGTATAATTCATGAAGTGTGTATTTTGCAAAACTGAAATTCTTGTGAACATTTAAATAAAGCAGTATTTAAAAAAATGGCAGACTGCACTAGTTTTCTTTTTCATATGTAGAATCAATAGCATGATATTTAAATGTATTTTTGTCTAATGGGATTTTTTGTAGCTATTGCTGAGTCTACACTGCAGCTCAATTCATGTGTACTTGTATTAGTTTTTTGGGGGAGTTTCAGTATAAACTTGCACTGTAGCCAAAACCGTTTGAGAAGTAGTTTTTTTGGCAATGATGAACGTTTTTACTTTTTAAAAGACTGATCTTGTTTTTGTTACTTTAGTTGATTAAGTTGTTTCTAACACCCTCACTTTTAGCACATCAGGTCAAATTAATTCTTATATCTAATGTTTGGTAATTGCTTATTTGTAATATTGATCCAGTAGCTTTCAGATTTTCTACTTGGAATGAGAAGGAACCACCTTATAAAAACAACTGAAGAGTGGAAAATTATATGAGTTAGCCACACTTTGATGGAAGCACACTATGCAGTGATCTTTCCACCTTCCAGCAATATGTTGGATTCCATCAAACCAAGTCCTTACAAGGGTTTACAATGCTAAGTCCTCTCCTTCCCACATAAATATCAAAGGATATTTGAGTCTGCCCATTAGCCAGCCTCCTATTTTAATGCCTGAACCCATTTGCACTTCTAGGCTTCCAGATAATGTTTTGTTACCCAAAAAGCACAATGAAAACCTGGAGGATCTTGTAACTCTTCCAAACTAGTAAAAATGAAATTAAAATGTTCAGTCCCTGTTGAAAGTAGATTCTAAGGTTTTTAGCATAAAAACATTAGGCAGATTCTTTTGTGAAATAAGTTTAAAGGGGGAGGAGGAAGAGTCACAAGCCCACTCTGCTGGATTTTTCAGGGAAAAAACGTTTTTCATATTCAGTCTTTCCACCCCCAGTCTCTCCCGTCTCCACGTTTATCAAGGACAAATGTTTACCAAACACTTATCAAGCTGCCAGGAATACTGCAGAACTGCTAAGTAGTGTGTTCACAATTTTTTTTTTTGCTCAGTTTAGTATCTACATGTTCACACCAGCTACTGCTGAATGTGTGGTAAGGACACAAAACTGTTTAGTGTTAAAACTGTATTTGTAACAGGCAACTTATGTGAAAAGAACTTATTTTTTTATTGTCAACTTGAACACTAGTAAGTGGCTAAAGCATGCAGTGAGGAATTGTGGCAGCAGGTGGTCACCCAGAAAACATTCTCATTGGCTATAGATAGCTTGTGGCAAGTTGGTAGGACTTCTTTGAAGGACTATAAATTATAATGTACTGTGTCATTTGTTCTGAAGCCCCTGGGAATTCTTACTGTATTAAATTGTGTGTAATGCTTGGTAAAAGACAAATTTGAGAGAGGCAAAGACAGAACATTGAAGAATTCTGGAAAGTTTGGCAGAGAGACAATGAAGAGGAATAAAGTTTATTGCAAAGATGTTATGCAAGACGTATCTAAATTTCTGAAATAGTGACTAATTTTCATGCTTTAAAAAGGACAAAGAATAAATAGGCTTGACAACCAACACCTTGTTCTCCCTGCGCTGCCTATAGAATGCAAAGGATGTTAAAGTTAATCACAGAATAAACTCCTGCAACAGCAACTTATAGAGCATACTTGTTCAATCCTTTATGTTCTTCTCTCCAGACTTGAGAGATGACATCGATAGTACCATGTATCCAAGGCAGTATTTGGCTAGCCTGCATATTTCTGTGTGTTACATGGCCCAAACTCCCTTACTGTAGTTTGTCATGTTGCAGGTTGAAGGCTTAATGCAAGTAATCCAGTCTTTATATGTATAGGACATACAAGTGAACAACACACTTGTTCAATTGTTATGTGGTTAAACATTTTCCAACACTTGAAAAATCTGTTTTTGCCAAAACACAACTGCAAAACGCTATATTATATCACTGCTTCTAAATGTAGCCATGAGATAGCTATGTATATTTTAAAAAACAAAAAAAACAACCCAAAACACTCTGGTGCCAGTGAGCAAAAGTACCTATATTAAATACCTAGCTTAGGTCCTTTTCAAGGAAGTATAAAAATCTCTAAATATTGCAGAGAAGTACACTTCCATGATGATCAGAAGTGAGGTATCCACTGAGAACCACCAAAAGGGAATGTAAGGGGAGGACTTGGCTGCTTAGCAAGGTTAGATGTAGATGTCTGTAAACTGCTGGGGGGAAAAGGATCTCTCGTTTTGAACCTAATCCAGTGTGTTGTGGCTGGTGTAGGAGGTGGTCCTGGTTCTTCAAAAGCATCAAGGAATGTGAAAGTTAAGGGGGGAAAAAAGCTTGGATTACTGGAATAATTAGGATCAGGGAAGAAACTGCAAAGGGAAGCTGTGAAATCACTAGAACTGGCAACTGAGCAGACCAAATTCTAGTGACTCATTTATTGAGACTGGTCAGTTGTAATTAAAGCACCTTGCTTTGTTGCAGGAGTACAGAAGCAGTGTACAGTCCTCTTCCAAATCCAGTGTTTCAGGTTTATCATGAAAATTCTACCCAGTGATATCTCCAACTTTTTGATTTTTTTTCTCAAGATGAACCAAATAACTGATTAAAGCCTATTTGTGTGCCTCTACCTGGTTTCTACCCCCTTCCCTGAGTGTTGTTTATTTGCAGAGCTCTTGTGAGGCACTTTATTGTCTTTGTGTACTTCCCTCAAGAAAGAATACAGGAGAAAGAACATAAAGATTTATCAGGTACAGGCTTGTTTTTCCTGCCAACTGTATTTATACTGGTAACTAGAAATTCAGTAGTCTTAAATTTATGCTTCCCTTTCCTTCTCTAGGGTCCTGTGGGTATTTCTGGCCCCTGTTTCTGAATTTTTCTCACCTTTTATTTAGGGGCTTTCCTGGAATTTTTGGGGGGCTTCCTTTTAAATACTTGTTCCTGCTCCCCTGCACCTTGGATATTCTGATATTGCTGGAAGGCCACAGACCGTGCCATTGGCCTGAGATTTGAAGAGAACAATGGGGTTGTCCTTTAACTGAGTGCATATCTTTGTATAAATCTGTGTTGCTTTGCTTTCTCTTTCCTTTCTTTGCTTGTCCCCACCCTCTCAAAGCATTTCTTAATTTATTGAAAAACTTTGGTATGTATTTACCTTTGGATAACTTGTGTGTGTGAACTACTCTGAGGTAAACCCCAGTGAAGATTTAGGTGCTTTGGGTGTCTTTACACATGCTTGCAGGGGGGGGGGGAAGGGCATTTTAATTAAAGTGGCTCTCAGGAGCTGCTCTAATTAAAGCACCCTCAGTGTCTTTTGTGTATTCAGCATCCTGCACTTCAAGTGACAGTGGGGGCACTTTTAACTAAAGCTCATCAAGTGAGTTTTAATTAAAAGCACCCCGGCTCCATTTTTGAAGCGTGGGTACATACGTGTAATGCCGAGGCTCCTGGCATGTGTTAATTAGTACACTCCAGCAGACTCTATTAATTGAATCTGCTCCAATGTGTGCTAATTAGCATGAGTCAGAGCAGGCCTTGGGCACGTGTGTAGGTAGGTGCTGTTCAGTTTTACCCTAGGGTAAATCCTAGGTTGGATAGATTTATCTTGTAGTTAAATTACAGTCTGTTGCTTCTGCTTTGTTTTTACCTTAGGATAATTCAAGTACAATAAAATCATTTTTAGTGGTAAAAATAGTTGCCTGCACTCTTGACTGGAGTAGCAGGATAGAGTTAACTTTTGTCAGTTTGATTCTGTTGGGCCACAGCTGTGACTGGCTTGTGCTGCGAGTAGAGAGCAAGGAGAGATCAGTTATTTGGCTGTCACACCTACCAGAGGAGCTCATACCTGGAGGCTGTACCCATAGTACATCTCCAGCATGGCCAGTAAGAAAAGCAAGCTGGAACTAAGAAGGACATACTGCTTTTATGGTCACTGCTGAGAAAGGGCTATGGGCTGGAGCAGAAGAAAATGCTATCTTGTTGGGCAATTAAAAAGAAAAATAGGTGGAGAACCTGTAATTCATTCCCCAACTAAAATGCTGTGAGGGATTGTTAATTGTGGCTTGTTAGTTATTACATCTGCTACATCACTGAACCTCAGCATCTAGATTTTCTGGGCCTGGTCTCAAAAAGAGCAGACCTTCCCATAGTTGAGATGAATCTTTTGAGGTTTCTCAGGTACCTGCTGGTGATTTTTACATATCCATTGCTTTGTCTCCAAAAGTGTGATTGTTTGGCTTTGTATAACTTTCAGAGTTGGTCCACCTCCAAAATGGCAATAGCGTAACTCTTACAGGGTAGTGCTGTGTGCTTGCATTCTCTCTTGTTCAAATGTAATGGATATAATCTGTTTGCTCCAGGAATCAGTGGTCAGATGCAACATACTGTGACAATTTACAGCTTTGGGATTCGTATTCAGACTGAAGAATAGCAACAAAGCCATAAGTTAGTTATGTAAACTTAATTCAGGGAAACTTTATTGTCATACAAGCTGTCTTTCTCAAAATACTCTAGATCGGGGGTGGGCAAAATACGGTCCACGGGGGCCCCTAAAAATTTAGAAAATTAATGTTTATCTGCCCTTGGTTCCTGCCAAAAATGACCTGGCAGGGGCTTCTGGCCTGGGAACACATGGCTGCCCTGGAACCTCAGGGAAGGGGGGCAGGGAAGAAGCCTGGGAAAAAGTGGCCTGGGGAAAAGCAGAGTGTGGGTGGGGGGAAGGCGGCCTTTGCCTGC
>NW_005841852.1:942962-963633 GCF_000455745.1 Alligator sinensis
ATGCTGTAGCCACTTGTAGCCTACGTGGGGCTGCCTGTGCCTGCTCCAGACAGTCCTGCGTGGGCTGCAAGTGCCTGCAGCAGGGAGCGCCGGCCACAGGGCGGGTGAGGGGCCGCTTTTCCCCAAGCTCAGCACCAACTTCTTCCCTGCCGGCAAGCAGGGGGTTGGGGCTGTGCGCTGCCCCCAGCCTGTACCGCGGGGCTGGGGGGCACTGGGTGTGAGTGGGCATGGGAGCCAGCGGGAACGCAGGCTCGCGCCGGTGTCCTGGGACCAGTGCCGGCGGGGCCCAGAGCAGGGTGGCAGGAGCGCGGGGTCCCAGCCGGCAGGGGCTCTCTGGAGCTGGGCCAGCTTTCCCCTTTCCCTGCTGGTGCAGCCCAGCCCGGCTCCACAGACACCTGCCAGCCTGTGCCCCGTTTTTGGGCCCCACCGGTGCTGGCCCTGGGACATTGGTCCCAAAGTGATGACGAGGGGGGCGGGGCACCTGTCAAGGGGCGGGGCTAACCACATGGCCCTTGACAGCCTACCAAAACAGGATTAAGTGGCCCTCTGCCTGAAATAATTGCCCGCCCCTGCTCCAGATCTATAGATATAGAGTGAAATTTTGAAGCATAAACAAGGGAGGCAGTCAGGTGAGATTTGAAGAGTGTGGGATTTGGATATAACATGACAGAAGTAAAAGTTGTTCCACGTAACAGGTAGCTACCAAGGAAAAGGCTTTCATCCCAGTACTGGCAAATTGAGGGTAAAACATTAAGGTATAACCAGGCCCTCTTTATCTTGCTGTTGTATATGATATCTTCAGGTCAACCAATGCTTCATAAAGTATTGTGTAACAATGACAGTGTAGTTAACTTTTAATGTATGAGCAAATGCAAACTCAATGTGTTAAGCTGCTACAAAAATGAATATGGGATTAGGAATGGCTTAAATATTAAAAATAAATTTATTTTGCAATACTGTTTTTTCCCACCAAAGCAGCTTATTTTCATATAGCTTATTTAATGCATCTGGATTTCTATGTAATCTGTTTGTTTTTTAAAAATAGATTTATTGTATGTTATATTCAAGAAAATTTAGGTGCCCCAACAAGCCTTGATATCTCCATTTAGAGTTTAAGGCAGTTGTAAAGATGCTTTTATCTCCAGTTGGCATCCTTGGTCATCTGTGGGTTCACTGATGACTTCCCTATTTACTGGAAGACTCAATCCTCCTATCAAAGGGCTGCTGACAACATATTACATACATAATGCTACTATTTAGCTTAGGCAGGAATATACAGCTGCTTGTCCACGTTGAATTCTTGATGGTCTGGATTACCATTTTTACTTGTCTGCTGAGAAAATGGTTTAAAAATGGTTACAATTGTCAGTAAAAGGAATTTGATGTCAAGGAGGCATTTGGAGAAATGACAAAAAATGAACAGCAGAGATCATTGAGCACTCCCAAAAGCCATTCAACAGAGGAAACCTGCGTATTCCTGGAAGACTGGGAAGGCCACTGTATGAGTGCTTTAAGGAGAAATGGAATCAGAACTTGGGGTAGAGGTGATTATCTTTTATTAGACCAACTAGATTTTTGCAAAAACATTCTTTAATTGCAAGGTTTCAGGCACAAGCACCCTTCTTCAGGCATGAGAGAAAAGATTGTACAGGTTCTCCTGGGTAGAAATGAAAAGTTCATATTTCATAGGAGAGTTGAAAGTGTGGTAAACTCTCCTGTTTGGAGCAGTTCATTTTATATGCAGATTGGGTTCAGAGAAAAGTTGGAATAATCTGTTTACCTCAAAGTTGTTTGGTGGTAAGCAGGGCGTAGTCGTATTTCCTTCTGGTTATGGTGTTTCATATTTCGCAGAAGAGTATAAAGATGGAATGCTCTTCTGGGCTGGCATTTCTTATGTAAAGGAGAAATGCACAGTTGACATTTAATAATACCTAGATTTCATGGAATCCTTTCAAAGGAGACTAATACCATCGTTAGTATAGGAAAACTAAAATACAGGCAGTGAAATGACCTGCCTAAAGCCATGGAGACCAAAATCACTTTGTATAGGAGAGGTAGAGAGTCAGGAATGAAACACAGGCAGTAGACACAAAATTTCGTTGGATGTCATACAAGAGAGAGAGAAAGTGTGTAATGAAAATGTGAAGCAAATTCTGAATACCTTGGGTTTCAACATTTCTATGTTAGCTTTATTCCACGTATGTTAGGAGGCTTTTTCATCCTTCTCCATTTCCGAAGTAACATCCTGAGTCAAAGCTGATTCAGCCTTTAGTGTCTGAAGTGCAGGAATGTCTTTTAGCAAGATTTTATAGGTTACAGCAGTTAGAGATCTATAAGGCTTTCCACACATACAGAAATCTGTTTAAGCCTAAAATCCATTTAAAAATGTTGTTCAGAATACTTGTTGTCTGAGCAGCTTGCAAATGTTGCAACTTTAGTTGAAACCTCTCCTAGCCCATCTTCCCTACAACCCCCAACTATCACGTTTATCAAGTAGATTAAATCTCTACAAATGTCTGTTTTTGAAATTATCCATAATATCCATGAGACACGGAGAACTAATGAAATACTGTTTGTTAAAGCAGGGAAGTCCACACTCCAAGCAGCTGGGGCTCCATGCCTAATGTACCACACCAGTGAAAGTTGCGTGCCACGTGTTTGCTCCAGGGTATCGCACATGGCCCCTTTCCACCTCTGCACTAGCCGTGAATGTGCCCTCCACTCAGTGCTGTCTCACACCCTGAACCAGGGCCAGGAAGCTGCAATTGGAAGAGGAAAGGGGATCTGAGAGCCCCTGGCTACTGTTGGAGCTGAAGTGATTTGGGGGTGGGGTGTGGCTGAGCAGGAGCCCTGGGGCTGGACTGCAACTTAACTCTTCATGGGCTGCATGCAGCTGTGAGTAACCAGTCAGACAACCCTGTGGTAAAGTCTGTTGCACATTTCTAAATTGCCTGATGTGAAGAAGTAGGGCTAACAGTTGAGAGGCTGGGAATTCCAGATCAGATTTGCCTATGACGTCTTGTGTTATTTTGAATGAATTGTTTCCCCTTTTCCTCCTCAGTTTCATCTGTAAAACGGTGTTCGCTTCAGAGGTGTTTTTTGCAGCTGAATTTCAGGTCCATACAGAACTTTTAAAATGGAAAATACAAAAAATGCAAAATAATCAATATCATCTTTCTAAATATTTTTTTCTGCAGGGCATGGGCACATTATACAGAAGCTACGTTTGTTGGTAGGATTTATGGAGATAGTACTACTTTTCTTAAAGTTAATTCGCTCATTTTTGTGTCCATAGGAAAAGAAACTAAATGTGTTTAAAAACAAATGAAACAAAGAAGCTCTGTAGAGGGCTGTGGAGCAGCTGTGACTCTTTAAAAACTGCAAGAATAGCAGAACCTGCAAAAAAAAAAAAAAAATGACAGCATGACAAATGACTAGCTTTTGTTAAATATTATTTAATATAATGAATGATCATCATAGCTTTTAGATGACTGTAGCAAAAACTTTTAAATGAGATGAAAAAGTTATAATCTAACAGTATAAATTAGAAGTGTAAAAAATAAAATAATAAAAATGCGTGTGCACTGCTTTGGCAAAGAGGTAAGTTGATTTCTTCGTATTTCCTTGGAACCTTAAATTGCTGCATAATCAGTGCCCTCAGGAGTTCCTAAATTCTCCAGGGTTTTGGAAAAAAAAGGAGAGATATTTGGAAAGAAGAGGAACTAAGAATGTTACTCAGCTGTTTAAATTTTAGGGGGGTTAAAAGGGAATGGACTCATATCTGAGCTAGTGAGGTGCTTGCATTTGGAACTTAGTATTTACAGTTTTCACTATATAAATATTTCCCTGGCTCTTGCTATAAGTGAATTTCTTTTTCTGGCCCTACAACTTGACTGAGCTCAGCTTACCTTGCTGTCAGCTGGTGAAAATATTTGCTACCGAAGCAGAACCAGTGTAAAAAATTCAGGCAATGATCAGTTTTGCTGCAAGGGAAAGGTGTATAGCTAACATCAGTGCATATCTCTAAAATGCTTAGAGATCTGATTTAAAATGCTAGGTATTCATAAAGAATTTCCCCCACAAACTGTTGGGAGTCTGATGTAGTTGAAAGCATCGCATGCCTGGCATACATGGTTTCTTAGGGTTCAAAGACGTACGTGGAGGCAAAGATGGGGGTTTTTTTGGGTGGGGGGCAGTCTGGCATGAGAGAGCTGAATGCCATAATGCTAAGTAGGGGGAGGAGGGGCAGTATTGAGTGTGAAAAAGGGAAATGTCAAATGCTGAAAACAATGTAGGAATCTGGCATGATTTGTTCAAGAAAATGAAGGCTGGAACAAAAGGGTGCATACTTCTCCAGAATTTCCTAATGTGTGTGATGATGATCTCTATAGTGTAGATCACCCTTCTGCACTGTTTTCAGATGGTCTCACCATTTGGAGAAAACATGGGTTAGAGATGAATTGCAAGTCCTGAAGGCCAGTATACTAGAACCTAATTTATCAGGATTGTCATCTGGTTTCTTAATTCTCTAGTTAATTGTGCCTTTTCCTGGTTGTTTCTTATGCTTTGTAGGAAGCGGGGGAGGAGAGGTGGGCATGTCTCCCCATTTGGAGATCTAGCTATGGAGTGGAAAAAGTGAGACAGCTTTAAAAAAATATATAGCCAAGTAACCATCTGGCCTTTTCAAACATATTCATGAAAACAATACCAGCTTGCAGCCAAACGATTTTTACTGGCATCTTGTCAGTTTGTATGACAACCAGACTCTTCCTCTCAGTAAATGTGCTAGGGAGAAGTTTACTGAACTTGTGAATTCTGAATGAGAGTGACCTTATGGAATCTGCCGATGCCTTATTTTTTCCATATGTGGAATTTCAGTTTTCACTGTTCTCATTGCTAGTGTGCACATTCTGTTATGTTACAGTTTCCTAGTAGACTAATCCTTCCATCTTATTTTCTTTCTTCTTAAAAGAAAAGCACCCTGATGACCAATGGGCATTTGGGAAATGTTTTGCCTGGGTTAATTTATCGATAACGTTTTTCTCTGATTAATAGGGCTGCATCTATTTCAACAGTTAGAGATGGTGCAGGAGTGTTCCCTCTTTATGGTATTTCTTAGTGCTCTGACCAATCTGGCGTGAGTATTTCAAGAGTATTTATTTCCTTGTTTCAAGGGGCTATTCCATTATTTCTTGGTCAGGATTTGTTTCCCTTGGTATTCTACCTGGATTTTATTATACATCTTATTGTTACTCTACACTATGGTGTAGAGTAACAAACTCATCTGGTTCAGTAGGCCAGATGAATGCTGTGGGGCCAGACCATGGGTCAGATTGGGCCCATGGACTTCCTTTCCCCCCCCCCCCCCCCCCCCCCCTGCCAATGCTGGACCTAGTGCATTTGTGTCTACTCCAGCTGGTCTGAAACCTGGTGGGAAGAGAGGCCTGACATCCTGGTACATGGCTGCCACCATAGGAACAAGCAGCGGTGCTAGGCTTCTTTCTGTAATCCTGCTGTGTGGCTGTTGCTCAGGTGCTTGGAATTTGTTTAAAGCTCAATATCTTTAAAAAGTTTGGAGGATATGATTCACTAGTTCTCGTGAGTTAGTTGCAGTTATTGCAGCAAATTATACAAAACTCCATCCATCATTACTTCATATTTAGGTCAATAAATGCTTGGACAGTTGCACAGGGTAATTGTAAATCTGTTGTTCACCATAGTCACAGAGGGGAAGTGAAAGTGTTACCACCTGCACAGAATTTTCATGCTGGTTTTAATTTCGGGATGATTTGACTCAGTTGTTTTGCTTGTATTGAAGTCAGCCTCTGCAGCTTTTCCTTGACACTCCAGTTGCATTGAAAGCAGTCCTGCATGGGGGTCAGCTAAACTAAGCTGCTTATGCTTCAAGGACGGGGACTAGACTGACTTGGCTGGTGGTGAGCAGCAAGGGTTTCAGGACTTCAGCATAAATATAAGAGGATTCTCCCTGAAGCAATGGGAGAGAAGGTCTAGCACCATCTGAAGGTGTTGCAGAGGTCTGGGGGGGGGAGGGGGGGATGTCATCCATCTGTAACTGCTGTATTTGATCGTGACCCCAAAGTTGTCACTGCATTTTGGCACAACCATTTTCTCCTTCATAAGTGCTATGTTGCTTGGAATGTTTCATGATGTTCCTTCTAAAACTCTATATCAGCTTCCTTCTCACCATTTACTTCAGGTCTTGGAGAAGGAATCTATTTCCTGTCCTGGCATGAGGAAATGCAGACAGTGATGAAGAGTACTCTGGATGAACAGAGCAAAACATACTCGCTAATTTAATGCAAGGCTGATAAAAGGTTGGAAACATCACGGCTTCAGTCCAACTGGACTGTACTGCAGCAGTGCAGAGGATGGAGAGGTGGCAGTGCAAACTTGCTTGAGCAACCAGTGTTGCAACTTAGAACTGGAAAAGCAGTGATTTAGGAACAAGGGGGTAATTCATTTATTTTGCGTATCCCTGCCAAGGCTGTCAAAGATGTTACTGGTTCAGTAAGGTGGATGATACCTCTCCATAAGGAACAAGGCTTGAGGTCAGATTTTTTGTCAGGGTGTTTAGATATCCAGAGAATGCCCAAAGATACCTTACTGTCATGGATTTAAGCCATTGAAAGTCTAGTCCTGAAGTCTCCAATTTATTTCCCTTTGCTCACTGAGTAATCAAGGAAAAATACCTCCATTCTGTTTTTAGGCTGGATTTGAACATTTTACCCTGGAGATGAAAATCTCCATATAGAATTACCAGTTGTGTATACAGTTGGTAATGGTGTTACAAATATCCTATAAGCCCAGAGGCTTCAGACATATTCCCCCCAACACCATGATAAAATTGGCTTGCTCTGCCTCCTTGATCAATTCAGTAATGCAACACTTTGGCATTTTTTGTTTTTTGTTTTTTTGTTTGTTTTTGCCATCACATTTCCTTTTGAAGGATAAGTGAAGTTGCAGTGGGATTTATGCCCAGAGAAAAGTGGGTTAGAGATGATGATGGGTACTGGTGAGAAGGGAAATAAAACATCAAGCAGCTTAGCTTTTGTAAAGCTGCCTCATAGCACCTGAGCACAGCAGAATCTCTCCATAGGAAAGGATGCTGGGTCAGAAATGGAGTCTGACTTCCTGATTTGAGTTTAGTCTTCCAAAACCTAAATCCTTGTGTTTGGAAAATAGCTGTCTATTCTCTATACCTCTGGTTTAGGTTTGATACAGGGCTATTACAGCTGTTCACATCACCTAGGGCAGGTCACCTCAGGGTCTAAAGCCTCACTGTATATCCTATAGGAAGTATGTGGAAACATGGAAACTTTGTAGAAGAGAACAGTGACTTTATTCCCTGAACTCTTGAGTATACAACAACAAGGTTAAGCATGCTTTCCACACAGAGAAAGTAAAAGGAGTAACAATGCAGTGAAAATGACTGAAGCTGATCAGAACAGCTCTACAGCCAATTAAGCAGAATGCGAGCTGCCAGTTTTGGGAAACACTGGCCAGCACTGGCATGAGTACAGTATTTTGTAGCACTCCCCTGTCTGGCTTTATAAAAATCTGCTCTTCATTTTAGCATTCTTAACAGCAGTGAGATGCTTGTCTCTGCTGCTCTTTTTCTGGAATGAACTACCTTTTTGTAGGGGATAAGAATAAGGGACTGAGAACTTTATTTTTTCTCCTTGTATGAACCTTCTCTAGAGAATTCTGACAAATTGTGGATGCCTGGTTCCTGCTGGGCTAAGTGGCACATTTAGGATCCCAACTGCATTTGAGATTTAAGCAGGTGAGTATCAAGAAAAGAGCCTGTCAATATTGAGCTCTTGAGGTTCTGGACTTCTACAGAGACAAATTGATCTCATCTGGTTTCCCTGAATTGTTCAGGAAATATGCTATCAAGCCCTGTTAACTCAAAGACTGCCTAGAAGATTCTGATTGATCTTCCCTGGAAAGGGTGGGTGAATGTAGATGAGAGAAACAGTAGAGATAGCATTTACCTGTTAAACTCTGTACCTCTTTCCTTTTTGGTTTGGATTTAACTTGTTTGAACAAGTTTTGTGTTGAATCAGACCAGATTTGTACTAAGTAAATTCAGGGAACACCCAAACCAGTTATATACCCAGCTGTGGCCTACCCCTGGAGCCCTAAGCTCTTCTCCCCACTGTCCTGTTGACTGTTGTTTATTTCAAGGAACAAACTAAAGTTTGCCCTGGGACAACCCCTTGTTCTCTGCTCAACCCGCTCTTATACCAGACTCCACAGTTGTGCCAATGGAAGGGTGAGACCTTACTTTGAATCATGTCAAATGTTATGCTTTTTTCCTCTTCCCCCATGGCCACCCTCCCCACATGCATCCTCTGTTAATGATGCATACCCGGACCACTACTTACTCGAAGATCACACTTTACCTTGGGCAATCAGTGAGGTGGCAAAACAGCAAAAGGACTTATTAGATAGAAGAAACAAGTGTACAAGAAAAAGTGAGCCAGTTTGCAGCCGAAGCACAGAAAAGAAACTGATTAAGCTTCTCACCCTCTTTCCCAACTACTACACAAGCCTTTAGAGCATTTTGTACCTTCAAGCCAGCTCCTCCATTTCTGCTGTACTATCCATTTTCCAGGAAGTTGTTAGAATCCTCTAAAAACTTCTTTCTTTTCTGAGGTGTCTGGAAGTCTCTGAGGTAATTGCCCATCACCTTAAAATGTATTTGTTGTCTCCTTACAGATCCAGTCTTTTGGGTGCCCATCTCAACTGTTACCCTGTCTGCCTTGTGTCTGGAGTGGCCATTGCTCTTGGTCTTGCAAAGCAATTGGCCATTGATACATAATAGTTTTTCTTTCACTCTGTTCATTAGGCCTGCATACAAGAGTTCTTTTGACATGTAAATAACTATTAACCAGGGGTCTGGCTATAACCTTTTGATTAAGTTATGCCACAAAACTGCAAAGATACATGGTCTTACACAGCCATAAGTGATGCAACTGAATTCAGTTGATTTGCTTTTGGCAGGGATCAAAGAATAGTTAGCAGGGCAGGATAGTTCAGTTCAAGCTGCTGTAAGTAAAGTACCTCTTCATGAGACATTCTGAACCCCAAAATCAATGCTTTTGGGGTGGGTTTGTGACACCAGTCATCTGAATCTGAAATAGTATAGTGACTTTTTATTGCTAAAACAGAACTGTCTTATGGATTTCAGTACAGTAGAAGAGTGTGTTAAAGCTTGTTCCAGAATTAAGAATATGGTGGAGCTGCCTGTCAGACTGGGTTGTGGTTATGTAATCTAATATGTAGTGTTTAAGTGTTGCTTTTGTCCTGAAAGTCGTCTGTTGATTTGATTGAAATGTTTTTCAGAGAAGCCAGCTTTCAGGTATTTTTTAGGCAGTGAGTTATTTGGTGTAGTAGTAATTTTGGTTTAGTTGCTGATGATAGCATTGAATGTCTTAGGCCAAATTCATCAGTGGTGACATTAGGTACAATTCCACTGATGTCAATGGATTACTTCTTATGCTAGGGAGATCTTGTATTGTGTTTATCAGAAGATTTTAATTTCCAATTATTTTTTGCTTAAATTGTTATTGCTGCCACTGTAATTTGGAGGTAGTTGATAGGGCAACTCTCTGATCCAAAAGAACAGCTGTTAGCAAGTGTGCTGGCATCTGGTCTCATGTGCACACTGCTGCTTGTTCTCTTAAAGGTACATTCCTGTTTCATTGTGTCACTGTGTTGCAGAAAAACATAGCTCATGGTATTTCTCTTCAGGCCCATGAGCATCCAGGGGGCATAGCACCCCAGAATTTCCTATAGTGCTCCTAGTAGTACTTAACTGAGTTAATTTTTGATCTTTCCTCCTTGTTGATTCCACTACGACTAGAATAACAGGAGGGTTGAAGACCTCCAAACTATCAGAAAAGGTAGTCCAGTTTTTTGTTTTTTTTTCAGGGAGAAAGGTCATCTTGGAGGAACTGCAGAACATGAGCTAGGCTACTCTGCTGACTGTTTCCACTAGGGCAGAGGTTCCCAAACTTTTTTCTTATTGCATACCTCCTTCCAGATTTACCAGCTGCCCATGTATCCCTACCAGCATACATTTTACATTTTAACCCCTTAAATGCCAATAATTATGAGAAATATGCCATTACACAATTTCTTCCATGTACCCCCCAGAGATCTCTTGTGTACTCCCAGGGGTATGCATATCACAGTTTGGGAGCCCCTGCACTAGGGGGCTTGTATATGGCAGAAAGCCTTCATTTGTGGGATAGTGGAACTCAACTGACAACTTGAAAGGCAAATCCTAGGTCCACAGAAAAGCTTACATCTCTGGTATTCCATATATATGTCTGAACTTCAGGGGAACAGATGTGATAGATGGGTATCTCCTGACTGTCAGCCAGATGTTAAACTTTCTATCTGTGGTGCTTCTTGTCTGTAACACCAATCTTGTGTAGTCTGGGGCTGTTGAGAGCTCCATCCATCTGGAAGAGAGTAACTCTGAACTCTGTTCTTCAAAAAAAGAATCCTTTTCTTGGGATTTGAGACTCAGGAGAAGTAGGCATTGCTCTTTTTTTGTAAATGTCCTGTGTGTGGGGTAATACTAGAAATCTCATCTATGAGCAGGCTGCTTGCTTTTTTCAAAACTGTTTTAGCCTTTAAAAAGTAGGGGAGGTGTGCCTCAGGGGATGGAATGAGGGGGTCTCAAGCTTTTATGCAGTTCGGTCATGACTTCTTTGCACGAGACTGAAGGATTTGCTGTGGGCAGCAGAGGAGCTGGAATAGATGGAGAGCTAGCATGGAGTAGAGATGGGACTCAGTGAATGTTAAATTATTTTAAAACAAGTGGTTATCTGGAATTTTGCTCCCTATTCTGTTGATCCTACTTTTACCATCTAGCTGTGTGTATGTGAAAGAAAAACAAGTGGTGAATAGTGAGAAATAAATTAGTTTAATTCCTTAGCAGAAAGCAAGAGGCTTGCATCTCTCTCTCTCTCTCTCTGTCTCTCTCTCTCAAAAGGGACAGATTTAGATGGCAAGTGTTCTTCTGGTGTGACACTCGTGATGCTGGTCCTGTTATCTACCTCTGGACCTTGCAAATGGGGTTGAGGGTTCTTGTCTTATGAGTTTAGTTGTCTGAATATAAGGGGGTGTATATGTTTTGACATTTTTTTTTAAGCCTCTTTTCCCCTTTTACGTATACGCCTTTCACTATTCAATCATGCAGCTGCTACATATGTCACCAGAGTGGCTACAGACATCCTTTCAGTGGTGGAATGCCCACTTTGGAAAGGATTGGTGTCATCTTGGGTGGGATGGGGATTGGGGAAGCTTCAGAAGCCAAGCCATCCCACCTAGAAACAGTTATTTATGTATGTATACAAGTACTTACTTGAGGCACTGGCTAATAGCAGTTGTTTCAGTTAAGTGTGTGGCCTCCTTTTCCAGTTGCTCACAGTTTCTCAAACAAAATCTTTCTGGGCTGCAGCTTTCTGCAACTTCTATGCTTAGTGTTATCTGTTGCAGGGATGGCACTCTTTCTTCAGTCATTTGGTTAAACTAGCTCAGTTGCTTAATTAAGTGCACCTGGAGAAAAACATATAATCTAGTAAGGGTTTATCAGAAATGTGCTTTCATAAATGACCAAAGTTTAGAAACTTCAAACTGGTCTGGTTTGACCACACTTAATTTTTTTTTTTTTTTTTTTTTTAAACATAACCAAACTCTTCAACATTTTAAAAGTTGCCATGTGTTTAAAATCTGACACTAGCTTGAAGTAAAAGAAAACAAATGTCAGTGTTCAGTTTTTGAATGGACTTTTAAGGCTGGACTGAAGAAAAGACTCGTTTGTTGCTTCCAAAGGTCAAAAAGTTTCCAAGCCTGATGACCGTAGCCAGTGTACGAAGTGTATATGCTAGTACTTATGCGCATTTTCTAATGGAAACCTAGAGAGAGCAACCCAATACACATGAACAATTTGAGCAATCAAATATTTTGGCTAACCCAAAGCTATTTCCAAGTATTCAGTATTTTTCACAGACTAAATAAAAACTCCTAAATTTGATTCTGCATTATAAATCATTTTAAAAAGTTTCAGTTTCAAGGTCTGTGTACACCTGAGGATAAATTAAATGCCCTTTTCTTGTAAATTAGATTGTTGTACCTTAAAACATTCTGTAGTAGCTTTAAGTAGGAAGAAATCATGCAGAGATAGTTGCTGTGATTTATCCAGTAAGCAAGAGTATTTAATCCCTGACTAATCTGCACATCTGGGATTTGTATGCCACCAGGCATTGCCTCTCAACAGTCATGTCCAATATAGTCTACATAAAATGTTGTGATGCTTATTCCACTTTGCATCTGTCTTGTGCATCTTTTAAGCTATTTTCCTGTGGTTTAACTGTGATGTGGACCCCCAGAACTTAAAATTAAAGTATTCTTTGATTGTATCTGATGCTCATCCTTTATTACAAGTAATAAATCTATTTTGAGAAACAAACCATAAATGCTGATTATTTCGTAAGTATAGAATTCCTGTTCCCTTGTTTGCACAGGTTTCTTGCACCCCTTTGAAATGGAAATTTTTTTCTATGAGAAGAAATCAATATAAATCAGGTTAATCTAGTTTGTGGTCTTGTAATAATACTAATACTGAGGTCTGTATAGTATTAATTATCTCTAGTAAGGTCTGTATGGAGAATAACAAGTGAATTACCTGAACTCTAAATATAATTTTTAGATATTATGTATTCTCACTGATCAGCACTTTTTAAAAGTTGTCCTGTGGGTAAATTGATACACTAATAATTTTAAATTAAGTTCTGACTAGATGGCTAGATATTCCACTTGTATGTTGATGGTTTAGTTTCTCTAAGGCTATATTTTCATTGCCAAGAAGAAAGTAACTAAATGTGGGTTAACTATACTACTGTAAAATCATAGTGAAGGCAAAGGACCCAGATGCTTGTGGGGGTGGGGCCAGCAGCAGAGGGAGGGAGATGAAGATAGCTGTGCAAGGTCAAAAACATACCTCTGCTTGTAGTTTGCCTTGCCCTACTTACAGAGTTGTAAAACCACATTGCTTTTTTTTTCATGAGCATTTTACAGCAGGAAGGGTAACTGCATTAGTTATCCTGGTATTAAACAAAAAACCCTCTCAGACAACTTTTCTGTCAAAAGTAAGCTTAAAGCTTAAATCAGGCTTCCTTTCTGCTCTGCACTTTCTTCCGAGTGAGCTTTACTAAGCTTTAGTAGAAAAGATATTGCAGTACCTCTTTCTTGCTCCATAGCTTTCTGTACTCCATATAAAACACTATATGCGAACTCTTCTGTATAGCTTCTAACTAGGAATTGCTCTCAATCCAGTTTGTAGCTAGCTGGTTCAGTGCCAAGCTGGACCTCAGGAACCCCTTTTTAGGTGGATAGCTTTAGAGGAAATTTTGTTGAGACAAGTCTAGATTAGGTTATGTGAAACTAATTTAGTGGATGGCAGGGTAGAAATGCATTTTATAGACCAACTGAATCAGAGATGCATGAGCTTTTATGAGCAAGAACCCACTTTTATCAGATGCTGTGAGAGGTCATGCAGAGAGCAGGCTGTCAAACAGAGTGATTTGAATACAAGACAGGGAAGGGAGGGATGAGAAAAGACTTCCTTGTCTTTTTTTTTTTTTTTCCTTTTTTTTTTTTTTTAAGTAGGTGTTGCTTGACTAGTTGAGTGATCTTGGCAAGTCACTTCATATCTTTGCTTGACCTTCCCCCTCCCCTCTATGAAATGAGGCTAAATGTTTATATTGAGACTGGCTTGCAATTATAAAGTTTTTTGTGCTCCTTAGTGGAAGTTGGTATAGAATTGTAGATCAGTGGTGGAGTGAAATTAGTTGGAAGAAGGTAGGAGTTAGTGTTTTAGCATTCAGCTGGATCTCCCAAGTTCAGGTTGGTTCCGTGCAGAGTCCGTTGAGATTTGGGTTGGAACTCCCTAGTCCTTTCCCCTCTACCCCCTTTATAAGTATAAAGTTCTAATGTTCCAGTGTGCCAGTTCATGGCCTTGGTGATTGGATTCCTTTATCTCCAAAATGGTTACAGCAGAGCTGTGGCAGCGTAAGCTTCATCACAATCCTTCCTGTTAGTGTTCTTCCTTCTTATCACCTCTTGGGCAATAGAGTTCATTCTTTGTGCCTGTTCAGTCTTTGGCTCCTCTGCTGCAACTGCCTTAAGGGAGTCTACTAGCTCCAATTACTCTGTACTGTTCTGTGATTGTATTTACTTGTCCATTGTGAACTGGATTGAGATCAGCAGCTTGTTTCACAAAGGCCAGTTACAGCATTCTTAGCAACTGACTGCTTTTGGAGGGAAATAGATTCCTAATTGTAAATCTCTGTATGACAGTGTTGACAGGAGTCATTTTAGGTCAGATCTACCCCTGCTCATATCTAACTTTTCAGGCCTTATGCTCCTCCAAGCATAGATCTAACCTTTCTTTAAACACACATGATAGTGCCATAATAGTGTTAGCAGTTCATGTTTTCAGAAAAAAGTTTCTTGATGTCAGCTAACTTTTAAGTTCTTCGCAATTTCAGCTTATTTTCTTGGCTCTGAGTTTCTAGGGGCCAAATAATATCTCCTCCTGTTATTTCAGGCAGTAACATCTGGTTTTGGAATAATAGTCTCCTCCCCCACATCTCAAAGCATTTTCTTCTTCTCTTACTCCTTATAGGTCATGTTTTTAAGACACTAAATTTGCTTTTCCAGTAGGAAAATTTTGGTTCAGATCTACATGTCAGATGTCTCATGAGTGTAGAATACAGTGACACTTCTATCTCTTGTGCTCCATAAGAGAGCTGTTTCTGTATCTGAACTATGAGAAAGCAGTGCTTCCAGTTGCAACTGCAGTATCAAGCTGGCAGTCAGCGGCCTACAGTGTAACATCACCCCAAACCTATGTTCCTGTAAGTAAGGGCTGCTTTTAAAACACTTGGCACGTATGAACAGAAGAATCTATTACCAAGTATACTATACAGAAATGGGCGTGATCACTGCATAGTTGCCACTAGTAGCTTACAGTTGAAGGCCTTGAACCTACAGGTTGATTTCACAGAAATGTATTTTTACTTTGCACAGAGGCCTATTGCTATACTTATCAGTCTGACTGATCATGGCCTAAACAGGCAACATTTTACTGAGGTACTGAAGGAGTAGTTTGGGGCATGATTTGTTTTATTAGTCCTCTGTCCTTTATGTGAAAGGGTGGAGAAGCATTCATTGGTTTCATAGGAGTATATGTTAAAGAGATTTGTAAGAAGAAAAGATTTGTAAGAACATGCAATTTCTCATGTTCCCTTTATTCTGCAAGTGAGTCTTTAGAAAGATGTTTTGGATTAAAAAATGTTCTTGTTTAGGAAAAATAAGTAAGGCTATTGTTTCTCTTGGGTTTTGATCACTTGATCCGAAACTAACCTTGCCTTGGATTTAGTGCCCATGAGAAGTACTTTGCACGTTCTCTCAGAAATTTATTTTCCAAGTTGTGCTTTCCAAATGTGAAAGTGAACGTTTATTAACAGGCGTGACACATTTGTGCAAGGCTTGAGATGGAAAACAAAAATTGCTGTAGTTAGTAATTCTTTAAAAAAAGTTTTTCACAGAGGAGGCAATAAAGTGGAAGGAGAACAGAGGATAGCGGAAATAATTGTGTAAATAGACAAATAAATGAGAGCTTTCAGGTTTCAGAGAACTTTGAGATGCTGCATTTCAAATGCAAGGTGTGCTTCCTAAGCCCACTTCCCATAATTGTTAACTCTCTAGTTTGTTTTGGGTAGTGATAGGGGAAAGATAATTCTTGTGCTTAATGGGACTTAAATTTCATGGCTGCTTTACCTTGCACAGGTAATTGAGTTGTGCAGGTGTGTTTCCACAACTAGAGCTGAACAAATATTGCAGGTCAAGATGAGCCTTTGGGTAAAGGCAGAGCTCATCAGAGTTATAATTGACCAGTTCTGTGCCCTTAGTCATGGCAGTACATGGTGCAGGGGCAATCGCTGGAGGCTCACTTCTAGGGTAAGATGTCACCTCCTTTTTCTTGCTGCCAGAAATCCGTACTTAAATGGCTGCTTGGCAATGCATGTTGGTAACAAAAAAGGATGCAACTTTTCATATGGCCACTGCTTTTGCAATGTACACTTGCCACTGCTCAGGGTGTAGAACTGGACAGTTATGCTTTGTCTTCCCACTGAGTCTCATCTTGCCTAGTCAGATCAATTCCAGCTGTACTTTTATTTTCTGCTCTGTGTGCTCTACCCTACTATGTGTAATAGTACACTGCAGGTGTATCATCACTAACTATCTCCTGGAGAATGTAACTCAGTAATGAAGGTGCGGAATATTAAGCACAGTTACCAGTCCTATTTGTATCTCTCTTGTGACCTCACAGAACTTGTTGGCTCTCCAGAGAAATTCATGTTACTCCAACCTCCTTCAATATGCCTTTTATCCACAAGTTAATTTATTCCATCAAAAAGCATTATATTAGAGTTTCATTCGAATGCAGTCTCCTTCAGACATTGCTGTTGGTTGGAACTTGTTATAGTCTAGGCTAGGGGTTGTTAACCTTTTGCCCCAGTGGGCCAGAGCTTGCCACCTGGCCCCCTGCCATGGGCCTTAAATCGTCTCCCCTCCTAGCCCATGGACTGGATCCGGGAGCTTGTGCTTTATTCTTGCTGTAGATATTTGGCTGCTCTGGAGGGAGGGCTGCAGAGGAAGGTGCTGGAGAGGGAGACAGCTGGTTTGGTGCAGCTGTATATCACCTAAGTCTTGGGTCTGGTTGGATCACTTTGCAGTCCAGATCTGGTCCATTGTCTGTAGATCACTGACCCCTGATAGTCTTTTCTAAAATATCCTATCTGGTACAACTATACATATACATTTTTTGTGCAAACTCTTCTAGTGTAGACACAACTTTTGCTGGGAAGAATGTGCTTTGTCAATAGAGGTGCACCAATATATTGGTCTGATATCAGATGGGCACTGATGTAAAGATAATTGAGTGCATCGGAAATCGGCCTTATGTGGCTCATCATTTGGCCGATAAAATGCCTGTGCATGCTTGCAGACTGGAGAGCTGCATGTAGCTGGTAAGTCTGTTGTGGTAACCAAGACTGACGACGAGCTCAAGAAATACCCAGGTAAGAGACAGGGGCCCAGATAGTCCTGGGATTAGGCGGGCGGTGCATACACCTTCAGGAGGCCTTAAATGCCTATACACTAATGCTTGTAGTATGGGGAACAAGCGGAGAAACTTGCCCTTCTGCTAGTTAACACAAACCCAGACATAGTGGGGCTCACCAAAACGTGGTGGGATCCAACGCATGACTGGGCGGTGAACATCAAGGGCTATAGGCTGTACAGGAGGGATAGAACAGGGAGGAAAGGCGGGGGGGTGGAGCTCTATGTCAAAGAACAATTCACATCCTCAACAAGCAGCACTGGGTCAGAGGAGGGGCAGACTGAAGTGATCTGGGTCAGAATACAAGAGGGTTTGGGGGGGAAGGGGACTTAACAGTGGGGGTCTACTACAGACCACCCAACCAGGGAGAAGAGCTAGACCAGGAATTCACAGGTCAGCTCACGGAGGCAGTTAAGTCAAAGGATGTGGTCATCATGGGTGACGTAAACTATCCGGACATTTGCTGGGAAGAGCAGTCAGACAGGTTTGACCGCTCATGTAGGTTCCTAGCCGTGTTACAGGACCTCCATCTAACCCAGGAGGTGCACAGTCCCACCAGGGGAAATGCCTTGTTAGACCTGGTCCTGGCCACAAACAATGACCTGGTGAGTGGACTTCAGGTGTTTGATCACCTGGGTGATAGCGATCATTGCCTATTGGAATTCGCCATCCAGTGCAGGGTGGCAAAGGCCTGCAGCAAGACAGCAGCCCTGGACTTCAGGAGGGCAGATTTCATTGAGCTAATGAGACTAGTCGCAGAGGCACTGAGGTCCTGGAGGGGTGGGGAGTTGGGAGTCCAAGAAGAGTGGTCGTTCCTGAAGGAGACGATCCTCCAAACCCAAAAGGTGGCAATCCCAACACAGATCAAAGGGGGCAAGAGTGCTCAAAAGCCCCCATGGCTAACCAAAAGCATCCAGGAACATCTCAAAGCTAAAAAGGAGGCGTACACCCAATGGAAGGGAGGGGCCATCACCAGGGAGGACTACACCTCCGTTGCTCAGGATTGTAGGGGGGCTGTTAGGAAGCCCAAGGCGGAGATGGAACTGGGACTAGCTACCTGGATCAAGGATAACAAGAAATCCTTTTTTAAATGCATAGGGGGTAAAAAGAAGGTTCTGGGTAACGTGGGGCCTCTGCAAGACACCCTGGGAAATCTGGTGGTCTCGCCAGATGACAAAGCTAACCTATTTAACAATTTCTTTGCCTGCATTTTTTCTGAGCAGGGACCAGGTCATCCCCCCCACCAGGATCCCTAACAGTCCCAGGGGAGGCACAGCCAGGCCCAGGGTCAGAGAGGACCTAGTCAGGGAACTTCTGGTGGGACAGGACGTGTTCAAATCAGCAGGTCCTGGCAATCTCCACCCCAGACTGCTGAGGGAATTAGTAGAGGTCATTGCGGGACCCCTGGCACAGCTTTACAAGCGCTCATGGTGCTCTGGCAAGGTGCCAGAGGACTGGAAAAGAGCCAATGTGGTCCCCATTTTCAAAAAAGGGCGGAATGAGGATCCAGGAAATTATAGGCCTGTTAGTCTTATCTCGGTCCTAAGGTAGCTCTTTGAGAAAATTATCCAGGTGCACATCTGCGAGGGGAAAGCAGGGGAGTGTATGCTTAGGGGCAACCAATATGGGTTCATTAGAGGCAGGTCCTGTCAGACCAACCTGGTGGCCTTCTATGACCAGGTCACAAAATCCTTGGACGCAGGTGTCGTGGTGGACATAGTCTTTCTGGACTTTAGGAAGTACACTGTCTCACCCTGTTTTTGTTAAAAAAATTAGGAGATTGTGGTGTCGATGCCTACACATTCAGATGGGTCGCCAATTGGCTGGAGGGCCAAACCCAGAGAGTGGTGGTGGACAGGTCATTTTCAACCTGGAGGCATGTGGGCAGTGGGGTCCCCCAAGGCTCGGACCTCAGGCCCGCACTGTTCAACATCTTCGTCAGCGACTTGGACAAGGGGGTGAAAAGCACCTTGTTCAAATTCGCAGATGACACTAAGATGTGGGCACGCTAGAAGGGAGGGACAGGCTGCAACTGGATCTGGACAGGTTACAGGGGCGGGCGGATGAGAATAAGATGGGATTCAATACTGACAAGTGCAAGGTACTGCACCTAGGGGGAGAGAACCAGCGGCATACCTACAGGCTGGGGACCTTCCCCCTCGTCAGCACAGAGGCAGAAAAGGATCTTGGAGTCGTTATAGACTCCAAGATGAACATGGGCCGCCAATGTGGGGACACCGTAAGGAAGGCTAATCACACCTTGTCATACATCCACAGATGCATCACGAGCAGGTCCAAGGAGGTGATCCTCCCCCTCTATATGACATTGGTCAGGCCCCTGTTGGAATACTGTGTCCAGTTCTGGGTGCCGCAGTTCAGGAGGGATGTGGACAACATTGAGAGGGTCCAGAGGAGGACCACTCGCATGATTAGGGGGGAGCAGGGCAGACCCTGTGAGGACAGGCTATGAGACCTGAACCTGTTCAGCCTCCACAAGAGAAGGCTGAGAGGGGATCTGGGGGCCACCTATAAACTGGCCAAGGGAGACCAGCAGGCAATGGGAGAGTCCCTGTTCCCCCAAGCACTACTGGGAGTAATAAGAAATAACAGCCATAAGTTGACAGAGAGTAGATTCAGGAGCAGGGCAGACCCTGTGAGGACAGGCTATGAGACCTGAACCTGTTCAGCCTCCACAAGAGAAGGCTGAGAGGGGATCTGGGGGCCACCTATAAACTGGCCAAGGGAGACCAGCAGGCAATGGGAGAGTCCCTGTTCCCCCAAGCACTACTGGGAGTAATAAGAAATAACAGCCATAAGTTGACAGAGAGTAGATTCAGGCTAGATATCAGGAGGCACTATTTCACAGTCAGGGCGGCTAGGATCTGGAACCAACTTCCAAGGCAAGTGGTGCTTGCTCCTACCCTGGGGGTCTTTAAAAGAAGGCTAGATAGACACCTTGCCAGGGTCGATTGATCCCAGCATTCTTTACTGCCCATGGCAGGGGGTCGGACTTGGTGATTTGCTCGGGTCCCTTCCGACCCTACAAACTATGAAACTTGTCTGAGGGTTTTGGCTCATGCCGCTGCACACGCCCTGGGAAGTTGCGGGGCGGGGCTGCAGCTGTAGGCTGGGGCCGGGGTGGCACCAGGCTCTTCCTGGTGGTGGCTAGGAGTGGGACGGGTGGTGCCAGCGCTGGGAGTGAGGGCTACGGTGAAACTTGGGGTGTCTGCAGCTGCTGCCGCTGCTCATCCCAAGTGTAGTCCGTCCGGCTCAGCCCCTGCCGGGAAAAGCCCTGTCACCCTGGCCCTTATCTTGCAGCTGCAGTCTGCCCCAGCCCTGGGGGCACGTGCCCTCTCCCCCCATGCCTTTCAGGGTTGTGCGCAGCAGCGGGAGCCATGGCTCTGTTCTGCACCCTGCCCTGGCATGGCTGGGCAGTGCCTATCC
>NW_005841852.1:963705-1019410 GCF_000455745.1 Alligator sinensis
CTTCTATCCCCACTCCCCTTCCACTACACAGCAGACTTCCCAGCTGCATGCAGCTGTATCAGAAATCAGATCAGTATCGGCCAATATACCTCCTTAAAAATCGGTTGTTGGTATCAGCCCCCAAAATCTCTATCAATGCACCCCTATTTGTCAGCACAGTTTATACAGGTTCCCCAAAAGGGAAGCAAGCCAAGCTGCCAGAAACACTTTATCCTGGTATAAACAGTGTTTGTACTAGATGTGTTGCTGGTATAAAAAGGACACATCCCTAATTCACATTTCTATTATAGCAAAGTCTAGTGTACCTGGATCTTTATTTACTGATGCTTTAATCTGCAAGTCAATACTTTTGTGGATTATGTTCTCTGACTGTCTCTTTTCAAGACTTAAAACCATATCTTTTTTTGGTCTTGAGGTACTTTGTTTCCCAAGACATAGCAGCAGTTGGTGTGGGTGGGGTCTGCCTTACAAACCTGACCATATTTGTGCCTGAGACAATGATTCATCTTGCTTTTGTCAGTTTTTCATGCAAAATATTGATTCTTTTCTTCATGTCTTAATCTTTACCTGGACCATGCCTGCTGCCTGTCTTGCTATGATTGTTTTTATTGCTTCTGGCAGAATATTTCAGTAGCTCAGTTACAAGTTATTGTTTCCCTTTACCTTGTTTGCGGGGTTCTTATTTTCTTTGTTCTTCTCAGACACATTAGTAAAATGTTTTTCTCTCCACTTCTCTAATTCATGGCTAGATTTTTTTGGCCTTTTTTCCCCTCTCTGTTTTCCTGACATTTCCATTTGTACTAATGTGAATTACAACATCTTGACTGCAGATCATTTTACTCTTATTTTAATACTTGTAGATTTTTGGAGTGGGCGTTTATTTAAGAAATAGGACTTGCATCTCCTAGTCTTCAGCCTTCCTCTAATCCTTCTTCAAACAAGTTTCTTCATTTCCTAACATGTTTTTCCTTGGAGATTATGACTTCAGAAGGTAGATGGCCAAAGCTTCCTATCATCAATAAATACGTTGTTTTCCAAATTTTTTAAATCACTTCCTCCTCATCTCAGAAGTGTTCTCTCTGCATTCAGAATACAGAAGTTCCCTCCATAAAATTTAATTTTTAAAAGTTGGCTTTACTTGATGCTTTAGCCAGTCCAACAGGTTTCCTTGGGAACAAAAGAGGGGGCTTTTTGGTTTAATTTTTTTGGTGGGTTTTTTTTGGTAAGTTCTTGATTTTACTTTTCATTTCCTTAAGTGTCTTGATTTCTTTTTGTTCTGATTAGGTCTTTAAAAGATTGATGGTAAAATATACTTAGCTTTCTGTTTATGCGAAATGCCTAACCAGTGTTGGGTTATCATCATCCTTGATCTCCAAGGTTTGTCTTTCCCATCCCTTCTCTATGTTTATTCACCTCCACATTCTATCGCTCTGATTCATTCCAAATTGCTATTATCTCACTTTCTCAAGCACAATTCCAATATCCCTGCTTTATTGCCTGCCTCCCTGATACTTGGATGATGTACCAGAGGCAGCGATATCCTGGTGGAATCTTTGAGCCTTGTGTGGCATGTTTTATCCAACTCTTGTTAATATTTTTTGCACTGACAGTAGAAACTGCTCTAGATTTTTAGGTGCTCTCATTCTACACATTATTGTGCTCTCATTCATTACTAGTCATTCCAGATGTTTTCAGTTGTTAACTTGCTGCCAGGTACCAGTGAAGAGTGAGTAAGGAATGTGGGAATTCTTGGGACCAAGAGATTGGTGCTTTACTTAGTGTGATGTATTTAGTTGTGAAAGGATGACAGTTATTGATAAGGAAGGTTTTATTTGCAATAACAAACCTGTTGCATATGCTAGCTCTCTTATGATTCTGAGCCCATTTCTTCAAGGCTCAAAGCAACATCTAATTTGGATTGAGAAGTTTTGATATCCCACCTCCAAGAGCATAAGCCTGTCCTGTTGCTGAAGAGATAGCCGAGTCCTCTGAAAACCTTTGTCATTTGAATTTCTTTTTAAAGGAAAAAAGGGGGAAACAATTTAAATTATTCTGTGTAGCTAAGAGCTTTTTGTGAGTCCCAAAGGTGGGATCTGCTTGATTGTCTTAAGAATGGTGATTGTTATTTTAGAGCTTTGAAGGCTGCTGAGTCAGAGTCTGGGGTTGATGGTCTCATTCTCCTTCCAGGTAGGGAGATTAGTTGCATTACCCAAGCTACCATAATAACTGGTACTAATTGACACCTTCAACTTAGTTTGAGGACATGGTGACTGAATTACTTTCTCCTACTAACAGAATGCTTGTGTTCCTGCTGTTTAGCTATAAGATTCAGTCTTTGAATGCTACCTATCCAACTTTTATTGCCAGCACTAAATCCATATAGAGAGGGATGTGACAGATTTGTAATCTAATAATTATTTGGATATACTTATTAAAAGTTTCAGGTGTTTCACCCATATGTGAAGCACATGCCATTTTTTGCATTTTAAAATCACATTTTAATCTTTTACTGTTTTTTTTTTTTTTTTTTTTTTCCTTTTGTAGTGTGCGGTGAAAGTCCTTAGTCTAATAGGGTAAACTGAATGTATACAACACAGCCTGTTGAAAAGCACAATCTTTTTATTCAGTTATAATTATTTCAGATATCAGTTTATTGCTGAACCTTTACTTATGGTTGTTAAAAGTAAGTTGTTTTTAAATTGAATGAGGTTCCACTAATAAAATTACCCTGTGGTTCTGATGGCTAATCCAGTTGCAGAAGGTGTAAAACTCCTAACAGAGAATGGGTGACGGTAAGTCTCTTTTAAACCTGTTATATGCAGCTACATCCCCCTTTTATCAAAACTTAAATTTACAATGTCATCTTTCCCATTTTTGCGGGGGGGATTATTGCAAACTGGGGCCCTGTTTTAACTGCAAATTGAAAGAAATGCAGAAGCATATTTTTCCAATTATATGGGGGGGGGGAAATCCCTTTATCAGCAAAGGACTGGCTCCATTAATTGGCTCTCTAGTTGAGGGAAGGAAGGTAATATTGTTTAGTGTGTCTAATTTTGTTGTACAGTAATCAAATGTTAGCAATGCAGATGTTTGAAAATTTGTATGTGTTCTTTCCATGTTTGTCTGTGTAATCCCTCTGTTTGACAGGCCTGTTGGTATTGGGCGAAATCGTGGCTGCTTTACTGCGTGTATTTGCAAGGCCCTATCCCATCCTGTCTCCTCGCAGGCTGTTCTGACTGGAGGGCTGTTTCTAGGCAGAGGGAGGGAGAGTGCTGTGTGACATCAGTGCTTAGGTTTTCCTTTGAAATGTTGCCCTGGAGGCTGGTGGGGAGGGAAAGTCTAGGACCAGATTGGATTACATTCTGGCTTCCAGTGGAGTTTTAGAAGCTGCTTAGGAAGACGGAGATGTAATGTGAAATATCTGAGAATGTATTATTAGGCACTTGGCAAAGGGTTTTGGAGGGCCAGGTGTGAACCAGAGCCACTGTGTTGATGAATGAGGGTGTAATCTCGGTAAAGCTGGGGAATGCTTGTAGACTGGGCTGTTGTGTTCCCTTTTCATTAGGGTTGGAGCTCCAGGAGTGCAGGTTGTACTGTGTAGCTGAGGGCAAAAGGAAGAAAAAATAGCTGACATTGAAATTGTATAAGGATTGGATTTAATGTCTTCCCTGGCATAGTTGTTTAAAATTTACATTAAGCACCCAGACTCCCCAGTCAGGGTCAGGCCTTTCACACCAGTCATGTATGAACGTGCAGGAAAGAACTGTGCCTCCTCTGAAGAACCTGCAAGGTAAAGACAAATGACACATGGAAGGTGGCACTGAGAAGAATAAATTATTGCATTTAAGTACATGCAAAAGAAAATTATTTAGGTTACAAAGCTGAGAACTGAGTTAGGAAATGCTATAATTTCATGGATAACCTTAACCTTTTTGTGCATGTGTATCCTCATCTGCCTTGCAGCCTAGCCATCATTAATTGGTATTGATCAATTCAGGGAGAGTTTTTAATTCTTAACATTTTTTGGAGCTTAATATTTTTCAAGGAACATTGTAAACTCTATCATAGGGACTATTTTGACATGTTTATCTAGTGCCCAGCACAGTCAGGCCCTGATTCTGTTTAGGGCCTCTGTGCAGTATTGCACTGCAATGTTAAACTAAAACTAACATGTCTAGAGATCAACTACTTTTTATTTGTTCAGTGGCCTAGGATCTGATCCTCAGATCTCAAGCACAAAAGTTGTAGAGACCTTGGCAGGAAACTGTTCTGTTCCTAGTTAGACAATCTGAGATTAGAGTACGATAAGCTTAAGGGATGGAATCCAATTTGATGACTGATTTTGTGTGCATGGGAGGGCGGGGGAGGTTTAAGAAAAAGTAGTCCCGTCTCCAGGAAATGGCGTCTGCTTAGTATCTGTGTATCAGCAGTTAGGACCAGTCATGGGTCTGTAGAATTTTGTGTGGAATGAGCAAATCTTTCTACTAAATTGCCATGGGAGAAAATGGGAGCTGGCTAGGTATTGCAGTTTCATAGATTTCATAGACATTAGGGCTGGAAGGGACCTCAGAAGATCATCGAGTCCAGCCCCCTGTCCGAGGGGCAGGAAGTCAGCTGGGGCATAGGATCCCAGCAAGATAAGCATCCAAATTTCTCTTGAAGGTGTTCAATGTAGGTGCTTGAACCACCTCTGATGGCAGGCTATTCCAGACCTTGGGGGCTCGGACAGGAAAGAAATTCTTCCTTATGTCCAGCCTGAAACGGTCTTGCAATAGTTTATAACCATGTCCAGCCTGAAATGGTCTTACAGGAGTTTATAACAGTCTTTGGAGAGCTTTCTCTTTCTGATTACCATGAAATGTTTGTGCCATGCAGACTGGCAACATCTGGAGTCTGAGTTGCGCATTTTTTCAGATTTGCATTTAACTTTGCAAAATCCCTGTTAGATGGGGAGATAGCCACCTCCAAAATGGGTATAGTAAGATGAGAAGGTCACAGACTGACAAACTAGGGAGTGGACCCAGGCCTATTGATTTCCATTCTTCAGCTTCACCCGCCAGTTTGCCTTTTCTTTTCTTTTAGTGCTTTTGGAGATTAGATTTTCATTTAATGAGATTTTTTTAGGAGACAAGTGAAGCTTAGGTTGTCTTGTTAGAATTTAATATGGCCATGAAAGACCCTGTATTTAATCACAAAGCAAAGGTTTTCTTTGTGGCCCCATTAGTCATTTAAATATCATTGATATGTGAAGCAGTGAAATTTGTGCAGTTTAAACTAGTTTTGAGCCAAAGAGCACTTGGGCTATTTTTTGAGGGCACACCAAAATGAAAATGTACAATTTCTCACCCTTTCAATTAAAAAAAAAAAAAAGGCTGTACCTACTTTGGGATGTTATCTGTTGTATTGTAATAAGTGAAAATGTATGTATTGGTTAGCTTGATAGAGTTTTATGTGATTCAGCATTCCCAAGTAGCAGAGGTTCTGCATCACTGAGGCCTCCTGGGGCCAGCTGACTACTCTTCTTAGCAAACAGATTGTCATCTACAAATATATATATTTTTCAGAGTATGGCTACCAATAGATGCTGAATTGATAGATGACCAATTCAACAAAAGCCTTTGTTACCATTTCCTGAACTAGTTTCTCAACTTGACGGGAAGGAGAGGAGAATAAACCCTGTAGTTTATCTCCCCTTTCCTTTTCAGCCTCTAGTTAGTCTGACACTCCGTATAGCTAACTGCATTTAACATTTCTTGTCTTGTTAGATGGGCTGGTGATCCCATTGGTGGAGTTGTCTGCAAAGCAGGTAGCATTTCACATTCCATTTGAGGTGGTGGAGAAAGTCTACCCACCAGTGCCTGAACAGCTGCAGCTTCGGATCGCCTTCTGGAGCTTCCCAGAGAATGAGGAGGATATCAGGTAATAGACTGCTTCCACTGCACTTGTGCTTTGAAACAGGCTCCGCTTGCTATGCAGATTAGGTGTCCGTGCATTCCCTGGCATTGTTCTTATCTGTTGCTCAGGCATGTTCTTGTGTAGATTGTTCTCTGGTTTGAACCTTTTTTGCTAAAGAGGCAGAACCCAATGGGTCTTAAATCCTAAAGAACATAAAAATTACTATTTACTGGGTCAGACCATAGATAGGGGGTCTACGTAAATTGTGGGCGAGCTTAGCCATTTTTGCAGGTTGATTGTGGCATAAAGTTCTTATTGTGTGGTTATTTTGCGGCAGCTGTAAACCTCAGCACTGATTGGTGGAGAGGCCACACCCCCTCAGTGCTGATTGTCAGAGAGGCCCCAGAGGGGGAGGGAGGGCGCTGCAATCTTGATTGGTAGCTGCCTTTTCATGCAGCCCCACCCCTTGGCACTTATTGGCACGGAGGCCTTGGTCAGGGGAGGAGGGTGAAGTGGAAGCCACTGTCTTGTATGCTGCCCTGCCAGTTGGCACCTTCACATCCTGGCAGCAAGGACTGCTGGCTCCTGTTGGGGAGCCATCATCTTGTTTTTTAATAAGTTGTTTTTTTGCTGATTTTGCAGACAGTCCTGGATTTTGTGGTTTCTGTGAAATCCGCGAAACTGCAAATTAAGTAGGTCCCTAACTGTAAGTCCATCTTGTCCAGTATCCTGTGTCACATGGTGATAGAGAGTGAACTGGGTATGACCAGGTTTTTTTCTGCCCTGTTCCTCTCTTGCTTTTAGTTTCCAGCATTTAAGGTCTAGGAAGTTCTAATTCAGAGACTGTATTCCTATGCTCAGTAGCTAATGATGCTCCTTTACTCCAAGAATTTGTTCAGTTCCTTTTTGAATCTGGATAAACCATCAGCTTCCACAACATCTGATGGCAGTGAGTTCCATGTTTTAATGATGTGTGAAAAAGTTTCCTTTTGTTAGTTTTAAACTTACTACCTACTAGGTTTTCTTTTTGGAACCCCTAGTTGTATTGTGAGAGAGTAAATAAATCCCTATTTAGTTTCTCTTTACCACTTAATGTTTTGTAAACCCTTATCATATTCCCCCTGGAGCATCTTTTCTAAATGGAATAGGCTAAGTCTCTTTAGTCTCTCCTTATATGGAAGGTTCTCCTTACCTTACCACTAACCATCCTTGTGGTCCTTTGTTGTTCCTTCTCTAGTTCTTCTATATACTTTTTGAGGTGTGGAGATCAGAACAGGGCACATTGTTCAAGGTGTGGACACGCTATGGATTTATAAGAGGCATGATGATACTTAGTGTTGTTTATAATTCCTTTCTTAATAATCCCTAACATTTTATTTGCCTTTTTGATGACTGCTGAGCACAAGCTGGTGTTTTTAGCAAACTGTCCACAGTGACTCCCAGATCTTTCCTGTGTGGTGGCAGCTATCATAGAAGACTTGAATTTATATAGGCCTTTTAGTTGCAGCAATTCAAGGATCTGCGAGACCAGAACACACACGGAGCCAAGCAGATGGTCATTTTAAATGGAATTTGTAATTTAGTTGGTCAGAGAGCTTTTTGCTTTTGTTCTGGATTTCTAAATTTATCAAGGTCTTACCTAAGAGTGTCCCATAAACTTCTCCAGTTGTGGGTTGCATGCTCATGTGCATTCATTGAATATCCAGAACCCTCTGAAGGCAAGGCTTTTACAGCTATACTCCAACCCTATCGACCGTCTAGGAAGACGGTGCTCATTGTATTCCTTGAAAAATAACTAGCCTTTTTAATACCTGGACAAGCGTGACCATTCATTATACACAGAGGAAATCCCCATTCAATAAGGGGCTCTAGCTGGGTTAAAGTAGCTGGAAAAGATGGACTGTGGGAGAATGTAGGCAGCTATCTTGGTGTGAGAGCATAAGAACCATACCACAACCTGCCTAAAAGATGCAAAGATGGGGAATTTCATTACGTGTTTGGCTGCTCTTCCCTAAAATGTAGAGGGAGTCATGGTGCATATTTGGAACAAATGAGACTGGAAGCTAGGAAGGAGCCTATAAAGTTAGTTTTTAGTGAAAGAATTAGGTATTTCAGAGCCCTTAGGTAGACATTCCTCAAAATGCTAATGTTTATACACCCAGGCTATACATGTCATATCTGGGCTATGACTTTTGTGAACAAAGTAATGGTACAAGAGATGCATAAAGGTAAAACAGTTCAGTTTTGTTAAGTCACATTTTTTTTAGTATCCCAAAAAAGGATGATGTTGTATAGTTGTGCAAAAAAATTAAGGTAACTTTACCACAACAAAATTGGAGGCTATTACTAACTCCCAAAATATTAGAATTGTAACTACTGCCTTTCTGGCTCTCTTACACAGAGTAACATCACAGCTACCATGAACATAGTTTGAAAGAGTCATAGCATTTTTGCTCACCACTTCCACTCCTACTTTGCAGATGTCAACAGACTATTCCAGAGAAATTTCTCATTCTTCTCAAGTAACTTTTTAAAGCTACAAAAATCTATTGCTTTGGGGTGAAGCCTGCATAACCATTTAATATGCTTCTTAGGGTGCAGCTCACATGATCAAAGCATCATATGAACAGTAGTTCATAAATAGTCCTTTTGACTCAGTTGGCTATGACTGTAGGTGTCAAATGAGGAAATAAACTTTTGACACGCTGGGAAGAATTTGGTTGGCAAAGGCTTTAACTTTTTAAAAGCCCATATGTTTTTGGAACCAAACACACCCAATAATATATAACTGGCACAGCCCTTAAATAGTATCTCATCTGGCAAAAAACAAACCCCCACATTTCTAGCAAAAGTGGAGAAAGTACAAAGATCTGTGGGTAACTGGTGGCCAGATTGAAGGGTTCAGTTTCAGAATAGTACATCTTTGTCTCGGGCAGGGGCTATAGCACTGCTTCAGCCTGTAAAGAAAAGGAGCTAGAGTTCTTTACTCTCTGGCCCTTGCATCTTTCCCACCACAATAACCATTTCAATGTTTTATCCACATCTCCATATGCTCTGTAGTTTCTCTGGGCTAAAACTATGCTTTATACACTTAAAGCAGTTAGCAGTTTTTGTTCCAGTCATACCATATAGGTTTCTTGACTCCATGGACTGAGAATAAGGGGCAGTTCAGTGTTCCTGCCCCCCTTCCCCCTTTTAAAGATTGTATTTGAAAGGGAATAATGTTTGCTTCTCATAGATTGTACTCCTGCTTGGCGAATGGCAGTGCGGATGAATTCCAGCGGGGGGAGCAACTGTTTCGAATGAGGGCTGTCAAAGACCCTCTCCAGATAGGTAAGAGCTCTGCATCTTCACTTTTATATAGGGATCTTGAAATCTCATTCATGTAACAAAGCAACAGTGCCTCCAAACAACTTCTGTTATTAAAAATAACTGTTGATAACTACAGTGAAGGAGTTGAAACCTAAAATATCCTGGGTTAAAGTTTCTGCTAAGCCTACTACTTGATCACTGCAGCTTTGGACAAGTTCCTTAGCTTTGTGCAGCTTCTTTCAGTTGAACTGGAAAACTAACTGAAATGCAGAAACTTCTCTGAAAATGACATGCTACATCTGATTGGATGACTTGGGGAAAATTACTTGTAGTGTTGTTGTCTCCATGACATTTTAATTCTTCATCAATAGCTTAATATATAACCTGGCTTTCTGAAGATTTGATGTAATTAATGCTCCTAGTGAAATAAATGCAGAGATGACAAGCGTGCAATCTGATGAATTCTTGGTTATGTGGCAATGCATCATGTGTATGTAACTGTACTAATAACAGGAGAAGGAAAGCTCTTTGTGGATTATGCTTTTTATCCATCTTCCCTGCTTGTGTTATTCTGTTACTTATAACTATAAAGTTAATCTTAGATTTTTTTTTTTTATTGAGGAGATTGGACTCTTCACTTCCCATGGAGCCCTTCTTATGGTTCAGACAAGGTGGCATTTGTCTTTGGCAGGCTTAAAGACTGGAAGAAGTTTTATAAAATACAAATATCTGAATGTCAAATAAGAACTCATGTGTAGAATGCATCTAGTGTTTTTTTCTGCTTGCCAAGCAGAATCTAGGAAGGACATCACTTCAGTGGAGTATAATATTTGGAGGGAATTAACATGGGCAGGTATGTACGCATGCATGCTAAGAAATGGAGGAAGCAAAATTGAGATGGAAGAGGAAGGTGGCAAACCTTTGACAAGAAATAAGTGAAATTCTTATGCAGCTGTTTAGTTTTGTCTTTACCAAAAGGTGTTCTGGATAGGTTCTGGAAAGAATAGACTGAGACATTGAGAAATTGTGGTCTGTTAAGCGACTGAAAAGAAGTTGCACAATAGAAAAAGGGGCTGGTCTCTGAGGCATGTAATTTGGAGCAGAATGGTAAATTGCCTCCTGAGTTTTGAAGTGAGAGAGGAATGTTTGGAAAGTCTGAGCGGGGTGGGAAAATATTAAAGGATGCCCATTTACTGCAGCCCAGGTGGAACCTTTTCAATGAATGAAACTTTAGCAGAAGTAAGGACAACTTTGTTAGATTGGAACAGGGTTGGCAAAAGTGACCCCCATTGGTCCAGGGCTTCTTGCATAATTTCTACTATTTCCTGTCATTGTTTCATCTATCCTGTAAGCAGTATTGCTCAGTCTTGTTTGGGCTGAGTCTGTTAGGTTGCCTACTTCCAAGTTAGTCTGTTAAATGATGGATAAAAACTGCTTCGTGGCTCGTGGGCAAGACTGAAAAGGATTTATAAAGTTGGATGCCACTTGCACCTCAGAGGCATTGGTGATAGCCACAACTGGCTCTCTGCTGCTATAATCCAATTTTTGGATAAGTTGGAAAGTATTTATACATTATTATTAGAGGCAGCCTATCATTGTAATCACAGGAGAGTTCAATTTGTCCAGTAAGCTACTCTGCAAAGAATAGTGGGAGCTCTAAGGAAGGACGCAGTTCTTCAAACTCAGTGTGCAGAGCTATAAGAATTGCCAGAGACTAATTTCGATCTAATCAGTGAAATGGAGCCAGATATGATCAAGTTGAAGGTTAAAAGCACATACAGACAAACCACTGATACCAGGACTGACAAGCTGGTAGGAGGCTGTGAGAATAGTAGCACAATAATTACTGGACTTCAGGAAAAGAGACTTTGAAGAAATAAAGAATGAGTTAAAAGGAAATGGTCTGAAATTCTGTACACTTTAGGAAACTAACAGTGGCAAAGAACAAAGTGTTTAATATACAGTGGGGGGCTACCATCAAAACTCATTTTGGCAATACATTAAAAGGGCAATATGGAAATGTAGAGCAATGTAAGATGAATAAAGGATAGTAAAATATTATTTGGAAACTGCGATTCGGGGAGGATGGGCAATTTAAAAGAAAGAACCAGAAGAGACACCAGGTAAGATTAAAACTCAAGAGACATTTCAACTGTATATGCAGCAGAGTCCCTAGAAAAAAGATAGCATGCATAAGGGAATAAAGGGGAAAAAATAGCTGTTTTTTGGAATGGGACAAGCATTTTCATTTTTGTAGAGGGAATACACAGAGAACTATCTAAACTTGGGGTGAGTGTCCCCATGGATAGCAGAGGAAAGAGGCTACACTGTGGACAGATTGGAAATCATTTTAAAAGTCTAGATAGGCTGAAAGAGAGCAGTCAGAAATGTATTCATGTAAATCTATAACTTGGAAAGCAAATTTGTCAGGAAATGAGGGAGCCATTGTGAACATACACAGTTTTGTCAGATGTATATTGTTAGTGTCTCTGTGTCTCTGATTGAAGGGATAGAGCTTGAAAAATACTTGATGCTGTTCCGTCCTATGGCCTCACTCTTAGCTTGGATAAAAATAAATGTCTCTGTTACACTGTCATTTCCTGTAAATCTCACAAATCTTCCTGAAAGTAAATGAAAGTTTAATATATGTTAGTACACATCCATTTTCTCCACCTTCCTTTGTGGCATCTTTCTTCATAGCCTCTTTCCTGGGATGGTGGTATTGCTGCAGGTTCCTCTAGTTCCAGAGACTTCCCTGTACGTGTTCACTAGGGATCTGGGTTTTTCATTTACTGCAGAAAAACACAGAGGTTCTCCTAAAAAGGCAAAAAATGTGGAAAACCATGGATTTCCCTTTGCAGCCTGCAAGGAACTGCTTGGGGCTGTGGATGGCAGGGAGAGCCATGTGCATAAGCACCAGGCAGTGTGGTGGAAAGCAGCTCCCTCCAGGTAAAAGACTGGGGGGGTAGGTGCTGCACAAGTGACATTCTGGGGGTGGGGGGAGGCGTGGCACAGGCAGTGCATTGGAGGGGGTGGGTGGTGTGTCGTGTCCCCGTCCCCCCCGCCAAGATTCCTGTGCCCATAGTGGGGTGTGGGGCTGCAGCTTGGTTGGAACAGCTCTGGGCAGGACCTGGAACAGGAGGGAGCACCCCTGCCTGCCCCCCCCCAAACAAACAAACAAACAAACAAACAAAAAACAACAAAACACGTGGTCTGTGCCTACACCCACCCCCTTCCTCATACACTGGGGGCCTGGAGAAAGAACTTCACGGGTAGGGTTGCCAGAATCTCGAATAAGTTTCCAAGGGAGGTGGTGCTCTTCCCTACCTTAGGGGTCTTCAAGAGGAGACTGGGACAAGTACCTAGCTGAGGTCACATGACCCCAGGACTTTTTCCTGCTAGTGGCAGGGGGTCAGACTCAATGATCCTTTGAAGTCCCTTCTGACCCTAGCATCTGTGAATCTATGGAGCCCTGGGGGTGGGAGGCAGTTGCTTGGGTAAGGGTCCCCAGTAGGGCCTGGGGGGCTGTAGTTTGGGAGTGTGTGGCTTCCAAATTGCTTTAAAATATATCAATAAAACATTGTGTTCAACTGATCTCTCTGTCTCTCTCTCATATAGATACATAGTGGTGTTCATTTTAATTATGGAAAAAAATCTGTATTTTTCCACTGATTTTGTAGACATTGGGGCTGGAAGGGACCTCAGGAGTCCAGACCCCTGCCCCAAGGGCAGGACGTTGGCTAGGGTCAAAGGATCCCAGCAAAATAAATGTCCAAACACTTCTTAAAGAAGTCCAGAGTAGGTGCTTGCGCTACCTCTGGAATGAGTCTATTCCAGGCCTCGGGGGCTCGGACAGTAAAGAAGCTTTTCCTTATGTCCAGCCTAAAATGGTCTTGGAGAAGTTTGTGACCATTAGACTTTGTCATCCCTTGGGGTGCTCTGGTGAAAAGACATTCCCCCAGTTTCTGATTCACACCCCTGATGTACTTACAGGCTGCCACCACGTCACCCCTGAGCCTGTGCTTTTCCAGGCTGAAGAGTCCCATGGCTCTCAGCCTCTCTTCGTAAGGCCTATTCTCTTGTCCTCGGATCATGTGCATGGGCTCCTCTGGACTCTGGGGTTTCTTTCAGAGAATTTTGGATTGTTTTCATCAGAGAAAACCAGGATCCCTGCTCATCAGTTTTCCCCAGTAGCGAAGAGAAAACAGTACCAGCAGCTGCCACAGTTTTTGTCTCTTCAAAGAAATAGTGGCTCTGGCTCAGGGGTGGGCAGTTTTTTGGGCTGGAGGGCCACTTAGGGTGTTTTGATGAGCTGGTGCAAGCTGGGTCAACACTCACCGCTGCCTACCCCTGCCTAACAGCTCACCAAAACTCTAAGTGGTCCTCCAGCCGAAAATATTGCCCATCTCTCTCTGATCTCGGGGCAGAGAGAACAAAGGTTATAGGAACCTAACCTTTGTTTCCCCTCTTCTCTGCACCCCCTCTCCTACCCCAAGTCCCTAGCAAGAGGCCAGGTCGGGTCCATGCCATGCTGTATTCCTGCACACTGCCTCTGGCAATGTGGGTGCAGCTGGCACAACTCCTGCCTGACCCAACAATGTGCTGGGGACTCTGGGTCAGGCAGGAGCTGCTCCAGCTGCGCCCACGTGGCAGTGCATGGGAACACGATACTGTAGCGTGTTAGCGGTGCCTGCATCCCTATCAGTCCCTGGCCTGGCAGAGCCCACATAGATAGCCTGTGACTCACCTGACCCTCTTCCCTCTGCACCTCCTTTCCTGCCAGTAGGGAGAGCCTTACCTGAACTTCTACTTGGCCTGGGGCCAGGCTGTCTGGACTGCGAATGGCTGCGGGGTCAGAGTGGTGTGCAGACTGCATTGCTGGGCAGAAGCCTGGCCAGGAGCTCAGCAGCCCCTACCTTAGAGCATACACTGGAGGGGTGGGTCAGCTGGGGAGGAGTGTGACTGCTGCTGCAGCCAGCTAGCATGGGGAAGAGAGAAGGGCAAGAGGCACCAAAAACCAGAGCAGCCACAGGCAGGATACAATTCTCCTTTAGAGGAGCAGCCATGGATCAGATCCAGCCCATGGGCTATATTTTGCCTGTCCTTGCTCTAGCCACTGTGTTCTTTGGCTTCCTTCTCCCGCACTTTTAAATACAATCTGGGGTTTCTTTGCTTTTCATCCTGTATGTCTGCCTATATCTTCTACATCCTATTCTTGCAAGCAAAACTTAAATGAGCCCTGGCTGAGCCAGAGAATAGGTGTGTGGTGTGTTCTTGTTTTTGTTTTGTGTGTGGGTTTTTTTGGAGGTATTTATGTATATGAACATAGTACTCCTTGTAATGTTTTGTTATGGGAATGTGCAGAAAAAAGATGCAAATATTGGCTAGTAAATAAAGGGAGTGAAATGTTGACTGAGAGGGAGGAACACTGTCCTCTGTGTCTTTCCTGAAAAATAGCTAGCAAAATCAGATGTGCAGTAGGTGTACCTCTGTCCATACTTTTCAGCAGGGAGGGGAGAAATCTCAGCTGTGCTGCAGTCTAGTGTTGTGCTGCAGTGGTTCTTAACCTTTTTTGTACCAGGACACATTTGTAAACATCAGTGGCCAGTCCTGACCCAGTAAATAGTTTAAGTAGAAAACAGTACCCTGGCCCTGCCAGTGTCCCTCACTCCTGCAGCCCCTTTCCTTCCCCCTCACCCTCAGCCCTGCTGATACCACTCGCTTCCAACCCACTGCTCCCCACCCCAAGCGGTGAGACTTGTTGCTGCCACCATCACTGCTGGGACCCCTGCATGTGCTATGCTACTAGCGGTGCAAGGAGTAATGGATGGAGTTGGGGGGGATCACGCTGCCTTCACCTTCCTTCTCCAGTTGCTTGGGCACTGGGCCATAGCTGTACCCCACTGCCATGACCCAACCAGTGCCACACTTCTCAGACCACCTGGACTGCTTGCCACCCTACCTCCCCTCCAGGGTAGAGATGCTGCCTGAGGGGAACAGTGGCCAGGCCATGGTGGCAGGGTAGAGCCACAGCCTGGCACACAAGTGGCTGGCTGCAGGAGCAGGTGAGAGCAGCACCCCCCCTTCCTCTTTACTCCTCACATTGCTGGTGATGCAGGGGTTGTGGTGATGCCCTTCCATGCTGCATCCTGCCTGTGGGCCCTTCCAACTTTGCCCCTCCATGCTGAGTCCTGTCTGTGGGCCATGGAGGTGGCTTCTGCCTATGCTAGTTCAGGCAGGCTGCAGCCCCATGCCCACTGTGGGCGCACAAATCTGGGGGAGGCATGTGCCCCCCACGTCCCCCCAACATGTAACCTGTGCCCTCCGTTTCCTCTGATGCATTGTCCATGCCCCCTCACCCCATAGACGTACCTGGGGGGGTGCTGCTTTCTACACTGCCTGGTTAAGGGACCTGTAAGGTCATCAAGTCCACTCCCCTGCCATGGGCAGGAGGTAATTGGGTTCAAACGGAATCCACAAGGTGCTTGTCCAGCCTCCTCTTGAACACCTCCAGGGATGGCCACTGCACTACCTCTGCTGGGAGTGTGTTCCAGATTCTAATTACCCTTACAGAAAAGATTTTTTTTTTCCTTACATTTAGCCTAAATTTTTCCTCAACTAGCCTTGTGCCCATTGGACCTCGTCCGCCTGAGGGATGCCTTTCTGAAAAGCTACTCCCCCATATCTTAGTGCTCGCCTCTGACATACTTGTCAGTGGCTATCAAGTCGTGTCTCAGTCTTCTTTTACTCAGACTGAACAGGCCCAGTTGCCAGAGTCTCTACTCACAGGGCCTATCCCCCAGGCTCCTAATCATGTGGGTGGCCCTTCTCTGTACTCTTTTAAACTTATCCACATCCTTCTTGAAGTGCGGTGCCAGAACTGGACACAGTACTCCAGCTGTGGCCTCCCCAATGCCGAATAGAGGGGGAGGAGCGTCTCTCTGGATCTATTGGCAACACATTGGCTGATGCACACCAGTGTTCTGTTTGCTCTTTTGGCGACTTCATCACGCTGGTGACTCGTACTCATCCTTTGGTAGATTGTCACCCCTGGGTCTCAAGGATGCAGTGCCAGCCAGTGTACCACCACCCATCGTATAGTTATGATGAAGGTTCTTCCTACCCAGATGAAGGACCTGGCACCTCTCCCTGTTGAACCCACATCTGATCACATTCTGCCCATAGGACCAGCCTGTCAGAGTCATCCTGGATATTTGCCCTGCCCTCAGATGTGCCAGCATTTCCCACAGCTTGGTGTCATCCACAAACGTAATCATTGCACTTTCCACTTCCTCATCCACGTCATTAATAAAGATGTTAAAGAGTATGGGCCCAAGCATTGATTCCTAGGGGACACCACTGAGCACAGCCCTCCAGGATGAGGCCACCCCATTGGTTACAACTCACCGGGATTGGCTGTTGAGCCAGTTGCCATCCCATCTTACCATAGCCTGGTCTAGGCCGGTACCTTTCAGCTTAAGTGAGAGAATCTCATGGGAAACAGTATCAAAGGCCTTGCTGAAATCTAGGTAGATGATGTCCGTCTCATGTCCAGCTGGTTAGTTACCTGGTCATAAAAGGACACCAGGTTTGTTAGGCGTGGCCTCCCCTCGACCAAGCCATGCTGGTTGTTTCTCAGTACCCCACCAGTTACAAGCTTGTGGCTGATGGTTTCCTTGATGATTTTTTCAAAAGTTTTTTCCCAGGATCGAAGTCAGACTGACTGGCCTGTAGTTTGCAGGGTCATCCCTCTTTCCTTTCTTAAAGATGGGCACCACATTAGCCTTCTTCTAGTTGTTCAGGACCTCTACTGAGTTCCATGATTCTTTGAACAGCCTTGCTAGAGGCATCGCTTTGGGTTCAGCCAGTTCTTTCAGGACTGTCGGGTGCAGGTTGTCTGGCTCAGCCTACTTTAAAACATCCATATGTTCCAAGAGTACCTTCATCTGTAAGGGGCTGATTTTATGTGGGTTTCTGTCATTGCTGTATTCTCTTTATTCACATGGTGCCCCGTGTCTGATCGCACTCCTCCTGCCCCCTCCCAGCCCCCAGGCAGCTGCTTGCAGGCTGGAACTCTGCCAGCCTGCAAGGGGAAACCTATGGTTTCCCATGTTTTTCTCCTTTAAAGGAGAATCCATTTTTAAGGTTTGTTCACAACTCTTTCATATATTCTTCCGACCCATGGGTTGAGAGATGCTATTCTACAGAACATGACTGGTACATTGCAAACAAGCCCAAGTCTCTGAATTGATTTTGAATGTTGGAGATGGCTCCGTAAGGTATTGCTTTCTTCCTCCTCTAATTATAACCAGTTCTCCTTTCCTTATGTTTCGAAGTGAAGTTTCTTCATATACAAATAAAAAGTTTGTCAAACTTTTGACAAGAAGGTTGCCGCTGCAACCCATTCTTGTTCTGTAAAACATTTTAGACGTTTAGCATGTACAAGTGCAGTATGGCTGCACATCAAGTTTGCAGAAGGCTTAACATGCTATTATTGAAAGAAAGGTGTCTTAGCTTTTTTCTGAGATGTTTCCTAGTGTAGCAAAGTGACGTGTTGAGACATTTATGCAGTGTGTAAATTAGATCTATAACTTACATTAAAGAGAGCAATAGTTTTGTGGTGAACGCCTCCTTTCATTTTAATTTTTTTCCCCAACGTCTTCTGCCACTTGGATTGGGTGGCATTCACCTGTACTGATCACAAATATATTGCCTAAGTCAGGAAGAGGATTTGAACCCCAGTACACAGCAGCAATGAGGAGGCAAGCAGGTACCAGGAAGTTGTAATTATCATGAGGATTCAGCACAAAGTGGGATGCCCAACACTAAAAGATTTATTTCATCCCATTTAGAAAGTTGTGGGCAGTATTGAACACCATGATAATAGTGGGTTGGCCAAAGCTGATATAGTTTGCTACCCTGGAGTCACAATCCACTTACCTACCCTTAGCACGTTGACAATGGAAATCTGTTTCAAATACTGCTCCTCATCCTCCCTACAAAAAAGTTCACTCTAGATAAGTAGGTGAGTAGGAGCCTACAAGTCTGATTATTGCTACTTGGTGAATGGCACCATTGATGCTTTTTCTATGCTGCACCAAGTCTTAAGAAATTGAGGAGAGTTAAAGGAGATGATATGCATTGCCAGAGAGAGATCTTGACATGGAACAGAAGTCTTCAAGAGGCAATTGAAATAGACTGGTATGTTTTGTTAGCCATTTCCTGTTTCTAACATTTAAGGTACCCTGGTAAGTAAACCATGTTTGTAGAAGGAGGCTGCCTTAAGGATATGATGAGTGTTTATTACGCATAACTGTTCATGAAGCCAACTCTGACTTCTGTCATCCTGCTTAGGTGGACATACATAGTTTAATTTCCCATTTGTTTGCTTACTGAAGAACGGGGCTGGCTTTTTAGATATTTCAGTGGCGTTTCTTCTACACAGTGTACTCTAAATCTCATGCAAGATGTTAGTTATTGGAATAGAGTATTTTCAGAATCAAAAGGTGATGTGTAATTTACCTGAACTCCTTCTTGAGAAATAAATCCTTGTTTAGCAGTGGTGTCTGAAATGCCAACCTAAGTGCTCAAATGTAATATAGATTACTGCAACATTCTGAAAGTTGACCTGAGTTTGAAGTAACTTCTTAGGTACCAATGTATCTGCTCCTCTGCAGTATGTCAGGACTGGATTAGTTTATCCTAAAATGTTCCTCATGGGGGTGCTTGGTCCAGTATTGAACACCTCCACTGATAAGATCCCACATTTCATGACACCACACTATTCCATGCATTTTCTTATTACACTTAAATTAACATAACTCTTCTGAGGTTTAAAACACCTTGGTACTAATGTATGACATGGGAACATGATCAGCTAAAGGGGCAGACCAGTTCTAGAGACTCGGGATGAATGCTGTTATAGCAATCAGAACAACTTTACTGTTTTAACATTTTAAAGTTAAATATAAGTGCACATATGTAAGTGTTGCTATGTTTAACAGCGTCATGTTCTGATCCCCAGGGGGACAGTAATTTTGGCTTATTTTCCAACAGGTTTCCATCTGAGTGCTACAGTAGTACCTCCGCAGATGGTGCCACCGAAAGGTGCATACAACGTGGCGGTGATGTTTGACCGATGTAGGATCACCTCGTGCAGCTGTACCTGCGGAGCTGGGGCCAAGTGGTGTGCCCACGTCGTGGCCCTCTGTCTCTTCCGGATTCACAACGTAGGCCTTTAAAGACAATTCTGTGTCATTTTCTTGATGTTCTCCTGTGTTGAAGCATAGCGGCTTGGGTACGAGCTTCTATGCTTCAGGCTTGCTTCTCGCCAGAGAAGTTGTTTTAGATTGTCCCTTTAGCTATGGGTCATGTTGCTCTGGAGATTGCAGTCTGAGTGGCAGTGCAAGTCCTGTAAATTCACAGTTCTAATTCTTGTATATTTTCACTATACTGTACCGTTGACTTCCAAAGCTGCTTGACCCTCTTTTGATAATGCATACCCACTGCCCCTTTCTGTCCCCTTGTTAGTGTTTTTCTGAGGATTATATGCTCTGTCTTTAAGGGTCAGTAGTGGGCAAAACTGCTTATTATTTTAATCTTTTTCGGGAATCTTTGCAAACGCAGTGTTTCTTTGGATTTGAAGGCTGTTACTTGCACTATTGGAGTTGAAAATCCATTTCAGTATATGTTGGCCTTTGTGTACTGCTGCCCATTTTAACATGCTATGCCTCAGATTGGGTAACTAACCCACCTGTTTGACACTTTAAATGTGAGTCCTCATTTTTATTGGAGTACCTGCAGTGTGGTTAACACTATGCACACACAGTGGAGATGTGCTCTCTGTCCCAATAAACTCCTATTGTGAAAGTAGGCAGAATAAGCTGGTAAAATACGAAATATGTAATGTTAGGGTGCAGCCTTACGGTGCAGATATTCTTCAGAAAGACAGTTCACCAAATAAATTTTGAGGGATTGATTGTAGTTTATCGGAAGGAACAGAAGGATTATTCATTGTTTTAAAGCTGTCAAAGCTCATCATGGTTTTCAATCCATTTTAGCCCTCCCTAAAAGTAGAGGTGAAAATTGCTAACAATTTATCAGTGGTATTTCACAATAGATAATTATTGCGGGCTTGAATGTGAAAACCTTAAGAAAAACACCCTGTTGCCTCTAGTTGCCAGATGACAGCTGGGAATTTTAAATGCAATTTCTGCTCTTACATGGCTATTCTAATAGGTGCTTTTGGGAGTACCAAGCAGGTTTCCTGACTCAGTTATAGCGTTAGGCACAAAAAGGCTAGGAGTCCTCCATGCCATAAAAGCAAGCTACTACCTTTTCAACCAGAATGATGATATGGAGACCATTCTGTAGCTGGTACATTCTGAGCACAAATGGGGAACTATATGTGAAGGGGATTGCTTGATGCCAGGTACGTCTGCCTAGTTCTCCTTGACATGTTTTGGCCTTTTTCCAATTTTAAATTAAGTGACTGCTGCTTGTTCTGCCTTGTGAAAGAAATTAAGACATTCTTTTACAGTTTATAATCTTTTTAGTTTTTAAAAATCCTGTAAGGAAGAGAAACTGAATTTAAGCTTTAAATGAATAAACATCTAATGGTTATCTTAGTTGGATGGTGATTCGATAAAACAGCCCCCCACAGAGCTGTTTCTTTGCCAGAAGCTAAAAAATAATGGCCTATTTTAGAGGTTTGTTTGTGAATTCTCTGCCAGTGTTTGTGCATTTGCTAGCAACAACAGATCTTAAGCACAGCTGTTAGCAGTTTCCTTGAAAAGAAATTCTTTTCTTAAAAATAGGCTTTATAAAATCAAGACATAGGCTGAGTTCAGTCTGCAGCACTGCTTTACATGATTACAAGGACAATCTATGCTTAACCATGGCTGCTGCTGAAACAGCTTCAGTCATCTAGTGTACAGGGCTAGTTCTGCCTGACCTTGCGGACAGCAGTTCTCTTATATCTCTCTTCTCTCTCTCCAGGCATCGGCAGTATGCTTACGAGCACCTGTTTCAGAGTCCTTGTCTCGACTGCAAAGAGATCAGCTGCAGAAATTTGCTCAGTACTTAATCAGTGAACTCCCACAACAGGTAAAAGGGGAGCTATTCTGTTCTGCCAGAGCCCTTGTTAGTCATCTCAGGTTGCTTTGATCTGTGTAGTATTTTACTTATAGTGGCCTGTTGCTGTATTTGATCACCAGTAACAGAGACGGCTCTCATTCCTGCCTGACTCGAGACAACTATCCGGTTTTTTAGCTGTCATTGGCCAAATAAAGGATTAGAGTGGTGTCTTCAAAGGAGAAAGGAAAGTGTTGGTTAGTTGTAGGGTACCACGTGGGTATAAACAGGTGCTCAGTTCACAAATATGAAAATCAGAATAATAAATGTAATACACAAGGGAGTTCAAAGCAAGTCAGCGTCTGTCAGCTTTCTGTGTGTGGATTTAAGGCTGAATAAATATGCTAGATTGGCAGCATTGAGCACTGTCCCCAGAAGACACAGTGCTTCCCTCCTGGACTTACTAACATTTCAAACCTAATTATAAGAGCACCTCAAAGGGTAGAAGAACAATTTAGATTCTCTGACTTTAAGTCCCTTCAGTGTTGATAACCATCTTATAATTTTGATTGGCTTATTGCATAGGCCACTGAATAGGCTTTGGGTTATAACCTGGGCTGGGATCACAGTAGTGAGCAAGTCTTTTATCTAAAGCCAGTGTTTCTTTTGGGTCATTGTTCCCCAAGGTGGTCATGGAATGGGGACTAATTATGAGCCAGATGTAATTACAAAGGCAGAAAAAAATCTCGCTCCCCTTGAAGGTTACATCTTCTCCATCAGCTGCTCAGAAGATGCATACAAATTTTATATGGGCTCATCAGTGTTGCCAAGATAACTGCAAAAAATTCAAGGTTTATGATGTGGACAAATGTGACTTGTAGAAAAAAGCATCAAGAAGTGATAACTGTTTGAGAGTTGTTTCTCAAACAATGAGTGAGCCTTTCAGCTGGTAAATTAAACTTTAATACGTAATTGTCATAACAAGGAGGTTTCTCATGCAAACATGGGAGGAAGGTGGCCACGTGTGGAACATGAATGGAAGAGGAGAGATCCTTAAAATAATCTAAGATAGTGGAGACCAGGATCTAGCCCATGGAGCAGTGCCATCCAGCCCCATGAAGCTCCCCATGGGTCCAAGAATTTGGTGCCATGACAAGTGGCAGCAGCATTAATTACCATTGTTTGAAATTGCGGCAATTTAACATTGTCACTGTTCCCCTGCACCACTCATCTGGCCTGCTGCTTACTGAATCCGGTTTGTGGGGCTGTATGACTTGGGCACAAATGTTGTTGTAAGATGCTCTCCTGCTATGAAAATCAGAGCCTTCATATGGTGCCTTCAAAAGCTGTTACCTAGTTCTCCCATGAGTTACCTGCATTGGTGAACCCAGACTCCCAATGCCAATTATATGCACAAGTGTTTTGCTGAGGGACTTCTCCCTCAGGCACTTGTTGCATGTAGCAAGTATTCCCCTCATCCTGCCAGTTTCATAGTACAACAGCCTTTAATGTGTGAGCTTGTCTTGTTAAGTGATTTTTCTTACCTCTTGTTGACTTTGTAATATGTAGTAATGGAAAAAGATGTAAGTATGGCCTAATGCTAAGCCTGTTCCTCCAGGTTCCTCAAAGACATGATGTGTTTTCACTAAACAGTTTTCCCTCAGTCTGTTCATCAGTGAAGTTAGGCCCATATCAATCTCTCATTCTCTCTAGGAGGGTGTGCAAGGAGTACTTCATGACTTAGTTGAGGTGCATGAGATCATGTTTATCCCAGTGGATGTATGAAATGGTGGTGTGTTAGGAAAGAAGCTTTGTTAGCTCATGTTTAAGTCTAATACATGTTCATAACTCACTATGCTAACATGAATTTTACTAGCAAATAGATCAAGGCCACAGTCCTGTAAGAATTTTAAATTCAGGAACACGAGCTTTCTTCCCTGCAATTCTGGTGCCCGGGAGGACTTGACTAAGTCTGGGTTCCTTGGTGCTCTACATGAATTGGCTTTTTAAGGAGTGATTTGGGGATAAGTAATGGAAGCATATAGAGTAGATGTAGGAAAATGTTGCGTATGTTGAAATGAGAAGCTTAAAATTGCAAAATCCATTTTTCCTCATTTAAAACAAAAGATAGGATCATCCACACCTTTCTGCTCTTTTGTTTACCTTGCAGGGTATGAACTATGTGACAAGCTTTGCTTAATTTACTTTAAGGTAAAAGGCATGGGGGAAAGTGGAATAACTAGAGTTATGCTACGGTATCAGCTGCAGTATGTGTTACTCCCTCCACTGGCTTTTTTAAAGTACTCTTACGCATATATAGTAGGTAGAAATCTCTAAGTTGTGCACTAGATGGAGAACCCAGAAAGGAAACTGGACTAAAGTGTGTTTAAACATCTGTCAGTCCAAGTCCCTCAGAAACAAAAATCAAAATAGTTGCTTGGTTTATGATAGGGTAAGATGTGCACATGTATTTTTAAATTGTACTGAATGTCTCATGTTTTAGATTCTTCCAACTGCTCAACGTTTGCTGGATGAGTTGCTGTCTTCTCAGTCCACTGCCATCAACACTGTGTGTGGAGCCCCAGGTAACATGGATAATTCTTATTACATTTGATGTTCTGTAGTCTGCCTCAGGGATGGGAATCACCCACATCAGTGGGTGCTCCTGCTTTGCTGGGACATTATTTAATTTGAGGCTGCAGGGGGAGGAGAGAGGAAAGCAGAGAGATTTATGCGTGTGCAGGGAGCTGTAAGAAGTTGCTGGTGTTACAGGTTTGGTGAGAATTTACAATGAATAAAAGGAGCTCCAGGTACTACCACATCTAGGTTATTTTTAATGGAAGAGTTTCCATTGAAAGAGTGCAAATGACTGAAAAAATGTTTCTAGAGTCCATAAACAAGTCTGCGTCTACTTTTGGACTGAATTGAAAATGAGTGTTGCTTATCTGCTGCCTGTAACCTCTGGAATAGGAGGTATAGACTGTAACTCTCTAACACCTGCAAACTGTGTTTCTCAAGATCCCACTGCTGGGCCCTCGGCCTCGGATCAAAGCACGTGGTACCTAGATGAATCTACTTTGAGTGACAACATAAAGAAAACCCTTCACAAATTCTGTGGGCCCTCTCCTGTTGTTTTCAGGTAAATTGCCTCATCAGAGTAATAATCATCCCTGCCTACACATGAAACATAACAGGGACTTTGGGTGTAGGGCAGGGCAGGCAATTATTTTGGGCAGAGGGCTGCTTACTGAGTTTTGGCAAGCCATCGAGGGCTGCATGACAGGCAGCCTAGGGCAGATAAATATTAATTTTCTAAATTTTTTAGGGGCCCTGGGGGCTGGATAGAATGGCCTGGCGGGCTGCATCTATTCTCCGGGCCGCATTTTGCCCACCTGTGGTCTAAGGAATGCTCTTCTTGTTTAGTTTGTGGCCTGTAGTATTAAATTGGCATGATGATTTGAAACTCAAGATGCTTAATTTTAGGTCACCTTTCCAGTTAATAAGACCTTCTCTGGAGTTGAGAATGTATGTTACTTGTTTGTTCCTCTCTGACTGCTGTTACACGGTGTTTCTTCAGTGAGATGTGGTTCCTTCTGCCTGTTTCAACCTGCAGAAATGATGCCTGTAAATATACACCATTGTGCAGCTTTGTCCCTGTTTTTTTGCTGCTGTGCTTTATCTTGTTTTCTGTTCTTTTACTCTCTCCATTTCCCCCTCACAGTGATGTGAACTCTATGTACCTGTCCTCCACGGAGCCACCAGCTGCTGCTGAATGGGCGTGTCTCCTTCGTCCCCTGAGAGGGAGAGAGCCTGAGGGGATCTGGAATCTGCTCTCCATTGTCCGAGAGATGTTTAAGAGGCGAGATAGCAATGCAGCCCCTCTGCTGGAGATCCTAACTGACCAGTGTCTGACTTATGAGCAGGTATTTAAACCCTGTTGGGGAGCAGAGCAGTGACTGGGGGGCCTAGTCAAAGGTGGCAACAATTCCAGTGGTGTTTTGTGCCTTGCAAGTGCATTATGGGAGTAGTCCCTTGCCATTAAAGCAACTTGCTTTTTGGTTTTCTGAGTGCTTCTTCAGTGACACCAGTTTCACTGGATGTTGGGGTTGTCATGTGCCCTAACATCAACATGAAGCCATTTTCTCAACACCTTTACCTTGACCTTTCCCCTGTGCATCCTCTCTCTGATCAGTGCAGTTTTATTCCATGGATTATGACAAAATAAGGTGCACTTGAACTAGGGGTGCACCAATAGAGATTTTGGGGCCCGATACAGATAGCCGATATTTAAGGAGGCATATTGGCCAATACTGAACTGATCTCTGATACAGCTGCGTGCAGCTGGTAAGTCTGTTTTGGTGGGAGGGGACGGAGTAGGGAAGGTGTGTGGAGGGGGCAAATCAATGCCCCCCACAGTGAGGGAGGGGACAGGGACAGGTGCTGCCCAGCTGGGGTGGAGCAGGCATGGGATGGAACTGTGGCTTGTTTGGGGGGGAGGGGAGTGGGTCCCACCACTGTGTGCACCTCAAAAGGGCACTGTGGTGGGAAGGGAGCATATGCCTCCAGATCTGCCCTGGGCAGGTGGGCTGGGGTTGGGGCTGTGCTGGGCTCCTCTCAATGCGGCCTGGGCTCCGTAACCAACCCAAATTTCACCAAATCCTACTTCCAGTGCCACCACCACCACCCACCCAGTGCAGCCCCGGCTTTTCCCGGCATGTGGGGGGAGGCAGGGGTTGAGCCAGGGCTGTGCTGGGTAGGCAGCGGCAGTGCTGGGAGCGGGCGTCAGTGAAACTTGGGGTGGCTGCAGCCCCTGTAGACCCCTCCCATGTCCTCCCAGGGTGTGCGCAGTGGGGGGAAACCCCCATGAGCTGCAGCTCCATCCTGTGCCCACTCCATCCCAGCTGGGCAGCGGCTGCCCCGGCCCCCTCCCACCTTCCCTGAGGGGGGAGGGGCGGGCCGCTGATCTGCCCCTCCACAAGCCTTCCCTCCCCCCTCCACTTTCACCACAACAGACTTACTAGCTGCATGCTGCTGGGCTCTGCTCCTTTCTGCCTAAATACTGTGCTGCAGCTGTGCGCATGCATGGGCATTTATTGGCCAAATTATCAGCCACATTAGGCCGATTTCTGATGCAACCAATTTTCTTTATATCAGTACCAATCCAATATTGGACCGATGTATTAGTACACCTCTAATTTGGACAATATTTTTTGTGTGTTGGCTTTGAAATTCTGCCATTTGACACAATTCATTAGATTTTGATAATTTTAATTGAAAATAATTTCCATTAATTTGGGTTGAATTTTATAGTTGGAGAAGAGGTTGATATTGACAGTTTAGGAGATGGATCTTCTTTCTGTAAGTAGAGATGTAAGCAAGAACATCTTCAGTATCCATTTTTTCCCCATTATCCTATTGTATACCTTAGGGGCAGGCAATTATTTCAGGTGGAGTGCTGGTTACTGAGTTTTGGCAAGATGTTGAGGGCTGCATGGGTAGCTCCGCCCCTTGACAGGTGCCCCAGCCCCTGGTAGCCATCTGGGTGTGGGGTGAGGGAGCATGTGGGTGTGTGTGCATATGTGGGGTGTGGGTGGGTATTGGGTTTGTGGGGGAATGTGTGGGGAGGAGGGTGGCTGGTGTGTGTTTGGGGGGGTGAGTGTATGGCAGTGCAAGGTGGGTTGTAAGTGCATGTGTATGGTGGGGTGTGCATGTAGGACTCACCCTATGAACACACTCTGTGGCCCTCCCCAGTCCTGGTCCCAGGGTACTGGCATGGGCTCTGTTCCAGCAGTCACAGGCATGCAGTTGGGAGCCATGTGGTGCTGGAGTGGCCGGCAGGAAAGCAGGGAAATGGCAGCTACAGATGGGAAGGGGTAGCGAGCGGGCATGTGGGAGTGCAGCAACAGCTCGGCAGGAACATGGGGCCCGCACTGGTGTCCTGGGGCCAGTGCTAGAGGGGCAGCAGGAGTGCGGGGTCTGGCACCAGTTGGAGTGGGTAGGGGACAGGGGTCCTGCACTGCTGCCATCCTGCTCTGGGCCCCGCCGGCACTGGCTCCGTGCTCCCACTCAGCTCTTTTTGCGTTCCTGCATGCCTTCTCACTGCCACTCCATCCCGCCTGTAGCTGCCATTTCTCTGCTTTCCTGCCTGCTGCCAGCCACTGCAGGACCACATGGAGTGGCTGGCAGCATGGCTGTGACCGCAGGACTCGGCAGGAGCTATCCCAGCCTGGCCCTGAGAACTGAGGCAATCACTCATGGTCCTCCCCTGCCTCTTCCCCTCTCCCCCCACCCCTGCCTTCTTATCTGAATTTCCCTCTGGTGCAGGGAGTGGGAACAGCCAGAACCTCTGGGAGGCATGGGGCACGGGGCTTCCAGTCAGGGCAGGGGAGGGGGAGGGAAGGTGGGCCTTGCTGCTGGGCTGCAGGGTCCTACCACTGGCTGCCCTTGGGTCCTACTGCCCCTGGCTCCTGTCATCTTTGACAGGCAGCGAGGAGGGGATAAATACTCATCTATAGATTCAAGGGATTAAAGGATCCATGCTTCATATCCATTCCTTGCTCTCAGGCTGCTGACAGAAAAGCTAGTCTTAGTGACTTACTACCTGGGTATCTGCCCTTTAGGAACCAGCCTGAGCCTATCAAATTCTTCTTGCATGGGGCACCTAACTGTTAGTAGCTAGTGTCAATTTTTATTGTTATGTCTGTGCTGGATTTGCTTTTAATTCTTCTGGTTTTCAGGCACTGCAAACTTAGCAACAGAATATATTTATTTCTTTTTCATCTGTGATGTGTTTCCAAAAATTGTGAAAGAGAGGTTGGCCGTCTAGGTATGGCCAAATTGACTGTCCTTTTTTCTGCAGATAACTGGTTGGTGGTACAGTGTGCGAACATCCGCGTCTCACAGTAGTGCCAGTGGGCATACTGGGCGCAGTAATGGCCAGTCTGAGGTGGCTGCTCATGCCTGTGCCAGTATGTGTGATGAGATGGTGGTCCTCTGGAGGCTGGCTGTTCTAGATCCAACCATCAGCCCACAGAGGTAAGCATAAGTGTCAGATAATCTTTGGAGCCAAGACCTGGTGGGTAAAGTTCCTTAAGTGGTACTCTTCAGTCCTGCTTATCCTTGTGGCATCTGGGCACAATTGCACTTTACCGTTTAGCAGGTGTATTATGTTATTAAAGCAGATAGTTCAGCTGTGAGTTCTTATGGTCTATATTTGTGTTCAAGGTAACCTTAATCACTTTTATTTTTAATTGCCTTCACTGCTCTTGTCTTAAACCCTATTGATTCTCTGTAATATGCATGGTCTTTTATCCCTTAAATGTGAGTTTTGGCTTGCACTTAAGACTTTCCTGATACAGTGGAAGTGTCTTTCGGGAATAGCACTGCACTGAACAGTTCTGTTCAGTTATACCCCAGACCTGTTCAGCCATAACTTTTCTGTATTTCCTAGTCATCTAGTACTACTTTGCATTGACTCTCAGACCACACAAATCAACCAAATGGCAAAACTGTTTATGTTCAGTTGTGTTTTTGGTTTTATCATGCTTTCCTTGCTATGTCTTCTAGTTTAGTGTAGATTGCTGATTTGGATCCTAAATGCTATATGTGTATGTAAGTGTATTCTTTATTACCAGTTAATATATTTAAAGGATGCTGGTCTACCCCATTCTGATAGTTCACTTGCTCTTGTTAGTCCATCACCCTTAGTGCATCAGTAAGATCATGCTTATTTCCAGTGGTGCTAAGTTGTATGGTCAAGTACCTTTCTAAACTCAGGTCAATTACATTGGCAGTTCGCCTGCCTTCCTGTCCAGTGTCAGTACTGAGAGGGCTTATCCAGGTCAGTTTGACATGATTTGATTAAAAAAATTATTTAGGTTAAAGCCCGCTAGATCCACTGCATTTCTAATCAATATGTTTTAAATCTAGTGTTTTTGACTAGCAGTTTCACAGGTTTGTATACCCAGAAAATTATCTGTTCTTGCTCTGTTCAAGATTGTAACTGTTATGTTTTCTACAGTCCCAAGGAAACGTATTGTGACAAGTCCCACATATAGTGATCATTTTGGTGTGTGTGTAGTTGTTCAGGACAATCGGAAGTATCACAATTCATCCTAAAGCATTTTACCTTGCTTAACATGCACAAATAACCACCTTCCCCATTTAGTAAAAATTGAATAGCAAGTGTTGCTTTGATATTTCATGTTCAGACTTGAGTTTTGCACACTGATACCCTGGTTTGCAAAATATGCAAATTACAGTATGCAGCATTTAGCAGAATATTGTGCAATGCATGCTCTAGTATAAATTGTTATACATTGAAAAAGCTAAACTTAATCTTTTGGAAGGAAAAAAAGCATTTTTGGCATATTTTTAAGTATTTGCACACTTTTTTTAATCTCTTAACTATCATTGAACATGAATATAATGTCATAATTTTAGGGTACATCTGCTTAAAAAGGTGTTGTCTCTGCCTTGAATTTACAGTGCAAAAGCTTAAGGTAGACAAAGTGAAGTCAGTAGGAAACCAGGAATAAAGGTTTAAAACAGTGAGTCATGTCACACTGTCAGTAAAACAAGTTCTTTGTTCATATCTTCCCTTTTCTGTAGTGTGTGAATCTCCTAACATTCTGGTCATTTGATACATTCCAAATTACTAAAAGTTTCTGCTTTGTCATGGATAATTCAGGTGTTTTTTACTTTTTCTTTCCCGTTCTCCTACCATTTCAATACAGTCACCAAAAGGGATATGTTCTGCCTTGGTTCAGCTCCTTTGTAGCTTTTTATTCTCACTCCTTCATGCTTCTCCAGTGGATCGCAGTTAGACTTGCTTCACTCTTCCTAAATTGTTGCAGGTTCCCCCACAACCTTTTTGCTACCTGTTCTTTGAGTAACTCCCCCACCCCTTTCTCCTACAAAGCCTATTTGATTCATCCATGCCAGCCTATTCGCTAGCTAATTGGTTTGCTTAGCAGTCAAGTGGAAACAGTCCATTCTGTAGAGCTCCTTTTATCGCAGACTAATGTGCTTTGAGACTTAATGCTTAACACCCTTACTCGGTGTACTTCCATATTATTTTGCTTTTGAGACTAAAAGTATTTGAAAAGATTGAGAAGGTCTGTGTGTGTAAGTCCTGTCTTTGGAGCCTGTAGTAGAGCTGTGTTGAGAAATTTGGATTTGCCTAGTGATTTAGGAATGCACTTGCTCCTTTCTAGTTACTCTCTCCATGCTTATGGTCAAAGTGAAACTGAGGCTGGGAAGGAATTTTTCCTGGCTTGAATTGTTGTGGGATTACCTGCTAGGATCATCGGGGCATACCCTACCTAATCAGTTCTACTGCAGTGGCCCTGGGCAATGGTGATGCCTTGGTCTTTCTAGTTTTCTGCTTGTTGTAAACAAGTTAGACTCCAATTTTTCAATCCTCAAGAGACTAACTCAAGTTATTGGGCTCACTCTTGAGGTATCTGGGTGAAATAATGGGCTTTATATAGAAGGGCAAGCTAGATCATCCACTGGTTCCTTCTGTCCCTAAATTATGAACCTGACTGTAGGCTTTTAATACTCAAGGGAGGAGGATTTGATATTCTTGAGTAGAAGTATTAGCTTCAAGAGCTATGCAAACCATTTGAATTTTCTTTGCTAGTTGTTAACAGTTTGGACATGCAGCAGTTCCCTGTTGTAGTCCTGAGTGCAGTGGTTCTCAGCTTCTTTGGTGACAGGGCACCCTTTGCCATTTTTTAATGTGATGACACCTCTGGTTGAGAACCACTGTTAGTGTTGCCTCAGTTTACTTCAGTGCTTCTCAACTAGGTTCTGCTGCCTTCAGGTAAAACTGCCCTGTGTGTGTGCTGCACAGCCAGTCTGTGCCCATGCACACAGAGTCCTGCTGCATTATTGATTTATTGGCGGGATTTCTTCGGGGGGGTTCCTTTATGATCCTTTGATTGGCCTGAAGCAGGCAGGAACTGCCTTGTGCTGTGTAGTCCCCTTTCAGTCTGTCCCATCTGTGCTCCTTCTGGAAACAGAGGCTGGTGGATGGATCTGTCCCATGTGACTGTTTCTGGGAGGAGCATGGGAGAGGCTGGACTGGGAGGGCTATAGCAGCTCAGCTTCTGCCTGCTTAGGCTCATCACAGTCCTAATGCAGCAGGAGTGTGCATTCAGGGGAGTTTGACCTGGCTGCTGTCATGGCATTCAGTGCTTGCCTTGTTGCACCCCTTGGGGGTGGGGAGGAAAGGAGCTTGTGGCACCCTGTTTGGAACTAGTGCCTTAATATCTTAGCAGTGTCAAAGGTCATGACTCCAATGTGGTAATTGCAAGATTTAACTGCATTGCAGCTTGCAGTGCTTCACCCTAAACTCCCAACTTGCTGCAAATTTTCAGGTTTGACTTGGCAGCATTTTGCTTTTGTGGCGCTGGCCTAGCTAGGAGCTGATTGTTGACTTGTCTATTTCCTTTCCCTAGACAATTTTCTGACGGATTAATGTTGTTTACACTAACTCAGCAGAAGAGGCCTTTGACAGAGGTATTCTATGAGTTGAGGGTAGTCTGTTGTTAGTGCATTTTGTGGCTCCTTTCTGATCTGTCCTCTTCCTCCTCCCCACTAGGCGCAGGGACCTTTGCACCCAGCTCAGACAGTGGCAGCTGAAGGTCATAGATAACGTCAAGAGAGGACAGCACAAGAAATCCCTGGAGAAACTCTTCCAGGGTTTCAAGCCAGCTGTTGAAGCTTGTTACTTCAACTGGGAGGAGGCGTATCCCATCCCTGGCATTACCTACAGCAGCACTGACAAGAAGAACTCATTCTGTTGGGTAAAGGCCATTCAACAAAGGAACTGCCGGTTGCAGTGTGTGGAAACCACCTGTGAGGCTGGTAGAACCCCTGGACAGGAATCTGGAGGAATGTGTCTGCAGCCAGGGGACAGAACCCGTCCGTCTTCTCAAGAACCAGCTGTCCGTCCGAAGGAGCTCATTGGGAAGAGGAAACTGGTCTCTGATGCTCCTCAGAGGGTTTTAAGGCGACTTTCTGCAGAAGGAGATAAAGCAGTTTATAAGACAACAGTGGGGAAAGCCAAGCTGCCAGTAGGGAAAAGCTTGGCCAGTAAGCATAGTGGGAAACGACGCATGAGCAGTGAAGATAGCTCTCTGGAGCCGGATTTGGCAGAGATGAGCCTGGATGACAGCAGCTTAGCTCTGGGAGCAGAGGCCAGCAATACATTTAGTTTCACTGAGAGCTCCCTGAACAGGAGTTACAGGGACACTTTTGAGGATGACGGTGGCGTGTACTTCTCTGAGGGACCTGAGCCCAGCATCAGGAGTACTCCCACTGCCAAGAAAAATCCAAAGGATCCTGTGGGAGAAATGGGCAGTGGGGATGACGATCTGCCTTCTGCAGATGAGAACAGCGGTGGTGCAAGCCTGAAGCCAGAAGAAGTGGGAGAGAATGGTGCAGCTGGGGGAGGGGATGAAGGGGAGGAGGAAGATGATTACCAGGTGTACTATCTAAATCCACAGGAGGTGGCCAAGGAAGAGGATGACAAGGCAGAGGTAGGCAATGAAGAGGAGCAGGATATCTTTGCTGGCATAAAGCCACTGGAACAGGAAAACCGAATGGAGGTGAGAAAATCTAGTTGCAAAATTGTAATGTGTAGGTGTTTTAATTTTCCTGTATGTATTGCACATGCAAACTGGTACAAGTGTATTGCTGCAGTTGCAAAATCAAGTATTCAGTACTTAGGAAATGCCTGAATTGAGGCTGTCTGGGCAACCTTAATTCAGTCTCCTTGATGGTGTAAACCATGATACCATCCTCAGTTATAGATCCCATCGTTAATGTTCTCCACAGGGCTTATGGTTCAGTCAGTGCACAGAATGGACTGTTGGTGACAAATGAGACTTGTGTAGTGAAGACTATACAGTGGCGGGACTCTTGCCTTTTCTTTTTGCAGGAGCTAGAAGGTATATAGTGAGTGAGACAGACCTGCAAGAAGAGAAAGTAAGGTCCCAGGATTAAGACAATGGAATGCTGCCATGGGGAATTGGCATCTACCTCTGACACACTTCCTATGTGATGCTGAGCAAGGCACTGAACCAAGTTTTTAAAGATGGCCTTGTTAATTATGTGACTCTTCTTTTCTGGGTGCCTGCCTGGTTTGCAGAAGTGCTGAGGTGTCAAAGCTACAAGTATAAGTACACTATATGTGATTAAAGACTTTATCATATAAAACATATGCTTAACAAAGCTGAAATAAAAATCACAGAGGCACTCATTATTGAATTTCCTAACTCCTGTGTACTTGACTTTTTTTCTGCCTTACTATTTTTGTAGTGTAATTTGTGTGTTAACTACCTAGACTTGTGCTATTAAGTAAAATAAATCTGAGCCACAGGATGAAACTTTTATAGTAGATCAGCAGAACTGGAAATTTTCAATCTACCGCACAGACCTTTCCACTTGAGGTATTGGTGTAAATGACTGCAGTAGTAGATGATGTCCTCTGTAAATCTGTTAGTAAGTAGGAAGCTGAGAATTGATGCTTTTGCAAGGATGTTGCACAGATGTTGCCTGACAGCCCAGTAGCAGTGAGACTTTGGTTCCCTTCCAAGTTCTGCAGTGGAGTATGCTCCAGTGTCCATTCTTCTCAAATGTGTCCCTTTTCCCCACCCTCTTCAGTGGTCCTAATCCTGCCTCTTTCCCACCCCTGAGATGCTGCTTCCCCTCTTCCCCCCCCAATCCTTTTCTGCTCATTGAGCCAGTCCTGTATGGGTCCTCATCCATTTTGTGTGCCCAGCCACTCCTAGTTTCTCAGCAACCTAACTCCTTACCCCCACTCCAAGTATTCCACACTCCCACCAGTTTTCAGTTCTGCCCCAGGCTCCTTTTTTCGTTGTACCCAGCAGGGCAGATGTGGAGAGCACAAGAAAGATAGGTTCCCTTCTTTGGGTTCTGCTGTCTGGCCTTGGGATGGCACACACAAGTCCAGGGGGACAGTTGCACAAAAAAGTCCTGTTTTCCTTCAAACTGGAGCATGTCAATTCATGACAGAATTCTTGAAGTGTTCACTAGCTGTAAGCACTACAACTCTCTACAGACTCTGTATGAACTGCAGTTGCTTTCCTAATGCTTACACCTTGTCCAAACTTGGGCAGATTTTCACAGAGACAGCAAATGACAAATCCCTGTTTCCCCAGTGCCAAATCTTAGGTGTTTGCTCCAAAGCTTTGGGGCACCAGCATTTATCAGGTGAAAGCTTGTCTGAGTTTAATGTTAGCAAAGCAGAGTGTTTTCTTCTGCCTCCTCCTTGGAAATGGCTGGATTATTTTAGACGAAACTTCAATTGAGGCACACACTGAGCATAGAAGACTTCAGCCCTAAGATGTGGGCAAATGTTACAAGATAAAGGCTGGCTAAGGTATAAGAAAATGAAAACAGAGTTGGATAATGGGAAGTCACAGGCAACTATAACAGACTGTGCCATCAGTCCTTGGAAATGTGTGCAGAGCTTTGCAGACAGAGTGTGCCTGTGGATGGCAGAGGAAGTAGGATGCTAAGAAAAGCAAAGTAAATGGACATGTCATGTTAACATGACAGATTGGGCTCATTTTTGACAGTTGTGTTTTTCCCATTCCATTGTGTTGGTGGTTTGAGGGAAGGGGATAGGGGCCATATGCAAGAAGACATGGCTCTACAAGCATTTATCCCAAGCCTGAACTGAGGTCAGCTTGGAACTTTAGGTTTCAGTGACATTGAGAGAAAGTGCTTAAGATAGGCTAGCCATGGGAAACAGGCTGAATCTGATAATTTGTCTCTTCATTTACAGATCCTTTTTGCCTGTGCAGAGGCACTCTATGCACATGGATACAGTAATGAAGCCTGCCGCTTAACTGTAGAGCTGGCCAGGGACCTACTGGCCAACCCTCCTGATCTCAAAGTGGAGCAGCCACCAACCAAGGTAGAGAGAGTACTTGCCAGCATTGTGAGCGGAAGGGAGGGTAGGCAGGGCTGCCTGGGCTCAGAAACCCTCACTGGGCTGCAGAATGAAACTTTGCTGTTCAGAGAGGCTGAGGCACAATAGTCACTGAAATCCATCTAAATATGGCTGCATTTTGCCAGACCTTGCCTTTAACCCTTTTTGGATAGGGCTTCTCTGCTTGTTCAGTAGTTTACTTGGCAAAAAAATGGGCTGTTCTGTGTGTAGGGGAGAGGGAGGGAGTCTCAAATCACCAGTCACTAGAACCTATATCTTTCTTCCCTGGTTGCCTTCCTTTCTCTGGCCTCCGCTTGTCCCTACCTAGCTTGGGCCTTGTCTTTAGGAAGCCTGAGCAGCACCCCCTGTTGGATCAGTGTGCATCTGCACCAGTGTGGGGATACTTTTTTTGGCGAGTGTGGTGCATGCTGAATCCTGCACTTGCCCCGAGTGCCACTTCTGTCCCCTGCCCCGAGTGCTACACATGGAGGCTGCATATACCACTTGTTTCATGTGGTGCAAGTTGGCCACCTTTGATCTACACCAGGGCTGTCCAACTGGTGGTCCATGGGCTGAATGTAGTCTGCAAAGAGTTAAATTGTGGGCCCCTGGGGTTTGCCCAGCTGCTGCTTCCCCCCTCCATTGTTTGGCTGCAGCAGCAGCTGGAGTCTCTGGGCTCTCCCTTCTAGTCTCTGTTTCCTGTCCCCACCCCAGAGGGTGGGGCAGTTATGGCAACATGGGGAGCTGAGGGTGAGCCCAGGGTGCATAGTGGTGGAGTGCATGTGGTGAAGCAGTTGGCGGGGTGTTGTGGGTGCACAGTGCAGGCAGGGGATCATGAGCTTGTGGTGGAGGGTGTCTTTTGGGTCAGATGGACCAAGGGGACTGTGGTTTCTGTGGTGCTGCTGCCAGGGCATGTGGCCCATGAGGTATGTGGCCCTGAGCCATGTGGAAGTCAGACAGCCCTAATCTACACCTTCTGTTTTAACTATCAAATTGAACACAACATGCTCTAACATGTTTTATATGTCTACATGGTCCTGGTTAAAAACCAGCACCAAGAATAGATTTGCCTTTATTGCAGCTTTATACACTAGTAGAGCAAAAGCGCTTTGTAAGTTGAGCGCTTGTGAGCCAGAGCATTTTTAGTTTTTGGCAGGCTGTGCTGCAGATTGTGGCTCCAGCCCTAGCCCCACTCCCTCCCTCACTGCTGAGGACTCGATCTGCCTTCCCTGCCCCCAGTGGCAGTGAGGAAGTGGCAAGCCCTGCACAGCTGTGGTGGGGGATGGAGCCGCCAGTGGCTCGTCCAGGGGGTGCAGGGAGTGGGGGGCATTGCAATCCAGGAGGGCACTGGGGGGAAGAGCATGCCCCTGGATCTGCCTGTGGGGTAGAGTGGGTTGCAGGCTGGCGCTGGGGCAGCACTGGGCTATTCCCGGCCAGGCTGCGCTCAGGCTGGGCAGCTGTAGCGGTGGCTCTGGGAGCAGGGCCATGGGGTGGGCTGTAGCCCCCCTAACCCCTGCTCCTAGCGCTGCCACCGAGCGCTCCAGCCCACCCTGCCCTGTGCCCCCCAGCCCTTGGGTAGAGGGGAAGGCTGCGTCCAGCTGTTGCTGCCAGGCCTGGCCTGCGTTGCACTTAGTGACAGCAATGGCAGCACAGGGGTTGTGGGGGCTACAGCCCCACTCCCACCACTGCCGCAGCCACCTGGCCTGAGCACAGTCCAGCCTGGGCAGAGCCCCAGCCTGCCCTGCCCCATGTGCCGATCCTGGGGCACATGCCCCGCCCCCCCCTGCACTCTTCTCCTCTGTGTGTTCTCCCACCCCCACCTTCCTCCCTGAGCCCCCTGGACAAGCCGCTCGTGGCTCTGTCCCCCACTCCACCCTAGCTGTACAGGACCTGCCCCTGGCCCAGCCCCACTCTGTACCTAAGAGCTGCTGGCACTGCCCCATGTTTTGGGGGGGGGGGCATGTGCCCCTGCAGGCTGTGCATGGTGAAGGGGGCCACTACTGTGGGCTAGGCTTTGCACCTCAAGCCCTGCTGCACGTACCCCCCAGGCCTCGGCCCCTTCCCTTCCCCACCTACTGATTGACTTCGAGGCTCCAGGGTCCACCGGCTGATCCTAATCAACTGGTTGGAAAGAAGGCAAAACGTTGTATGGGAGTGGAGGTTGAAAGAAGCCATGGAAAAGTGTCTAGAGCCACTGGAGACTGGATTTCTTGGCACATGGAGATGAGTGCTAAACTGCGTCCCCACTTCACTATCTGAGAAACTGTGGCATTATGGGAGGGGGGAGCAAAGGCAATAAAGATGCAGGAGAAAACAGTGCTTCCAGGAAAATAAGCAAGAGATGTCCTGAACTGTCAGGTGGGGAGTAGAGGAGGGTGGGCCAGGGTCACACCCTCACACCTGGGTTGAATTTCTTTCTATAAAGTGAGTGTTAAAAATTTACTCCTTAAACAGGGGAAGAAGAACAAGGTGTCAACCAGCAAGCAGACATGGATGGCAACTAACACCCTGTCCAAAGCTGCTTTCCTGCTAACTGTGCTGAGCGAGCGTCTGGAGTATCACAACCTTGCCTTCCGCATTGGCATGTTTGCCCTGGAGCTACAGAGGCCACCAGCCTCTACCAAAGCCCTGGAGGTAGGAAGTGTCCCGTAAAAGGGCCATACCCATAAGCAGTGCTGGGATTTCCCCCTCTGAGTTCTTTGTATCTGGTCCTGCCTTCAGTGTTGCCTTCAGAACTAGTTGCTAGGGAGCCAAATGATACCTTGAGGGTCCTGAATGGGTTGCTGATTTACCGAAAATTTGTTGGTACTGGATGCTTCTACTTCAGATGCACTTTGAGCCAAATCTTCAGTGAAAGAGGACTTAGGTCTTCTCCGCAGAAAGTTGCATAGACTTGTTCTCAGTGGTGAATTTAACATTATTTAAGTTGGAGTTTGAACCAGTTTTAATTAGCATTTGATTTTGGTCTGACTGGCTTGCTTCCGTTTAGCTTATCTGTTCCTTATAGGCTTAAGCTAAACTGAAAAGCCACTCTTAAACTGATGTATGTATTTCTGGTGCTTTGACTAAATCATTTACACCTTAGGGTAAACTGCTGCAGTTTATGCATGTAGACAGGCAGCAACTCCTGCCTACCTTTTATACTTGGATGTATAAATGCATGCAAAGTTTTGGGTACACAATTACATATATGGTTAACTACTGCTCTCAGGGCCCCTTTCTTAAAATTAGGTTCAAGACTTTGCACATTTGATTTGAAGCTCTTGTCAATCTTTTTGACCACACAGAGGTGGTGCTTCCTTCCGAAGTGTACAAGTTTGCTGGGCCCTATCAAGAAATAGACTTGTTTTTCTGAGGTGACCTACACTTGTACATAAAGGGCTCAGCGAGACCATTAAATGTGGGGCTAACAGTCACTAACCTAAACTGTTCTCCTCCAATCCTAATGCATTAGGAAGGCTAGACCCAAGATATAATATCCTATGAGGCGACAGTCTTTGTTTCAGTTGAATATTGATGTCCTTGGCCCTGTTCTCCTCCTGGATAGTCCCTTCTGTTTCAGGCTGTTGTATTGCATAAGGTAGCAACCTTCTGCAACCTTCTCTTCAACATGTCCTGGTGAAGGCTGACTCCACCTTCCTCCCAGCCAGGCTTCTGAGTGATTGTGATTGAGTTGTGCATAGGGAAGTAGTCTAGACTTGCACATCCTATACAGCTGTCTCCAGCTGAGCACTGTCCGTCCTCACTGTTGTGCCTGTGTAGGGGGAAGAACGCAGGGGTGATTTAGAGTTCAGTGGATTACAAGGCATGTAATCTGAATCGATCTAAACTTTTTCTGCACTTGAATATCTATAGGGCAGGATGGTTGTGTACCTGGGGGTCTCTGCTGATGGCTTCTTCTTGTGTTTCCTTGCGGGCACCCCCAGGTGAAGCTGGCATACCAGGAGTCTGAGATTGTGGCCTTGTTAAAGAAGATCCCCTTGGGCACTAATGAGATGAACACTATTCGAGGAAGGGCTGAAGAGCTGAGGGAGGGGACCTTGTGCGATTATCGCCCTGTCCTGCCACTCATGCTGGCCAGCTTTATATTTGATGTCCTGTGCACTCCAGGTACTGTCCCCATTGGTTTGTGTGCACAAGGGGCTCCAAACCTTGGGGACCAAAAGAGGCTTTCGGACCAAATCTGTACCTGCTTTACTATGGTTGCAGCACTACTGACAGTCCCTCCAGTCCGCTGCCAAGGTTAGGTTTTCTTCTGCAGTTCCCTCCACATTGCTGTGGATCTCTCTGCACTGTGATAGAACAGACATCCTTTCTGGGTCCCCTTCCATCAAAAAGAGTTGGAATCTTACTGTTTTGGGGACACTGGTTTTGCCCTATAAAGATTATCATGGTTCCTTTCAAGTGATTATGGCCCCAGTGCTACTTGGGCTGGGGGGAAATGCATTCACTAACCACCAAAAAAAAGAGAACCTGTGACTAAACCCCCTTCTGTAGCAGAGCTGGATAAGCTAGGAGGGGACTACTTCAGAAATGGAGGGAGAGAGCTTGGAGGCCAGTGCTCTGACCTTGGGTCTGACTTGATGGTTTGGAATGGGAGCATGGGGGATGTGACAAGTCCAGACAGCTGCCAGGAATGGTTTCTGCCCTGGGATTCTACCTTCGTAGAGCTGAGCATTGATTAGTCTCTGTCTCTTTCCAGTGGTTTCTCCTACAGGGTCCAGGCCCCCAAGCCGTAATTGGAATAATGAAATGCCTGGGGACGAAGAACTTGGTTTTGAGGCAGCTGTTGCTGCTCTAGGTAAGAATTCAGCTCTCTTCTCCTCTACCTTGTGAAGAAAAAAGTTGTTTCTCATTTATGCTATGAATCCCAGGCTACTTTGAGCAACAGGATTTAAGTCCTGTTGGTTTGTGTCCAATCTGCTATGGAAATGAATGCATTTTGGAAGAATTTTGTTGGAGCTGGTGAAGGGAATCTGGGACTTGGGTAATGTTGGGGATCTTTATAATGTCACATTTGAGGTCTTTAGGCAGAACTGGTTGGTGGGTAGTGGGGAGAACATAGTTAAGGACTTGAACAGACTAGTGGGCTGGCAGAAGTACTGTGTTCAATCTTCCTTGTTGCTGTTTGGCGTGAAAGAAATGCTGAATGAATAGCTGGAATGGGAAGTGTTCAGAGAACAAAAGGCAGTTGCTTCAATTGGTATTAGTAAATGACCTAATTCTTGGCCTCCAGGTCACTTGCAGGCTTATAGTACCACGTACACATGTGTAAAGGCCTGTAATACAAATTACTGCAGGGTAATTGAGAGTGGAGATTTACAGAATGCCAGCTTCTCTGCAGTAACTGCATGCAGACCTGTGGTGGACATAAGCTAATCCATGGTGGTTCACCTGTCTTTCACTGAGGGGAAGCTATCATAGGTAAGAGGATGCACAGAAGCTGTGACTGCAGATCAGCTGACATTCTGTAAATCCTCAGTGTCCTTACACCTTGCAGTAACCTGTTCACATGCCTATGCTCAGTAATAGCTTGTGTATGCATGGTCTTTGGTTGGATGGATTGTTAGCAGAAATCTTTCCAGAAGGAAAGATGCATTCGTGGTGGTTTTTGAACTTCTGCCAGTGGCAGCTGCAGAACCTGGGAAGGGGCAAAGAGTGAGCACTTGGTATGTCTGGCTGAAGATGGGAGTGTGTCAAGCTGGTTTAAGCTCTTACTGAGCACTGTCAGATTCATATTGCTCTGGCTGTCAGAGTGCAGAGTTCTGGGGAAGAACTTCTGCTCCCACTCTTGAAGCACTAAATTGTTTCTCCTGTTAACCAGAGAAGTCAGAAGAGCTGTTTTCCTTTCTAATAAGGAGAAATATGCAAAGCAGCCTGGGGAAGGAGGTAAAATGCATCAGATGGGATTAAACTTCATGGGTTTGCCTGTCTCTTCATCCTTCTTTGCTGTCCTGCAGGTATGAAGACAACTGTCAGCGAAGCAGAGCATCCGCTCCTGTGTGAAGGCACTCGCAGGGAGAAAGGTGATCTGGCTCTGGCCCTGATGATCACTTACAAGGACGACCAGTCTAAACTCAAAAAGGTGTGTCCTCTGAAAATCAAGAGCTGATGTCTGTCAAGTACTGTGTGACAGGTGGTGTTTGGTTTTGTTATTAGAATCAGGATTGTCAATATGTCTGAACCAGTGATTCTCAACCAGGGTGATGGGGCACTCCAGGATGCCTCCTCATCTTTTGAAGGGTGCCCTGAGATGTGAGGAGATAAGCAGTTAAACTAAGCAGATAAGAGCAGGTTCAGGCTTGTCCCAGATAAGAGCAGGTTCAGGTACTAGCCCATTCCCACTGCCTGGCCTCTCTGCAAGGAGGTAGATACAGTAATCTATAGAATAGTTTTTGAAATGGGGTGCCACTTAATTTACAAATGTTATGGAGAGGGGCCTCAAGTCTGCGGAGGTTGAGAATTGCATGTCTAGACCTTCTGAATTAGTCAGGTTCCACCCTCGAGCTGGTAAGGTTCATTGTATTACTTACTCTAACTTGCTGTGTGCTGCCTGCATTTGGTCTGTACCCTCATTCATAGGCCTCTGGCCCAAGGTTTTTGATGTCCATTCTGTATCTGGCTTCCAACCTAGCTCAAGGGTATTGGCCTCCATTCTCTGCCTGACCCAAGGAATGTACTTGTGTGTGGGGGAGGTTGGACTTCTTGTATGTGGTCTTAGTGGCAGTCCCCTGTGACTCTGATACACGAATAGAAAAGTGTAATAAAATTTCACTTCATAATATATCCCATTGCCATTATTCTATCCACTCCTCTCTCAAATGCTGTTGAAAAAGACAATTGTACATTACAAGTAAAAGCTGCTGTTGCAGCTTTGATACTCATTACATTTAGAAATACTTCTATTCATATACTATATCTGCAGTGCTTTCTTATTCTCTTAAACTAGGGACAGACATTTCCTGAGCCTGAACTGATTCAATCTTTGCAGGTTAGTCTAACCTGCTTAGGCTGAATCAGTTTGTAACTGTGCAGACATCCCCTCTGGACTGAAAAAAATGCAGGCACATGCCTGCAGTGGCTCAGACTAGAAGCTGGGGGGCACTAGAGCTGTCCTCCCTTCCCTTCAACAATGCTGAGCTGAAAGGGGTTGTAACCAGGTCCCAGCAGGAGGCTCTGATTAGGGAGGGGTTTAAACCCCCCACCCTGCCTGCACTGACCCAGGCTTTTTGCTGCTTGCTGCTCAAGGGGCAGGAGTGTTGCCAAACCTTGCATCTCTTGATACTGAGTTTTTTTCAATCTCCATCTTCCTGCTTCAGACTGTCTGCAAACCAGGACATTTTTAGTACCTTTCTGTGTCCCCTCTTGAAGACAGATTGCAGCAACAGGTTGTTTATTGGCCCATCAAGTTCTGCAAAAGAAAACATCTCTCTCATTAGTTTCAGGTTCTTATCTGCAGGGTGCATTTGCATTTGCAAGCCACTTGCTGTCCGCCCTTTGTTCCAGTGAAATTGGAGACCCACACAGACACCCATCAGTATTAGCTAGTATGGAGTGGGGGGAGAGGGTATGGCTAGATGCCTGGTCCCTGCTGAGAAAGGTATGGGAGGGGGGGATCCCTGCTTGAGCAGCCAGCTGAGGGTGAGGGTGGGGGTGTGGAGCAGGGGGAAGTGTGGCAGCTGCTGCTGTCCCTCAGCCAGCTGGAGCAGTGATAGTGCTCTGGCTTGGAAGGAGAGGGGTGGGGCCACCCCTGCTCTGCTCTGCTCCAGCAGACAGCAGCGCCCGCCCCATCAGTTAAGTCTGATACTACATTCAGTCAGGCTTATCTCAAACTGTTTTCAGCCATTTTGAAACTGGTTTATGTACACTGAACATCTGTTCTGTTACAGGTTTAAACCAGTTTCTGATCACTTAAACTGGTTTGTGTAATGCCTGTCCCTAGCCTTAGGGAAAAGAGCAAGAGAAAAGTTTCCTCTTAAAAAGGAAGTTCCTTCTGCTGCCTTTTTTACTATTACTAGTTGCAATTGTCTGCCTGTGACATTACCAACTGTGTATATGTTAATCCTCAGAGTTATCAAAATTGATTACTTCCGTGTCGGGGCTGGACAAAAGTGGACACAATTTTTTTAAGTTGTTTTCATACAGATGTTCCTCAGTAGCTACTAATAAAAGGGGCTTCACATTTTTTAAAATAGTAGAATTCATACACTGGCATTCTTCCCATGTATAAAAGTACTTATGTGGTAGGTCAGTATTCTACAAATGAGGGGCATAAGCTTAGTGAGTTGGTCAAGGTCACTTGTTAAATTTAGGCAAAACTGAATAGAATCTAAATCTCCATCACCCTAGTTCTGTGCTTTAACCACTCTGACTATCTGAATTGTCTGGTATTGAATGATGGCATATTTGGAATGATTGCAAGTATTGTTTTTGCTTTTTTTATGGTGTGTATAAAATCTGCTTCTTTACATAAGGGTGTAGAGCAGAGGCAGGTAAAGTCCAGCCTGTGGGCTGGATCTGGCTGGCAATGGACTCCATTTCCCAGCAGCCCCTGTTCACAGGGCTTGGGTCAGTTTCCATGGAGACCCCAGCAGCAGCCATAGGCGTGGCCAGGGTTTCTGTGGAGACTGGCCCCAGCAATAGCAGCACCAGCCTCTTCCTGGTGTGGAGTGCTGTGCTGAGGGCAGGAGCAGTGGGGAGCTCAGCTGCTGCTGCCTGTGCAGGGTGGGTGGCAGTGGCAGCGCCACTGGGAGGGGTGCCTACATGGGACTAAAGGGAATTTTGGGTTGACTGTAGCTCTGCAAGCCTATCCCCTAGCATTGTCCCTGTTGGCAAGGCATGCAGCAGGGTGGGGAGCTGCTCCGGATCCAGACTGGGATCTTGCGGCAGTGACAATGTGGTCCAGAGCTGCAATCTGCAGCCTGCATACCCTGGGCAGGGGTGTGCAGGCAGCAGCTTGTGGCTCTGACCTGGCTCCAGACTTCATTGTCGCTGTTGCAAGGAGCTGGGGCAGAGTTGCAATCCACTACCTGCACACTGCAGATTGTGGCTCTGGACCACATTGTCACCACCACAAGATCCCAGCTCCGCTCCAGAGCAGCTCTGTGCCCTGTCAATGCTGCTGGCGCCGGTCTCCACAGAAACCCCAGCTTTGCACTAAGGCACCATGGAAACCAGCCCCAGCTACGTGGACAGGGGCTGCTGGGAAATGGAGTCGTGCCACTAGCCGGATCCACCATTTTGCCCACCCCTGTTGTAGAGTCATGCGAGTACAGGCTGGTCTCAGGGCACAGAGACTACTTTTTTTACCAAGAAGCAGGGAGTGTATTTTGTTTGAACTGTTATCTAATGGAATTAATTTTGTCCATTAAAGCTGAATGACTATCTTGCTCACATCCCTTAAAATGCTTTGGTGTTTTCTCACTCATCTGCTAATCTCTGGGGGGTTTCTCACTCTGTTAAAGATTTTAGACAAACTGCTAGACAGAGAGAGCCAAACGCACAAGCCCCAGACGCTGAGTTCCTTCTACTCCTCCAGCAAGCCCACAGTAGCCAATCAGAAATCTCCTTCCAAACACGCTGCCCAATCCACTACAGCAATCCAGCAGCTTCCAGGGACTTCAGTCACACAGCAAGCAGGTGTAACTGCTGCAGTCCAGAGCAGTCCTTCTGAAAGCTTTGTGGAGAAGAGTGCACAGGGTAAGATACCTGCTCCAGTGGAGCCATGCTGAATGTTCTGTTCTTGTTTGATGAGAAGGGAAGCTAAGGTCCTTGTTTCTTCTGAGAAGCAGCCAGGGCTGATGTGACAATCAAACAGTTAGACCATAACACTAGAATACTGTTGAGTAAACTACCTTGCATGGAGAGGTAACAGAGTGGCTGTGTAAGTTCATTCCTTAGCTTATTGCACACCAGCTTGCCCATCTAAATGGGTAGCAGGTCAGTGTCAGCCAGTCACTGAGCTCAGTCCATTTCATGCCCCGTGCTGGTTCTGAAACACAAGACCATTTTCTTTACCTGCTAAGTTTAGTAACTCCATTTTTGATGCCCCCATGTTTCTTGAGTCTGCTGCTAAAACATGCACGTGCAACACCTAACATGTTCTAATACATTCCCATATGTTCTTCAGTATTTGCAGGAAAAAAAGTTATGGCATGTTTGGGAAGGGCGAGTCCCTTTGATTTTCTTTTAAAAGAGAAAATAATTTTGAGGTATGAATGAAAGGAGGGATTAACATTGCTTTGTTTAAAGCTCTTGTGTGTAAAAACTCTTCAAGTTTTTTTACCAAAGAATAATGGGCAATTATTCACTCTTTTGCTACTTTTTGTATAAAGATCCATCTAAAATGCAGTTCTCTCAATGCATGTTGTAACTGAAAACTTAAAGCAATTTGTGATAACTGTGATACAAGGATAATATAATAAAGGATGATTTGGATTTTTTTCCATGCCTGTAATTGAAACAAATGACATTTAAAAGTTTGTGCCAGAAGATGAATCCTGGCTTTTGCTTCTTGGTAACATTCTGATCCTCTAGAGCAGGGGTAGGTAATGTTTTTTGGCTGGAGTGCTGAAAAAAAACACAATGCCTACCTTGAAAGGTGCTGGAGTGCCGACATGCCAGAAAAGCAAAACGAGGGAAGGGGGTACATGTCAGAATGCCCTGCTTGTGCTCCTTACCCCCCAACACCAGGCTCGTGGCTATCAGCAGCTATCCAGAACCTGGGCCAGCTGCAGCCGGGAAGCTGCAAACAGCTGCTGTGGCCCTGGCCCCGGGGAGGCAGCAGATACTGGTGATGCTTCCCAGTGTGCTGCCCTCAGCACCACTCCCTGCTCTCTTGCCCTCCCCTGGGTCCTCTGGAGCACAGTGTGTGCAACCTAGAGTGGCAGCACACAAGGAAGCTGCTTGCTGCTGTAAGCTCCACGCTGCCCAGGTTGCACTTCCCCTGTGTGCACAGGAGCAGCATGGGCTGCACGCAGGGTTGTGCCCCTCGCTGCTGCCCCTGCCCGCAGGAGAGGTGTGGCCAGGGCAGCGGGGAGCTTGAAGTGGCAGGCAGCTTTCTGCACCCCACACTGTGCCCTGGTGCACTGGGTTTCTTACACTGCTCTGCAAAAGCAGTGGCAAGGGCAGCACAGTGGGGAGCATCGCTGGTATCTGCTGCGTCCCCGGAGCGCAGGGCTGGATCTAGGCTGGGAGACAGCTGGGGCTGGGGCTGGGAAGCAGCAGCTGGCCCAGGTTCTGGGTAGCTGCTGATAGCCATGGAGCCTGGGCTGCTGGGAAGATGGAAGCCCTGCTGCAAGCAGCCCAGGCTCTGCAGCTACCCAGAACCTGGGCTGGCTGCAAACAGCTGCTGCCTCCCTACCCCAGCCCTGGCTGTCTCCCGGCCCTGGGCTTCAGGAAGGCAGCAGGTGCTGGCACTGCACCCATTGGGGCCAGGCTGGGGCAGGGAGGCAGCAGCTGTTTGTAGCCTCCCGGCTGCAACCAGCCCAGGCTCTGGGGTAGCTGCTGCCAATTATGGTGCCTGGGCTGCTTGCAGCAGGGCTTGCAGCCTCCCAGCCACCTGCAGGGAGCAGCGCGGGTATCTGGCTGGCAGCAGCTACCCAGAGCCCAGGCCAGCTGCAGTTGGGAGGCTGCAAACAGCTGCTGCCTCCCGGCCCCAACCCCAACGCATGCTGAGGAAAATGGCCTTGCGTGCCATGCTCGGCACGTGTGCCGGGGTTTGCCAACCCCTGCTCTAGAGTTAGTGAGGTGGGGATGGAGAAAGATCAGAAACACTCCATGTAAAGTGCACTTTCAGCCTCAGGCTGGATTTATGTATGCGCAACTCAAATACATATCAACACACCCAGGCTACTCTGGATCAACATCAGACCCCAGTGTCTGCTAGATTATCCTTCATAGTCCAACTCACTGTTGTATTTCTGAGTTGTATTTCTACTGAGAAGGGGAGTGTTTGTGCTTTCACAAGGACTGAGTTGTTCAGAGACATCTGGCTTTGCATGTCTCAGGATTGGTTTCTGTGCATGTTTTTGCTTGTGTGTTGTGCAGAGAGCTCTCAGAGGTCCCCTTGTGAGCCAGCTGGGGAGTCCAGTGTCTTGAAACAAGAGGGGAAGGTCCCCAGTCGTCTGGCTCTTGGAAACAGAGGTGGATACAATGGAAGATGCTGGGGCTCACCTGTTCGACAGAAAAAGAAACACACAGGTATGAAATAATTGATCCCTGCTGTATCCAAAGCTGTGCCAGCTCTCTGCAGGGCTAACCTACGGGGCTAAAGCCCATGGAGCAGGATGCCATGTTTTGGGGCTCAGTGCCAAATCTGAGTGAGCTTGTTGCCCTTCTTGCAGCTGTACCTGGGAATTGGATGGGCTGGAGTGTAATTCTTAGGACTATGGATGGGGAAGATTTCTGTGTGTTATATGGGGTGCTCAATATTGCACTTGGACCTTAGACATTTGCCTTGGGTTAATCACTTGGAGCTTGTGGATTCAGTACAGTGGTGCTGGATAAACCAGCAAGTTAACTATTTATACTCTTTATTTGTATTCCTATTTTAGCCTAGTAAAGAAAAAAGCTCTGTGGCTGATCACACTCAGTTACCTCAATGCTTGGTCTTTAGTCAGGTGTGGGGCTGACCTGAGGCAGAGCTTGCCCATTGACATATTTGGCCTATGGTGTTGTAGGCATGGCCAGCATTGACAGCAGCGCTCCCGAAACGACCTCTGACAGCTCTCCAACTCTCAGTCGGCGGCCACTGCGAGGGGGCTGGGCAGCTACCTCCTGGGGCAGAGGGCAGGACAGTGACAGCATCAGCAGCTCTTCAAGTGACTCGCTGGGTTCATCATCCTCTAGTGGCAGCAGGAGAGCCAGTGGTGGAGCACGTGCAAAGACCGTGGAAGTTGGCAGGTATGCTGTCATACATTCCTTCGTAAATAGCATGCAACCTTGGTCTCCCTATGAGGGGCCTGGCATGGATACAGGAGAAATGCCTGCCAGAGGCAGCTTGCTTTATCAGCTCCTGACCCTGTGGAGTTTTTGCACTCCAGCTAAACAATTTGTCCGCTGCTGGCTCTTGTATCCTGTCTTTAGGTACAAGGGGCGGCGGCCAGAGAGCCATGCGCCTCACGTCCCAAACCAGCCTTCGGAGGCAGCTGCTCATTTCTACTTTGAACTGGCCAAGACTGTCCTTATCAAGGCAGGTGGAAACAGCAGCACATCCATCTTCACCCACCCATCCTCCAGTGGTGGGCACCAGGGGCCCCACCGCAACCTCCACCTCTGCGCCTTTGAGATTGGGCTCTATGCACTGGGGCTGCACAACTTTGTCTCCCCCAACTGGCTCTCTCGAACCTACTCCTCCCACGTCTCGTGGATCACAGGTGAAGGCAGCATTTGTTAGGGTGCTGGTGGGCTGGGACCTTGTTCTCAACAGCACTGAAGAACATTTAGTTCTCTATAAACTCTTTTTATAGATGTTCCTTGCTAATCTTGTAAGTCATTGGTATAGGTGCATGCCTGCTGTGACCAAGAACAAGCAGTAGTTGGCCAGGGTTTGCACAGCACTGCTACTTTTGCCCTGGGGAGTTACTGGATTGACCTGCTTTTTTGACTGTGCTGTCACCTACTGCAGTGACTGGCCTTTATTTTATTTCCCAGAGGGCAGCTGTCTATGCTGGGGAATGCTGAGCACCTGTCTCCTGCTGCAAGAGCTGACTGGTGCTGCAGTGAGGCACTGGCAGGGAGTGTGCTGCCCTCCTCTTCTCTCTGGTTCTCAGGGCAGGCCATGGAGATTGGCAGTGCAGCCTTGAACATCCTTGTGGAATGCTGGGATGGACACTTGACGCCTCCAGAGGTGGCCTCATTGGCAGACAGGGCCTCAAGAGCCAGGGACTCCAACATGGTGCGAGCGGCTGCTGAACTTGCACTAAGTTGCCTGCCTCATGCCCATGCCCTGAACCCAAATGAGATCCAGAGGGCCCTGGTGCAGTGCAAGGAGCAGGTGAGCACCACATGCTTGTGGCTAGTTAATCTGATGGGGTCTGGACATCTTAGGGAAGCAGCCAAGGACCTGGGTCTTTTTTCGCAGTTTCCATGGGTTCTGCTGTTTTCTGTTTCGGTCCTTGGCTGTAATCTTATTTGTCTGTGCTGTAGCAGTCATGAGCTGCCAGCTGCACCAGGCAGTGTTTGTTATTTTGAGACCCATTGCTCATGGTTTTTTCTGTACCGTAGTTTTCTTCCTTCTCTCATGCTGTTGGGTTTTTCTTCATTCTCTGCCATGACCAGGATAACTTGATGCTGGAAAAAGCCTGCATGGCTGTGGAAGAGGCGGCCAAAGGAGGTGGGGTGTACCCAGAAGTCCTGTTTGAAGTGGCACACCAGTGGTACTGGCTTTATGAACAGACTGTAGGTGGGACCCCGGCACAGAGGGAAGGAGCCACTGGCTGCAGTGCTAGTGGTGCCCGAGCAGCCTCTGAAGCAGCACGTGGGTTGACTGACAACAGAGTGACCTCTGAACCGACCACAGTGACAGTGGCAGCTGCTGTGACGGCAGCAGCAACAGTGGTGCCGGTGATCTCTGTGGGGTCGACCATGTACCAGCAGCATACGATGGCAGGGCCAGCAATGGCGCATGCACACACACAAGGCCTCCACCCTTACACTACTCTCCAAACCCACATACCCTGTAACCCCCAATATATTGGACATCCTATCCAGCACATGCCACGCCCAGCAGTCTTCCCTGTGCCTGGCTCAGCATACCCCCAGGTAAGTCACCACCTGTGGCCTGGTGGTCTTTAGTTCTTCCTCTTTATTCATGGTAACTTACCTCAGCAGTTCGTAGCATTGCTGGGGTGTGGAGGGCTGGGGGTGAGAAATCCGTGGGTGAGAGCCAGAATCTATTGAGTTTCAGTCTGTTTTGTCACTGACTCTGGTTTGGGTAGCTCCCTATACCTCCTGCTTCCTCTAGGGATCTCCACCTTCAAAGGTGGCTAAGCAGACAACATCCTGGGAGAATATTAAGTGGAGTACAAGCTACTAGCATGACAATTTTTGATACCCACTTCCTGGCAGCATATTATGCAGTTGATAGAAATGTCTCTGACTTGAAGAGCTTAGTCTAAATAGCCAGTACAGAGGGATATGGAAAAAGGCTTTCTCTATCAGTTCTTCTCGGAGCTGGATGAAATATTTCTGTTTAATTCTACTTGGATTTAAATTGAAGAGGAGCAAACTTGTGCGCTAGCATCGTTGTGACTGCTGCACTCCAAGTTAAGTTAGGGGTGAAGTGGCTCTGGCACTGGGACTTCCAGCACTCCTGCACTGGAATTGTGGGTGTGCAAGGCTTATCTAAGATCACTTGTGAACGGACCTGGTGCCCTGGAGGCAGATGTGACTGCTTGGCCTCTTTCTTTTCCAGGGTGTCCACCCAGCATTTATAGGTGCACAATATCCTTACTCGGTAACAACGCCGTCTCTGGCAGCTACAGCAGTGTCGTTCCCGGGGGTGCCAGTCCCATCCATGACTCAGATCGCTGTGCATCCATACCACACTGAGACAGGACTGTCACTATCTTCCAATGTAGCAAGTGAGTACCTTGGTTGCAGCTTGTGCAATGAACATTTGGGGAGCAGTCCTTGTGGCTGGCTCCCAATGTTTCCTACTGCTCATTTCCTGCTAGTCTGGAATAGGACTGTCACTCCTGAAATGTCCCACAAGTTCACCACAGCCCAGAAAGACACTGAGGTCCATGACAATGCATTACAGGTTTCCCTGGTGTTGTAATAGGGTGTAATGAAGCAAAGAGAACTGAAGTTGCCAGCATGTCTTGGCTCCTCATACTAAACTGAGCAAGAGACTTGGCAGTCTGCTTCCGTGTAGCTGGATGAGCTTTATTTTCTTCCTCATCCTCTTGTCTGTAGGTATGCCTGAGTAATCTTGACAGGCTGTGCAGTGCTTCTTGGTCAGCTGGCAGGACCTGTTTGAAGCATCAATATTTTTGTTAAAGGTTTCCTCTACCCCACAAGAATTTGGATGTAGCGGGTAACCCTAGGAGAGGGGGCTCCTCAGCAGTTGGGAGGTTAGGGAAGGTTAGGAACAGCCTCTGAGTAACTGCTCCCAGGCTGCCTTCTGGTTGGGCCTGTTGCTAGTATGAAATGCAGTGTGGGAACAGCTGTTGCATGTGGCAACTGCTGACCTGCTCCTGCTGCTGCAAGACATGCATCTGGTAGGGGATGATTGGCTCGCTCAGTTGCACCATCATTTTATATCTGGGTGAGACGGGAGGGTGTTACTCACAGAATGGTGCTGGCATATGTGCACAGGCCTAGATATGTCCCATGGAGTGCCAGTGCCTTGCAACTTATCGTTCTGGGAGAGGCATGTTGACCTCCCTCGTGCCAGATGCATAGGAAAAAGGGACTTCTCTGTCTGATATTCAAAGGGCACTTCCCTCACTTCAGCATAAAAATGACTAGAAACTGTGGGGAGGTCTCAGGATCTTTCACCTGCCTGATCTGGCTCAGCACAACCACTTGCTTTTCAGCTTCAGAATTGAGCTTTGGGGGAGTGGGCTGACCCCTAGTTGCAGAACTGTTGCCATTCTTTCATGGAGTGCCAGACCCTTGGAAAAGGAATAAAATCTGTCACTGTCTGACTTGTAGGAGTTCAGCTTCTCCAGTTCTAGTGCTCTGCCCCTTCCGAAGCACTGTGTGGCAGGTCAGGAAACACTGGCTCATGCAACTCTGCCTGTAGCTTTGGTGGACAGTCATCTCCCCCCAGCTTGCCTTGGAATGCAGCATGGGTTTTGCAGTGCACTGTGGACTGAGTTTACCACCCTACTGCCTGCTTAGCTATTGAGGTCAGACTGACTTGCCTGAGATGCACATTTCAGGGGCTCAGCTCTTAATTAACTTATGAAGAAGCAGGGACTATGTTAAAAGAAACATGAAGGAGAACTTGGAAGGCTTCCCAGGCTTGTGTAGCAAGATAGATGTTAGAGGCATATAAGGAAGCTGTGAAGTGATTCATTCATATGTGAATGGCATCCTCTGTTCACATATGGCTGGGGCTCTTAGGTGTGCTCTAGTGTCTTTCTCCAGGGTTTTGATAAGCTCTTATCCCTTGGTAATGTCCAGTTTGACTTGCTCTGTCCCTGTACGTGCTGAGGAGATGCAGTGCGCCAGTTCTATCATGAGTTTTTTGGGAATAGGTTGTCAGGTCCATCCTCTGCCCTAAGAGCAAGCACTTGAGCGTTACAGAGCCATTTCAGACCTGTCCCTGCTGATCTAGCATGTGTGCATGGTTACTTCTGCCAGCACTGCTGGGAACCCTGCTGTCATCTCCATGGTAGGAAAAAAAAGTCCATGGTTGCCTTAGGATAGTGCTCTCACTATAGTGTGCACTGATGGAGTCGCAGCTGCTTCTCAGTGAGAGGATTTCAGAAGGCTCAGTAGAGGTATGGCTGCAGGTAGGACTGGTCCCTTGCCCAGGGTTCCACCTTTCTAGGCTACTTAACAATGATTGTCTTAATGACCTTCTCAGCCAGTTCTCAGTGGGTGAAACCTGGGCAGGTCACACTTTGAGCTTACTGAAGCCTGGCAAAAGCATTTGAGTCAGCAGCTCCCATAAACCCCACTTCCCTCCTGAGCTTCCCACCACTCTGTGCCCCTAAATGTCACTTTCTTCAAGAACATTAACAAACAAAAATGTAGAGATGGTGGTTGGAGTTTTACATACTATGTCTGTGGGGCAGTATTTAGAACAGGGCAGGTCTGTATGTAAACAGTTCTTTAGGAGACTGTTTGGTTTTATGCAAAATATGGAGTTCCTACCTCCTGTCATAGATTTCATAGACACTAGAACTGGAAGGGACCGCCCCCTGCCCACAGGGTAGGCAGTCAGCAGGGGTCAAATGATCCCAGCAAGATAGGCATCCAAATGTTTCTTAAAGGAATCCAGAGTAGGTGCCTGCACCACCTCTGAGGCGGGGAGTCTATTCCAGGCCCTGGGGACTCAGACAGTAAAGAAGTTTTTCCTTATGTCCAGCCTAAAACGGCCTTCCAGGAGTTTGTGACAGTTGGACCTAGTCTTCCCTTGGGGTGCTCTGGTGAACAGGTGTTCTCCAAGTTCCCAGTGCACACCCCTTATGTACTTTATAGGCTGCCATCAAGTCACCCCTGAACCTATGATTTTCCAAACTGAGGAGTCCCATGGCTCTCAGCCTCTCCTCATAAGGCCTGCTCTCTTGTCCTCTAATCATTTGTGTGGCTGTCCTCTGGCCTCTCTCAAGCTTCTCCACATCCTTTCTGAATTGCAGAACCCAGAGCTGGACACCGTATTCCAGCTGTGGTCTCACCAAGGCCAAGTAAAGTGGGACGATGACTTCCCAAGTCTTGTTTGAGATGCATCAGAAGATGCAAGCCCGGGTTTTGTTTGCTTTGTCAGCTGTGGCATCGCATTGATGATTAATGTTCATCTTGTGGTCAACCATGACCCCTCCCAAGTCTCTTTCAGATGTGGCGCTAGCTAGCGTAGCACTGCCAAGCCTATGAGTGTGATGTGAGTCCTTTCTCCCAAGGTGGAGCACCTTGCATTTATTGGTGTTGAATGCCATCAGGTTTTGATCTGCCCACCTTGTAAGCCTGTTGAAGTCAGCCTGGATTACCAGTCTATCCTTTGGGGTGGCTGCACTTCCCCATAGTTTGGTGTCATTTGCAAACTTAGCCAGTCCGCTTAACACCTGTGTCCAGATCATTTATAAACACATAGAAGAGTACAGGTCTGAGAACAGAGCCCTGGGGGACACCACTGGGTACAGTGTGCCAAGTTGATTTGGTTCCATCAGCTATCACTCTGGGTTTGTCCACGGAGCCAGTTCCCCAGCCATCAGACCATGAAATTATTTAGGCCACAATTCCCCAAATTTTCCATGAGTACACCAGGTCAAAGGCTTTCTTGAAGTCCAAGAATATGATATCCACTTCTTCTCCTTTTTCCAGGTGATGCGTCACCTGGTCATAGAAGGAAATCACGCTGGTCAGACGAGATCTACCTGCTACGAAGCCGTGTTGGCTATCTCTCAGAACATTACCTTCTTTTAGGATGTTAGTAATAGTTTCCTTGATGATTTCTTCCAGGATCTTTCCAGGGATTGAGGTCAAGCTAATTGGCCTGTAGTTCTCTGGATCTTCCCTTCTCCCTTCCTTGAAGATAGGCACCACGTCGGCCCTTTTCCAATAATCGGGCATCTTGCCTGAGCACCACCAGTTCTTGAATATCCTCACCATAGGCTGTGCTATAATGTCAGCTAGTTCCTTTAGCAATCCTGGGTGCATTTCATCCAGGCTGGCTGATTTTGTGTGTCCAGTCTCTTAAGATGTTCATTCACAAGATCAGTGGTAATGTTGGGCGCAGGTTCACGCTTCCCCTGGTGATCCTGCCTCTTGTCAGGCAGGGTGGTCCCACTGGACTGATGGAAGACCAACATGAAATAGTCATTAAAGAGATTGGCTTTTTCCCAAATGTTGGTTATCAGTTGCCCCACTTAGTTTAGTAAGGGTCCAATGTTACCCTTGTGCTTTTTCTGAATTCCCACATATTTGAAGGAGGACTTCTTGTTGTCCTTAATTTGAGTGGCCAGTTTGGGCTCACTTCCAGCCTTGGCTTTCCTAGCTTACTCCCTACAGGTGCGGGCTAGTGCTGAGTACTCCTCCGTAGTGATGTTTCCAATCATCCATCCTTTATAAGCTTCCTTTTTAGGTGCAAGAGGTCCTTGGTATTGAGCCAAGGGAGTTGTCCAGTCCTTTTACTAATTTTTCTGTGGCTTGGAATAGACTTCCTTTGTGCTTCAAGGCTTGCATCCTTGAGGAGCAGCCATTCATCATGGACATTTCTCCCTGCCAGATTGCAATTTCTCAGGGCCTGAACAACTGGCTTCCTAAGCTTGTGGAAGTTGGCCTTTCTAAAGTCGAGGACTTTGGTATTGCTGACTGACTTGCCAACTTTGTGGTGAATAGAGAAAGTGATCAACTCACGATCACTATCTCCCAGCTTCCCTTCAATTCCCAGCTTGCTGGCTAGGTCATCCCCTTTGGCCAGTACCAGGTCCAGCGGCACCTTGCCGCTTGTTGGTCTGTAGACTTCTTGAGACAAATAAAGCTTGTCAGTGCTTGTGAAGAAGCATTGCGACCAATCAGATTTGACTGAGTGCCCTTCCCATGAGATGTCCAGGTAGTCAAAATCGCCCATGACAACCATGCACCAAGAGCGTGAAGCCTCAGCCAGTTCCCTGGTGAACTCGTGGTCAAGTTCTTGCTCTTGATTAGAAGGTCTGTAGTAGACTCCCACCATTATATCCCATTCACCACATTCCCCCCCCGATCCTTACTCAGAGGGTCTCAAGTCACCCTCCTTGGTTGCTAATCTCTGCATGTAGGGCAATGTATTGCCTCTTCACATAGAGA
>NW_005841852.1:1019441-1022781 GCF_000455745.1 Alligator sinensis
CCCCCACTTTTTTGCAACACCGTTTCTCCTGTACAAGGTATAGCCATCTATACCTGTGGTCCAGTTATAGGTGGTGTCCCACCAGGTCTCTGTTATCCCTATGAGATCATAATCATTACTGTTTAGGAGTAGGGGCAGCTCCTTCTGTTTGTTGCCCAGGTTCCTGGCATTTGTGTAAAGCCAAGCGAGCTTGCCATCAGCGGCCCAGGTTTCTCTGCACTCCTGGAAGAGCCCCATCTCTGGGGTGGGGTAGGAGTTTGTTTCCGTGTACAGCCTGACCTGATGGTTTGGTGGCTGGTGGGCTTACACCAGAGATTATCCGCCCTTCCCCCGGTGAACTTAGTTTAAAGCCTGATCAAGCAGGTCAGCCATTCTGGCTGAGAAGAGCTTCTTCCCTGTGCGAGTGAGGTGAAGGCCATCCTTTCCCAAAAACTCTCTGGCTCTCTGAAGTGTGGGCTGTGGTCATAGATGTCGAAGCCTTCATGATGGCACCAGCACTGCAGTCTTCTGTTTACTTCCTGATGTCTTCTCATCTGTCAGCCGGCTTCAGTTAAAGGAGTCAGTGTGTTGCTGCAGCTGGGTTATCAGAACAGTGTGGAGGCAGCAGTGGGGATGTGTGGAGCTGGGCTTGTGCCCTAATGCTGCTGTGTTTTTTCCTCTCCAGTAGGAAGCGTCCATGCGGGGTCAACCTTCCCAGCAATTCAAGGGGCTTCCTTGACAACACTGTCCTCCCAGCCCAACTCCCTTGTTACAGGGGGCTTTCCTGCCGAGGATGAACAACACAGCCAACCTGTGAGCCCTCAGGGCCTGCACTACCTCCACTCTGCCTACCGAGTTGGTAAGGACAACCAGTTGGGGCTCCCCTGGCCCTCGACGGATTTGGGCCAGAGCTGCAGGAGACTCTCACCACTGTATGGTCATTCCTTTCTGCACCTATCTGGTGGCGATGGCAGCATGGTGCCGTGGACAAGGCTGGGTCACTGTCGCATGCTGATGGAGGAAAGGCAGTTTCAGGCTGGGGCAACATTTCTATTGTTACCCCAGATTGGCAGCGAACTAGCTAGCTAGAGGGAGAAGAGTCTGAAGCAAGCAGCTTAGGAGCAGCCTTATAATTTCCTAGCAAGTCTGGGGCAAGGAGTTGGGTGGATCATGTAGAGAGGTGTGTGGAACCTCCTGAGCAGTCAGTCACGAGAGGGAGGAGAATTCCATTCCTACTCCTGGAGGGGTCACATGGCATGTGCAGTCCTCCCCCTGAGCTGGCAGGGGTGCCACAGTAATACCACTGGGGTCTTTGGAGGAGGAGAATGCTGGTGCCAGCCCAACCAGGAGCGGAACTTATTTTGTGCTGTGGGTAGGTAATGGCCATATGCATTCCCAGTCTAACTGGTTACAACAGCAGGCAGAAGGCAGGTAGGTTTGCACCTTGTAGACAAAATCAGCGATAGCATAAGCTTTCCAAAGCAGTGGCTGGCTTCATCAAAGGCTGTGAAAAGACAAAAATAACTAAGTAAGCAGTCTCTGCCTGGTCTGCACTGGCCATAGTGTCAGTGCCCCAGGATTTGTGCGTGATCATAAGTTACTCCAACCTTTCATCACTGCATCAATTTCCTGCCCTCCAGGCTGTATCCTCAGTGATAGGTAGGGCAAATGGGACAGATGACTGGGGCAGGGAGAGTGAGGGTAGATGTGGGACAAGGAGTGGAAGGAATGGTGCCTGGAAGCAGTGACTTAAGGAGGGCGCTGTGGGGGAGAAAGTACTCATCAGCCAGGAACAGAGGGTGGTTAGATGTGGAGGCAGCATGAGGACAGGCACCCACTTGCAGGGGCAGAAGAAGCTAGCATTGCACTGAGGCATAAGGTAAGGGAACAGGGTGGCATGGAGGCTATATCTTGTCACGGAGCTGAGCACCAGGGATATCAAGGGAAGATTAGGGACAAGGTCCATCATATGCTAGGTTTAAGGATTGGAACCATAAACAGAGCACCCAGACCTTCCTCTTGCAGTTGAGCTTGTTTCTTCGGTTTGCTTTGTGCTGCAGGTGGACCACTAGCGCAGGGGTGGATAAAATACAGCCCCTGGGCTGGATCTGGCCCATGGAGGGACTTTCTCCAACCTGTGGCAGGTCCCTCAGTCCCACCTGGCCCAGGTATCGTCCTGCCTGTGGCGCATCCCACTGCCCCATGGACACGCAGCAGGGCTGGGGTGGCTCCACAGCAGGACTGCCTTTCTAGGCAGCCCAGGAAGTGGCAGCTCCTTCTGGCTGCTGCCGATGCTGACCTCAGCCCTATAGTACTGTCAGGGACCTGCACACAGAGCCCTGATCCCAGCCCACCCCACGCCTACTCCGGACTCAGCCCAACAGAGCGGACCAACTCCAGATCAGCCAGATCCGACACGCACAGCCCTGACCTCAGCCTACCACGTGCCTGTTCCAGACATACTCGCTCATACTGAGGGGCAGCAGCAGCGGTGGTGGCTGGGCAGAATCTTCTGCTTGGCGTGAAGGAAAAGCAGCCCCTCCCCTTCGCTGCTGTTAGACTCTTCTTGCTACAGTCACTTGGAGCCTGTGCCTGGCCTGCCCCACTGGGCAGTCCAGAGGCAGCTGTGACAGTGGTGGAGAGGAGCCGCAGGGTAGCTCGGGCATGGGCTCCGGGTGGCTGCAGCAAAAAGGGCCCAGAGGCGGTGTGGGGGGAGGAGCTACGTTTTACCCACACCAAGCAGCAGCTTTTGCCTGGCTGCTGATGCTGCTCAGCGTGGGCTGGCAGGCATAGGGCAGGCCGGAGGTTGGTGCCTGTGCGTGCAGATTCTAGTTGGTTTGCTCTGGCCAGGGTAAGTCTTGAGTGGGTGTGGCAGGCCAGGTCTGCCAGTGGTGGGGAGGAGCTGCAAGGCATGCAGTGTGTGGTGGGGGGGAGTTGCTAACTAGCTTGTGGCAGCTCCCCAGAACTGCCTGTGTGGCCCACGTGGCCAAATCATTGCCTACCCTTGCACAAGCAGAACTCTTAGAACTTGCTGCTAGGACCCGAAACTGATAGCTCAGTGCTGTGAGCAGCTGGCCTGCCAGTGGAGCTTCCTTCACAGCACTGCTGAACAGACCACTATATAGGGCACCCCAGCCCTTGGCTTGGGACTAGTATGGGGTGGCTGATTCCCCTCCATCAGACCTCTTTGCCTGCAGGCTGCTTCATTTCTCTCTTGTGGACTGTTTGCCCCCAAGGGCGTGACCTGTCAGACTGGGGCACTGTAATAGAGCTGGAGCAGCTGGTGGTGAATGGGTGTGAGGGCAGTGTCTCCCTGGGGCAGGCTGCGTCTTCCTGCTTGGGTGAGCTGCTCTTTGTTCCT
>NW_005841852.1:1022903-1033614 GCF_000455745.1 Alligator sinensis
AGGAATGCTGGCACTGGAGATGCTTGGTCGTAGAGCTCACAACGATCATCCCAACAACTTTTCCCGCAGTCCGCCGTACACAGAGGATGTGAAATGGCTCCTGGGATTAGCTGCCAAGCTAGGTAAGGAATAGGGCAGTTCTCTGGCACTTCTTGGCAGGTGTGCACTGAAGGGTCTGTCCTGGTGGAAAGGCCAAGTCCATGGGCCACAGAACTGAATAGGTGTACCAGGAAAGAGCATTAGTGCCCTCCTCCTGGAGTGTTCTGGAGAATGGCAGCAGCCCCTTAGTCCAGGCAGTGGTGGCTTCCCTGAGATCTCTAGAGATGCAATTCCAAGGTGCTGCATAAGTGTGTGGTGCTGGCCAGACCCCAGTGCTTGCCTGGCATAGCTGTATTCCCCATTCTTCTCACCTTCCATGATGATCTTTCCTTTCTGTGCAGGTGTCAACTATGTGCATCAGTTCTGTGTTGGTGCAGCCAAGGGTGTGCTGAGCCCTTTTGTGCTGCAGGAGATCATCATGGAAGCTCTGCAGAGGCTCAACCCTGCCCATGTCCACAATCATCTGCGCACTCCAGCCTTCCACCAGCTGGTACAAAGGTGCCAGCAAGCATACATGCAGGTAATGTGCCAAACCAGCTGCTGGACCTGTTTGTCTGCTCACTCTGGTAGTGCCCTGGCGCACAGGATAGGAGGAGCACCTGGGGTGAATTGTCTGACTGAATTAGTGCATCCATATGGGCAATCTCTTTTGGCACTAGAGGGCAGAGCAGATTGGGCTGACCTGGGGAGAGATGGTCCAAACCAGACCTAGTACTGTCTTCCCATGCTGGTTCCATCCACACCCACCATTGGGAGTGTTGCCTCAGGGTGCCTGCTTCTGTGTCCACTTGTCTGAAGGAACTTTTCTGCACCAATTTATTATTCTCTTCCTTCCCCATTGGGCTCCAGCACCAGGTACTTTTTTCCTGCTGTCTGGCATTCTTTTCTCTCCCAGTCTAGGTCTCCCCTCCCTGTCTGGCTGTCTCTTCTCTTCCAGTCTGTAGGCTGGGCTTGTCTCCCTCTCCCTCTCTCACTCCATAGCTGGATATGTGGAGTGCCCAGTGGTAGGCTGGCCATTTGGTGGCTCTCCCACTGAGTAGATACCTCTGGGTTTTGTTGGAAGGTGAGAGCTCCCATTCTGATCCAGCTGGGGCAGAAAGGCTGTGCTAGGCCAGAGCAGTCAGGGCAGAGAGGTGTGTGGGGCCTCTGCAGATGCAGTTCTGACTAAATTGGAGAAAGGGATTAGACTAGACGGGTCTACATAGAATACACTGTTCTGTCACCTAGTGGCAGTCTGTGGTACTGGAGCCCTTGCACGAGGGCACTGCAGCCTTGTTTGAAGTGCATTTCAGAAATGTCCTTGCATGGGCTGGGCCGCTGCTTTAGAACCTCAGCCAAGAAACGGATGGGAAAGAGTGACAGATTCAGGTACCTGGAGGTGCCCTGTGGTGACTCGGCATCAGTTTCCCTGTACCTGTGGCAGCAGGAAGGATGATGTGTGAATAGTGAGCACCCCCGTGCTGTATTACAAGCTGTTTAAAACATGTTCTGAGCAGTTGTACAGTATAGCTTACTTTGACAGGGCTGGAGTTGGCTGTGCCCCCACCCAATACTGGGTGTTGCAGCTTGCCCATCTGTCTGTATGGATGTGCAACCCCCATGCTTGGAGCCCCCCTCCCCCTGCCACTGTGTGTCTATGTGTTCAGCACTAGGGCACCTTCTGTCAGCATGCCAGGGCAAGCCAGATCTCAGCTGGTGGAGGGGAGGCATAGAGAGCTGAGCCTGAGAAGGTGCAGCTCCTGCTGCTGAATCTGTGGGTTAAGCCAGGTCTCTTGCTGATGGTCCTGAACTGGCCCCAGTGTGGTGCTAGGGCTGGGATCAGCTGACCAGCTGACTGTCGGTCTCAGCCCCTGCATCGCATGTATCTTGAACTGGTAGTTTCTGTGGAGCAGTCTGGTAGTTGAATGTGTGGGTACTTACTGCAATCTGGAGGTACTCGTCGCATGAAAAGTCCTAACTAGCATTTGGCATGTTTTACTAGCCGTCTTAAATGCAGTTAACTCATCCTGGGTGTAACATGTGGCATGGCCGTGAGTCTTGGGCTTGCTGTTGGGTGATGGGAACCTTTGACACTTCATATGCAAGCTCTTGAGCCCTGCCCTGAGCTCTTCACTGCCAGCAGTAGGCAAGCAAGTAGATGCTGTCATGGGCTTTCCCCTTGCAGTACATTCACCACCGGTTGATCCACCTCACTCCAGCTGACTATGATGACTTTGTGAATGCCATCCGCAGCGCCAGAAGCGCCTTCTGCCTGACGCCCATGGGCATGATGCAGTTCAATGACATCCTCCAGAATCTAAAGCGGAGCAAGCAGACCAAGGAGCTGTGGCAAAGGGTCTCTCTGGAAATGACGACCTTCTCGCCGTGATGGCCAGCAGAGCCCTATGGACCTGCAGCTCTCAGCCCTGGTTTAGCTTTAGTTCCATTCACACCATCCTTCCTTATGGTGTTTTTTTTATTTTAGTTTTAAATTGTTGGCAACCACTGATCTAGTGTATTTATACCATGACATTCCTCTGGCACTGCGGCACATCAGCGCTCTGCTTCGCTCGCTCACTCTTCCTCCTCCCCAGTGGGCCATGGGCCTTGAAAGCACGAGGGAGTAAGGAAGTGAAGCTGGCTGCCCTGTGCCTCAGAGGCTGCCCCACGAGCGGCGCGCAGTGTTTGCGTGAGAGGGGTGGGGGGAGTCTGTCTTCAAATATTTATTTTGGCATTTATAAATATGTAAACTTTTTTTATGGGCTTCTCTTCCTTCATAGGCTGCCTCCCGTCAGGAGAGGCTGGGACTGCTCTCTGCACAGCTAGTACTCCCTTGCTATTCTCTTCAGCATCTCCTGCTGAGAGAGGCTGAGGTTGGAGTGGCAGGGAGCTCCTTGCTGCTAGAGCTGCCTTCACAAGTCTCCACAGCAGCTGCTGTTGGAAGAAGCAGGGGCTTGGACAGGCTTGCTCCAGGACTGTGTTCAGCTGCCTGGAGGATTTGTTGAAGTGCTTGGGCTCCTTCCCAGGAGTGTTCCCGCCTGGGGCACTGCTGGGTCCGTAGGATGTTCTGATCCTGGTCGTTCTGAGTTGTACAATCGTGTTCCTTTTGGCTGGGGTACTGCTCTCCTGTAATCGATTTCTTATCCCTTGTCTCTTCTCGTTTCCTGATTAAACACTCGTTTTCTTAGATTCCCTCCTCTTTCTCTGCTGTGGTATTGATGTGAGGGCATGTTTCTGTATTGCCAGCGAGTAGTTGGACAGCACAAAGGGGAGCTAGGTGTTGTTGCTTTGGGCTGAGCCTTAACAGGTCTGAAAAATCTCTTGCCTGACATAGCACTGAGGAGGTTTTTCCCTCATGCAGCCCACATTGGTGCTGGCTGATGAGATCACCTGGGGGATCTGTGAGAATGCTAAGTTTAAGAGGTAGAAGTGGAGTGAAGCCTCCCATGTGTCCTTATTTGAACATTCACCAGGTTTGGGCTTGAACATCGGTGATACTATTCAGAAGCTTAATTGTCATGTAGAGGTGTGAACTAACTAACTGCTCTCCTGGAACCATCTGTGTGCTCTGAAGAGAGGAACACCAGCTGTTTGCTCATGTAAGTTTGGAAAGAAGTTCAGCAGAGATCCTGTTGTGGGGAAGACATTTGAACAAGAGAGCATTTCCTTTGTGTGGGACACCTAAAGGATTGCTGCCATGTTAAATATATCTGTGAAAGGAGGTATGGTGCACTTCATTTATTACTAATAGCAACACGGATGCTAAAAAGATGGTAAGAATCCAACCTGTTTATTTCCCAGCTGTGCATTTTGCTTTTCACTCAACTTGGCCAGTAACAATGAGCTTCACTCTGGTTCCTGTGTATTAAGACAATCCAGCCATGTTGGGCTTCTGGTGCTGGGAAGGGAAAATGTTGCAGTTCAAACTGTTTTCAGTAACCCTTCAAAAGAATTAACAAATTAAAGCCAGAATGGACCATCACCATCACTACCACCCCTTCTAAGCCTCAGACGAGAATCTTGTCTAGTGGTTCCTGCATCAAGCACAACTTGGGATTGACTTACAGTATAGCATCCTCCTTGATTGCTAAAAAGCCTTCAAATGATGGAAGCTCAGCTGCATTTGTTGGTAGGTTGTTCCAAAGGCTCATTACCTGTGCTGTTGAAATTCATGGACATGTTTGTAAGTGTTGGGCAAAAATTGTGTTCAGACATACTCAAATACTGTTTTGAATGTCTTGTTAAATGGTCAAATAGCTTTTCAAGTGGCTGCCTATCCTATATGGGGGCTGATGAGAGATTAAAAAGCTGCTGAAATATTAAGGTGCAACATGCAGGAAAGTTTTACTGGTCTTCAGCTAAATATGAAGAAAATATCCCATCTTGGAGGTTTCCAGTGTATCTGCCTGCCTGTCTGGGGTGCTGAAATGGCAGCACTATGTAAATAGGAACTGTTTGGTGTTGCTGGGATAGCTGAAGACTGTGATTCAAGTTATCTTCTTAATGTTGAAAATGAAGGACTTGTCTGAAGACAGTCCTGGGGTCTAGGTCTCCAGGAACATTCTCTGTAGAGAAGAAGGTTGGCTTGGTTTCCACTTGGAGAGCAAGAGGCCCCATGTTCAAAGCTGTGCAGATGAAACTTCTGAAAAACTGTCTCCTAATCTTTCTGCCTCTGACAAGTCTAATGAAAAACATGAGGGAGGGGAGAGAATACAGTGGAGGGAGGGGAGCAGAGGGCAAAGTGGTGGAGCTGCATGTACTGAATGCCAGAGCACAAGGCACAGAACAGGTTACTGAGGTAAGTGTGTGTGTGTGTGTGTTTAGGTTGAAGTGAGAAACTGAATGACAAAGATTTAGTTAATCCAGACTATTGAATGGGAGATTCAATTTCTGTTGGGGAGGATATTTCAGACTTGTCCACCACAGCAGTTGGACCATATGAGTAACCGAAGAGCTCCTTACTGCTAGAAACTGTGGAGAAGACTGGGGTAGGTGTGAAAGACACTCCATCTCAGCATTTCCTTGCTTTCATTGTGTTCCTACATGTTTCTCCTGCAGCTGCAAGAAGGGAGGAGAGCATGTGCATCCCTCAGACTGGAGCAAAGGGTTTTGGAGCTTGTGGTGGGTAGCAGCTACCCTAGGTTTCTGAGGACCACAATGTGTTGTTTGGACAGTCACCTCTTCAATATGAGCAGAAGGTTCTGGGTCGCTTGCTGTGCTGGTATTTGGCTAGGGAGGACATGTGCATCACTTGCATAAAAGCAAATGCACAGTTGTAACAGGCGGGGTGCTTGTACTTTACATTTACAGTGCCAGAAGTGCCCTGTATAAACGAGGACTGTCCAGAGTTCTTGGAGGTGCCTCTTTTCCCTGCTTTGCTGGGGGTCTTTTTCCTTTGGCAGGCTTCTCCTGTGATATTTTTCCTCTTGGTATTGGCTAGTCCTGCCTTGCTCTTGCCCCCACCCTGCCCTTCAGCAGGCAGTTAGAACAGATGAGCCAAATCCTTAGAGCTGTGGCAAAGCCAGCTGAGAGGAGGAAGCTGCAGTTTGCTGCAGAACCAGGAAGCAGTTTTAGTAAGGAACAGAGAAGTTATTCTGGTAAAAGAAACAACTCTTTACAAAGCCACTATCTTTTCTTGAAGGGTTTAAACTCCTGGATGAAATCCCTGCATAAGGCTCCAAGGCAGGGATGGCCAACCTGTGGCAAACTAGGGAGGGGACAGACAGCATAGTGACAGGGCAGAAAGCAGAGCAGATCAGGCAGAAAGCACAGGGTGAGAAGCAGCAAGCCAACCAATTGGACAGGGGAAGGGGTTCTGGATAGCACGTGGGCTAATAATTTGTAGCATGCGGGTTTCTCCTCTTGTCTTGCTAGGGCAGTTCTCTAGCATTCCTGTTTCACTTGGCACAAGGTTGTACTTGGGAAGGAGACGGAACAAACACAAGGGTAACGTGCCAGCTCTGAACACTCTTCTGATGCATGACTCCATTTTAGATGGGCATTTCTTACATGCCTTAGGACAAGAGGTGTGTTTCTCTGCTCTGCCAGTGTAGGGTATGACCCATCATAGTGTATTGGTTCTTCCTGCCCTCCAGCGCTGCAACATTGTGTTTGGGCAGTGCGAGTACCTGGAGACTGGTCTGGGGTAGAATGCTGAAGCCAGGATGTCATTATTACATTATCCATGAAAGGCTTCCTGGTGTCCCATAGAGGCATTTACCCCATGGCTGGGAAATTAGGTTCCAGTCTCAGCACTGCATTCCTTGAACCCTGATTACATCTGGGTTTCTTCTCTGTTTTCAACACCTCTGTATTTATTGGCCTCAATTACTAATGTGGAAGGGATGCTGATGCTGAGGTTTCCTGCACAGATAATATTCCCCACCTCAGCTTAACAGTACTTTCAGACAGTGGGCTATGGGATCTTCCTTCTTGTGGCTTTCATTTCTGTGGGAAGGTTAAAGAAGTTGGAATTGAAAATAAGGCTCAGTGTGCTGCATATAGTGAACTTGGACTCCAGCCATTGACTGTCTGACAATACTAAGCTCTCTCCCCAAGGCAGTTGTTCCTTTTGGTCATAAGCCTTCTAACCTCTTAAATGCACATACTCAAGATGTGATCTCTTCAGCAGTGCAGTCTAACCTGGAGAGGCCTTTCAGGCAAATGGGATCAAATGAGTCCATTTTCTAAGCTAGTATGGAGAAGCAGCAACCTCTTTTCTGAGGAAACCCCTACAGTATTTTCATGGTTACAAGTCCTCTTTTCAGTGCATTACAAAACTAAGCTCTAGATCAACAGTTCCTAACATCAGGTCATGACCCAAATGAGGGTTGCAGGGGGCAATGCTGGCAACGCCATGCACAAAAGACGAGCCATTCCCCATGCTGGGAGCTCCACCGGCACCACTGCATTCTGCTCCCAGCAGCAGGCTGTGGCAAAAAAAGGTTGGGAACCACTGCTTTAGATGCATGTTTTGGGTGACGTTCTAATTTTTATGATTTTTTTTTTTTTAGTCTGCAGAAATTCTCATACTCTGTGGTGGGTCACAGAGTGCTAGGTATCCACGAGGTTTTGTACAGCAGTGATACAGGAACTGTTTCCTTGTACATTTTAAATTCCCTTCATGCAGAACAAACTTGTGGCCGTGCCCTTCATCTCCACTGAACTACATCACGTTAGCACAGACTTCATCAGCCTCCAGTCAGGGTAAAAGTGGTGCCACAGTAATGCATCTGCACATGGGACGGTTGTGTTTGAAACCTATCTAAATAGCCAACTGGTTTTTGTTTCCTCAGGCTTGGAAGGCTTTGTCTGGGGAATAAGTAGCTGCTCCAGTCACTGTGCCAGTTAGGAGGAAGCTTTGGTTGGGGTAGACTGGCTAAGAGTGCTTGAATTAGGGGCCAAGCCATTAGATGTATGGATGAAACTGAGGATGAGGAAGGCTAGCTGAAGTTGGAGAAATCTGCAGTAGCAGCTCATTCCTATTGGCCTGGGTGCTACAGGCTTGAGCACAAGCTTAAAGATAAGAGGTAAGTGACAACTCAAAAGGGACCAACACATTTGGGAAGTGTAAGAGCCTCAGAAGGCAGCTCTGCTGTGCAGTGCATAATACAATCACAGGCTGTACTGCACCTGCATTGCTTGGGTAGGTTTTGCCTTAGGCCCTGGTCTGCAGTTTGAAGTGCATGGGGTCCTGATAGCTGTTGGCTATTTCTGTTTTGTTAAAACAGCTGCCCTAATTTTAACTATAATGTCACTTAGCCTCAAATTTAATTAGTAGCTGAGTGAAATGAGAGAATGTGAGCACCTTTATAGATGTGCTAATCCTACAGCAGGCTGTTCCCTGTTCATGACCTGAGCAGCACTGGACTGGGTCTTGTGTTTCATCAGAAATGTGAGCCTATTCCTGGCTGCAGCTGGGAGGAAGCGGGGCACGAGTGGGTCAAGAACCTCCCTTTACTGTGCAGACCTAGGAAGGGGGGAGGACGGTGCTTTCTCAGCCTGTTGTACAATGTACAGCCCTGTGGCATAGAGCTGCTGCTTGCCACAGCCTTGGGGCTAGTAGCCAACGCTGCCGTCACTGCACACTCTGAGGCAAGGTGGCACTGGCCCTGGGGTGGCTTTTGCTGTGTGAGCAACTGAAGGCAGAAGATAACATGGCAGACCAGCACAGCCCAACAAAAAATAAGTAGTAGATTTATTGCTACTTCTAGCCTTTATTCAGACACTTGTGCTCAGCTGCGAGAGCCAAGAATTTCTCCATTATCATCATCATTCAATGTGAATGACATTATACATGAATCCAGTGCAGGAAGTGGGGCTCTCTTCAACTCACCTCTTCTGGCCTCTAACAGGGTTGAGAATGGGTTTTGTTCCTCTTTCTTTTTTCTGACTGCACAAGGTTTGCCCTTCCCCAGGGCACATGGAATAAAATACTATATTGCATGTTATATACATTTACATACAATGGTAAATGCACCATTTAAAATACACAATACCTAGGGCTCAATGAAAAAGCTTGGTTGAAACAACTTCTCTTCCCTGATGGGGAGGGGGGAAAAATCATGACAGTTGCAGAAATTGCCATAAGTTATTTGTGTTCCTGGTCAGATTGTTCTCGGGGGAAACCTGGCTGTCTTCTGAAGAAGGAGCATTTCCCCCACCTTCTCTCCTGGGTGTATAATGCTATGGGGGGGTTAGGGGCGGGGGTGGGGAGCTTGCTGCCTCCAGAGGTCCCCTTATGCATGGAAGGTGCCCGTGGCTCAGCCAAAGAAAACTTAGAATGTAACAGCAAAATGAACCCGCAACTGTTTCAGAAGTGACTCAATCCCTTGCTGCTCTAGAGTGCCTGATCAGAGCAAGACAAAACCCCAGAATGCTTCACTTCACATGGCATAGGTGACCTGATATTTGCTCTCCCCACACAGCCTGTCTCTAAAATGCAGTGAGGACTTCCATCTGGTTCAGTCTTCTTCCTTTTTGAATTGCAAGGATCAGGCCCTATCCTGTCTCGTAGAGTAGGAAGCCCCTCTCTCTCTGACAAGCTTCATGCCAAAGTTGAACCTATGCTGCTTTTGAGCAAAAAAATCTTTAGGGGCTATGGTCCTGGGGAAGGGATGGGCAAAAATAAGATCTTGTCCACTTGACTAGCTGTGGTCTGAAACAGGTGTAAGGCCTCACCTTCTGCCCTTGTCTTCATTTGGATCCTTTTTCTTTTAATGTAGGCTGATGAAGCCCAGGTCTGTTGATTTCCCCACCAAAGATAGTACTGCACAGCACTTGGTGGGAGGGGAGGCAGACCTGAAGGAGCCCTGCTTGGTTATACTGGGACAAACCACATTTAGGAGCTTCAGCAGGCAAAGGCCAGTCACCCACACAGAGTTGTGCGAGAGTGAGCAAGAGCGCACACATTCTCATTTCTGCCTTAAAACAAGTGGTTTACTTATGGCAACTTATGCAAATCTCTGCCTCATTTCCTATGGCCCCTCACCTTCACTCACTGGACACAGGATCATGACAGCAAGGCTTCAGGCAGGGAAAGGCAATCTTCTTCACACCACCAGAGCAGGGCCCAGACTACTCCTGGGTGCAATTCTGAGGTGCCACATGATAGTAGCAATGGCACTGACCTCCAACACAGAGAAAGCAGGACCCATGCCTCTCCTTGCCTGTACTACACTGACCTATACCCCCACTTTGCTCTGCCACAGCCCCGCCTTGCCACTCACCAGCCAAAGCACAGGCCCCTCACGCCAAGTCTGTTTCAGTAGCAGTACTGGAGTAAGGTATTAACACTTCAACCACCATGCTTTGGGTGCTCTGTGGGTAATGGGCTGAATGTAGAGGGCTACCATTCTCTCCTTTTTCCACCACCCCCCAGCCAGCCTGCTTTGCTTGGAGGAGGGAGTGAAGCCCACCAGAGGTCTGTGGTATCTCTCTGCTTGGGAAGGGGTGAGGCAGGTGCTGAACTGGGAGTGACTGCATTTGCTCTGCATCCATCTTGCACAAAGCTATGTGACAAACCATTAATACTTAAGGGCCCAATTTGCACTGTGTGCCACATCCTCTGCATCTTGGTGGGTGACAGGGACAAGGCAGCAGCCCTTGCCGGGACAGGAGGAGGGGCTCTGCACACATTCCCTGCTCCTGCCCTTTTGTCCAGTAGTTTTTTTTGAGTGACAAGAGATGGCAGTGTAAGGTATTTCCACACTGGTGGGAGTGACAGCACTATACAGCTGCCAGCCAGGCTCAGCTCCAGCTGGAGTTCTGCACTTCTTCCCGGAGCCACGTTGGAAGGGGCTGCCCGAGTCTGTTCATCAGCTTGGATAACTCAATGTTGTGCTCCCGGTAGAAGTCTCGTAGGAACAGCCGTGACTGCATGGAGAAGGTAGATGCTGTTAATGAGGGTTAAATAAAGTCCTGCCCTCAACAACACATTCCTCTAAAGCAGAGGTCCCTGTCCACTGTTGTTCCCTGCTGCTGATTCAGCAACAACATCCCCTAGGAAGAAGGAAGGCACTTGCACTCAGGCCTGACCGTAAACAGTCTCCCCACTGCTCTTTGGGCACTACAGTTTTTGCTTGAGCAGGCTACTCACCGAGGAGTCCATATCGGGATATTTCCTTCCTTTACT
>NW_005841852.1:1033717-1043981 GCF_000455745.1 Alligator sinensis
TTTCCCAGGCATCTTGTCTTCCCTCCCTCCAGTACCTGGCACCAAAAGCCTTTTGCCTCATCAAACCTGAAAAAGACACATGTTAAAAATCAAAGAGTCCGTGAACTTCTTCCTTTCCCTTAGCCGAGTCTCTGTTCAGGATTTTTAAATGCTGATGTTTCACTCTATGCTGTTTGCTTCTTTTGAGCACTTTTTTTCAGTGTTGACAATGAAGGAAAAAAAAAAAGGTTAACTAGCTGTACATGCTGTGGGCCCAAGTAAATGCTACAGCATTTGTGCAAAATGCTGCAACAGTGGGTTGGTTTTCAAAACTATTTTCCTTCTGCCATTACACCCAAACAAACACTTGCGTGGTTTGCTGGCTATGCAAGTTCTGTAGGAGCTAGTGTAAAAAATATATATATATATATATATCCTGGTCTGTATTAGAGTTAGACTAACATCCTATTGTGCTTAAAACCTCAGCCTCGTGGTTTTAAACCAGCACAGGGAAAAATATCCTGTCCCCCAGCAGCTACTGTGATAACAAGGTCCTGAATGAGGAATTACTGTACTGGGAACCTCACTACCCAGCAACAGGGCTTGGAGAGGTTGACTTAGGGAGGGAGGCCTCTAGGGCAGCATGAGGGGCACCTGTATGTACTCCAGCACGCATCCTATGTTCTATTCTGGCCCACAGACACACAGAGAGTCTAAAACTGGGGTGGCACAGCTTCTAAGAGTGAGACCTCTCTCCCCAGTACCCACTCAGCCCATTCCTAGCTCTTGAGAAGTGAGGTAACCAGAAGGGCCCAGACTGGCCACAGTTTCCATCTGGTTTTGGAGTCAAGGCTCTGTCAGGGTGCCTGCAACTGAGGAGCCTGGGGAGGCTGCCTTAGAACTGTTACACCCTTAGCTGTTGGTGTAAACTGCAACCCTCTGGAGAACCTTCAGACAGCTGGTTATAGCCGTTCTCCCCTGAAGGACAGTCATGGTCAAGCTCCCATGCAGTGCCTGGCCCATAGCTATTAGCAATGTCATGTGCATACTGAAGCATCCTTACTTGAGAGCCTGGGTGTAGTTGAAGAGTGGTGTCACCCCCAAGAACTTCTGGATGCTGTCCATGATGGAGGCAGGGTTGTGCCGGAGCTCCTGGCCATCCACAATCAGAATCTGAAAGGAGACCCTCCATGAGCTTCCTGGGTGAGTCTGTCAGTTTCTGTCATGCACCCAGAGAAGGAGCGTCTCTGGGGTTGGGCTTTCGTGAAGGAGCGCTGTGCAATCAGATGCCTAGAACAATTGCAGACCTTGGCTCAAGAGCCTGTTGCTTCCTCTTTTTTTTTTTTTTTTTAAAACATGCTGCTCTCCACAGTGTTACAATTCCTTTTCCTCCTTTGAGCATGGCCAACAAACACTGGCTTTTTGTCACAAGAAGCACTATTTCATTGGAAATTGCTCACAAGGAATAACTTGGGGGTGAGCTCTGGGGAGCTGAGGCCTAGGGTCATGTAGGAGATGCTAAAACAGGGGTGGGCAAAATCTGGCCTACAAACCATTCTACCTGGCCCGCAGGGCCCCTAAAAATTTAGAAAGTTAACATTTATGTTCCTGGCTGCTTGTCAAACTCTACAGGAGCCAGGAGCAGTAGGACCCAGGGGAAGCCAGTGGCAGAGCCCTGTAGTCCAGCAGCAAGGCCCGCCTGACCCCCCCGCCAACCAGAAGCCCTGTGCCTACCAGAGGCTTCTGGCCTGGGCCCCTGTTCCCGCCTCCCTGTGCCAGAGGAAAATTCAGATAAGAAGCCCTGGGGGAAATGGCAGCTACAGGTGAGGGTGAGTGGCAGCGAGCGGGAGTGCAGGGCCCGCGCTGGTACCCCAGGGCCAGGAGCAGGGGGGGGAGGTGCAGGGAGGGCGGGACAGAGTGTGGGTTCATAGGATGAGTCCCACATGCACACCCCACCATACGCATGTATCCCTCACACTGCCATACTTGCAGAGTGCCACACCCACACCCCCTCACATACCTCAGCCACCCTTTCCCCCACAAACCCCATACCCACCCACACCTCACATATCCACACGCACATGCTCCCTCACCCCTACCTACACCACCCATGCTCTCCCCCCATAATATACAAGAGTAAGACTTCATTTAAGCTATTGTGCAGTCACCTCTGTGTACACTACACAAACGCATGTAAATCAGGACAAAAATATTTTTTGAAATCAAATTAATGAATGTTTTAGATGTTTGCTTTTTAGACTATAAATTTGGGTTTTTTTTTTCTGGTTCTGAGATGGCAAAAGCCCTTGTTGAAAGAAGTACTTCCAGGGGCAAGGGGAGGGACTTTTGGTGGCAAAGGTCAGAGGTTAGGGGATGAGACTTCCAGTCATAAGATAGGAACCAAGGTGTAGGGCACCTGTCAAGGGATGGGGCTACCCATGTGGTGCTCAACAGCTTGCCAAAACTCGGTAAGCGGCCCTCCGCCCAAAATAATTGCCTGCCCTTATGTTAGAAGCTGCTGGCCACAGATGGTACACCAGGCATACTGGAGTGAGGCAGTTCATCTCTTCAGCTGAGCTTAGCAGCTCCTTCTCTCAACCTCAGAATGGAAAGGCTCCTTTTCTTGTCCTGGTCTCAGACTGGCATATTGGAGAGGAAGTGAGGAAGCAGTGTTTAGAGGGGGTGGGGGATGACATGGCCTCTCTGTGGCAGATTTCCAGACATCAACCAATATAAATACCATTGAACAATTTGTAGAGTCCTTTCCTATGCAATTAGTTTGCTAAAACAAAGCTCAGTAAGAAAGAGTGACAGGGAAATATCCCTTTTTTGTATAAAGTCACTGCATCATTACAGTATTTTTGGTGCCTTTTGCAATGCAGAATTCTTCCTCCTAAAAACTGGTTTTCTTAAATGAATGCTGCTGACAAGCTCTTATAACCCCTTTTCCATCACCCCCACAAAACCCTCTTACTGCCAAACCCATGCGAGCTGACTGCCTGGGAGTATAGGTTGAAACCAGAATGTTGTTTTCATTCAGTCTGGTTAAACCACTCCATTAACAATGAGGAGGCAAGCTGAAGCATACATCTATTGACAGTTCTCCTGTTCCTTCCCATAATTCCTCTTGTGCACCCAGAAGAACAGCCAGGCTTGCTCATGGTTCACTGAGTTATGCAAAAGCAGCATAGGATGCACCTCCAGACATCTTAGTGACAAACCTAAGTGAAGTTTCAGGCAGGCTGCAGTGGCTTGAGCAAAAAGAGAAGGGTCAGAGGGGACTTGGTAGCAGCTTACCACTACATCAGGGGAGTACATAAAGGGCTCAGTGAACAACTGTTCACCAGGACACCAGAGGGGAAAATTAGGAGCAATGGTCACAAACTCCTGGAAGACTGTTTCAGGCTCAACATTAGGAAAAACTACTTCAAAACTAGGGTGGGTGTCCAGACTGTGGAATAAGCTCCCTCCAGTGGTACAAACGCCTACCCTGGAAATCTTCAAGAGGAGACTGGACAGTCATCTTGCTATGTCACCTGACCCCAGGTAGGCTCTATAGTGTGACTGTTCAAAGCTGGGTTAGGCCAACCTGGATGCTGATCTTACTATGCAACTCTGCAGTGAAGTCATGCCCCCAGAGTCTTATTCTAACCAGCCTTAGTCTTTGCCCTGCGCATCAGCTAAAGAAGCCTGGCCAGCGAACTTTGCCACGATCAGGAGAGCTCCCTAGTTCCACCTTTTCAGAGCACTTTAAGTTTTTGTGATGAGCTCAGCTGAAAAGTTTTCAGTGTAATTAACAGCTGTTTCTGATTCATCCTTCCTGCCATTATTTTAAAGTCTTGTCACTGGATAATACTAAGGGGATAGTGCTCTCTCTCTCTCTCTCCCTCCTGTGTCATTGGTACTAAATGGCCAGCTATTAAATGAGACAGATGCATGCTCAGCCATGTGATGACATACTTCAGATTGATGTGGATCCCTGCTGACGCCCCCAGTTCTGAACACAGAAGCAAGTGCAGTCTGGTTTCCTGTAGCTGCTGCTGCCACTTTTAAGTTAGGGGGGGGGAGGGCATAGTTAATCTATAATTTCTACCAGGGTTCCCAATCATACATGCAGGTTGTGGAGGAAGGGATGCAACCTGCTGACCTCTAGCTGCACCACATGCTGCCTGGGCAGAGCTGACATCAGCTGCTCTTGCTCTCTGTGGCTGCACCACGATTGGTTTGCTCTTGTCAGAGTTGCATTCTGCTGCCCACATAGGACAGGAGGCACTTGTTCTGCTCTAACAGCCACCACCAACACAGATCTCTGTTTTGCTGCACTCTCTCCTCCTGTTCTATGGCATGGCTGTGTGCAAGAGATAACAGATCCACCAGCTAGAGTCAGTTATTGCTTCTGCAGAGAACAAGGGCCAAAGGTGCCTGACGGGAGGCTGTGGGTGTGTGAGCTCCCCAAGAACAATTCTGTCAACAGAGGCTGAGTCCTGGGCAATCAACATTTATGGTGAGCAGAAAACTGAGGTTGCTAAGATAGTCTCTGACTCGAGCACACAGGATAGTTAAACCTCTTGTTCTAATGAAGGTGGCTTCATGGACTGAAATGATCTGCATTTTATGTTAATTATCTTCAGGAAACTGATAAACAGAACGCTTGCATGCTAGGTAGGCCAGGGACAACAGACTCGTCTGCAATAAAATGCACCCTGAGCAGAGTTACTTGAAGCTAGGAGCAACTATGACAAGCAGCAGATCCCAAGGCCTCCCTTTAGAGCCCTGCAAAGCATGGCAGGCAGCTGCATGACCCCTGAGTCCCGGGGATGCACACTGCATTGCTACTGCTGAACATGAGTCCTTTGTGTGTCTCCACACAGTGCAGTACTGCAGGGGTGCTCATAGCCACCTACACCAGGAGTGTCAAGCATGACCCATGGAGCCCTGGTGCTGCCCCTTTTGCAATGCCAGACCGCCCCCCACCCCATGCAATGTCCAAGGCATGGGCCACCTGTGGCACTTGCTGTAGTCAGTTCCAGGCTGCACTGCCCACACTGCTTGCTGCCTATGTCTCCGGATGTTGCAGGAGGCGCAGCCCAGGACCCGAACCCAATGAGTGGCGTGGGTGGCACAGTCCAGGACTGGTCCAGCAGGGCAGCCTGGCAGGGCCAGGTCTCAGACTGTACTGCTTGCCAGGGACAGTCCTGGGCTTCAGTGCTTACTGAAGCTGGTGCCCTGGACCAGCTTGGGCAGTTGCTGCTTGCAATGGATCAGGCATGCAGGCAGAGGCATGGGGAGTAGATCCATGGGCCTGATCTGACCTGTGGACCGGCCCTGCACCATTCATCTGGCCTGTGGAACTTGTCACCCTGCTCTAGACACTGACGCTGACTCTACTGCCTGCAGATGCTGGATCCCAGCTGAAATTCTGAAATGTGTGGGGACAGGATATGCCGAAGTGTCCAAGCTCAACCCTTATCGAGTCACACGGGAGGGCAGGAAGCAGCGGAATAAGCTATGAGGTGAAGTGAAAGCAGGATGAGAGGGACTACATAGCCCTTGGCTCTGCGGTCACCGTGCTGGGCTCCAAGAAGCCAGGCCACTCTCTTGCCCTCCTCCCCCTCTGGCACAAGGGCCTTCTGTCACTCCTGAGAGTGGCTGGTTTCCATGCAACACTGTTCACTGACCCCAACCACCCTTTTGCTACAGGTGGTAGCACTCATACCTGCCCTGGGGGATAGTATGTCAGCCAGCGCTCTAGGTGTGTTGAGTACCATCCAGGGAGCAGGCATCGGCCCTGCAGATTACGCAGCTCCTGAAGGGCCTGGGCTTTCGCAGAGATCACTTGGTAGAAGGTGTAGTTGAGTGCCACAGGGTCATTGTGAGCGCGCTGGTGCTGGGGAACACATGCACATGGTTAGTAGACAGGGACACAGGATTCTGCCTCTCCCTGAACAAACACATCACTATACACCCAACTGGCTCCTAGCACAGACACACAAAGTCCCTGGTAAACATCAAACTCTCTGCTGTCCAAAATTAAGATCAATTTGGCCCTCCCTCCTTGCAGAAATCAGTGTACCCCCTCTCCCCCACTAGAACACATGTGCAGCCCAGCCCAGCAGAGGGGAGGTACCTGGTACCAGGAGTAGGCTCGGTCGGCAGGGTTGATCAGGACAGAGATGATTTTGGCTCGTGGGAGCAGGGCTGCGCCACGCTTTGGTACCACCTCTGTGTCAAAGTAGTTGGCACTTTTCTCAAACATGAAGTCTGTGCTGGCATTGGAGGGGATGGGAAAGAATTCCATGTACCTGCCAAACAAAGCATACGAGGAGAATGAGATGGAATGGGGTGAGGGGGAGGATGACCCAGCAGGAAACAAGTATGTGGCCCATTCGCCGCCTCAGGGCTCCACACTGTACCTGGCACTCACAACACCAGCACCAGCCACACAGGAGCTTGGTGTGAACAGGCACATGGAGTCAGAGAGGGGCTGACTTGGAATGGGGGTACTGCCAACAGCATCTGGGTCCTGACATCAGGTGGGGAACATAAAGGGCTAAGACAGCATTTTCTTATTTGTGGGGCACACCCTCTTGGGTGGTGGATAGGAGTAGCTGGAGGTTCCAAGTAAGACACTTGCTCCTGGAGTTTCAAAGAAAACCCTGTAAGTGAAAGATACTCCAAGAGTTTCACACTCACCTGGGACTTAAGAAAATCAGATTCAAATTCCTGTACTGCTGTGGACTTCCTGTCTGATCCTGAGTAAGTCACTTAACCTCTGTGCAGTGGGGATAATAGTAGGGGCCCACCTCACAGGAAAGCAACTACAACAAAGGTTGTGAGGTTCTCAGACCTTAAAGGCCTATCTGTACACAAACCCCCTGAACTTGAGCACAGCAATGCTTTTTAACAAGCTGCCTGGCTCATGCGGGGGTGGGGGGGGGGCATGACATAAGCTAAAAAACCCAAGTGAGGACAACTTGGTAGGTGCTAACATAACCCCTCTGCAGCCTGGAGGCAGGCCAGCCTCACTCAAGTGCTGCTAGTCATAGTCCTCCAGTACCTTCACACAATTGCCCTTTGCCCTTGGCAGTATGGCTGTGAGCTGATTCTCCTAGTGGGCCACTAGGGCGTCCCAAAATTTCCTAGGTGCCCAAAAAGGTAAGGCAAATGCTTCCAAAATTCACCAGGGAAGATTTCATGGAGCAGCTTGGCTTAGTGTAGCCCAAGGAGCCATGAGAGATGTCCACAGCAGTTACAGTCACACATGAATTAATGCTGTTTGGACACAATGGCGCTGGTTTCTTTTTCTTTCTACAATAAAGACAGACCTGCAGAGGGAGGTCTGCATTGGAAAGGTGCTAGTTTAATGATACTGCTACAGTGTCAGTGGTATAAACCCCACATAGAGACACTTACTGTTACACCAGCGATGGTCCTTATGCTCACATGGACACACAGACACCCTGGCCACGTGCAAGTGATGCAATGGCATCTACCTGAGTTGGTAAAGTGCCTACACAAGAGCACCCAGGTGTCAGGTGCCCCATACACACCTAACTATTCTGTAGCTTATCAAAGCACATAATGGAAGTGTCCCATATTATGGAGATCTCTCCAATGTGCCCTGAGTGAGCAGATCACCTAACACCACATGGCAGGGCTGGAGGGACAGGAGCAGTTCCATTTTCCCGAAGGAAAGGGTGCCAAACTTTAAAAATTTAGGCGAAGTTGAGCTATGGGCAGATGTGATTACAGACTACACTGCCAGGACCCAGTGCCTTGATGGGGTGGGGGCTGGAGAAAAATGGAGAGAAGTTTCCTGTGAGGATGTGAGTGGAGCACCTTGAGATGAACCCCAATGGGCAGAAATGGGAGAGCAAAAGGCTGAGGTGGATGGAGCAGAGAATAACTGGGAAGGGGACATGACTGCAGGAGTACAGTAGCTCATACACTGACCAGTCAATTCCTTTGTGATAGTTGGGTCCATTGAAAAACTGGATCTCTTCAAAGGTGGATGGACTGGGAAAATTACTGGTGACAGCAGGGTGCATGGTCAAGAAGAAGTGCACAGCTGTGGTGCCTGCAAGAAGAAGTGATGGTTAATGGACGCTGCATTGTTCTGAGGACTAGGAAATATGGGTATTTCTACACAGCAAAAAGCCCCCACGTAGCTGTGTGCTGGATGGAGCTTGGAGTCCCAGAGTTAGATACTGTAATTCATGTTAAAATAGCTCTGGAGACGGTCACTCAGCATTATCTCAAGCATGCAGCTTTAGTCAACAGGGGAGCCTGGGGAAGAACTCAGGCTGCCAATCAGAGTTAAACCCATGGCACCGTGTCTCCACAGCTATTGAACCTGATTCTAGTTAGCCTGTGTTTTTTCGCAGCCCAAACATCACCTTAGGGTGGGCAGAAGCATTGTCAATGCTGGCACAGGGGCAGGAGTCCAGACTGCTGTGGGCGTGGGTGAGAGTTGGTGTCAGTCGCTAGCTCTCTGTGGCCTGGCCTAGCTGGGTTAAGGATGGCCCTGGTCAGCACTGAAAGGTGAACTGCTCCAGCATGTGGGGGACACACTGCCAAGGCTGCAGGCAGATCAGAAGAGCTTCACAATGGTACGTGGGTAGAAGGCAACAGCTTGGCTGCAAGAACTGCTTCCTGTGGGGTGGAGACCCCTGTTCTATCCAACTGACTGGCATCTGTTGTTTAAGTGCCCTGCACAGACAGGTCAGGGCTCTTGAACTGTTCTCACTGAAGAGGCTTTGTCAGTGGGTAGAACTGGCTCCTTGGCTCAAGAACTACATGCCAGGTCACTGCCCACACATGCAATGACCAGGAGAGTGCCAGTGATATTGATGGCCTCATCAGAGCCCAGATGGGCACAAGAAAGGCACCAAGTGGGCACCCAGTATTACCTCTTCTAAGCTCTTCTGAGTATAGACATAGGTAGCACTCGTAGCCCTATCAAACGACACTGATACAAGCTCTTACAATACAAATATTACCTCTGACTGATTCTACAGGAGTACTACTGTAGCAAAACTATTCCATCTTGAACCCTATTTAATTCATGGTCAAAATTGGAACAGTTCAACTCACTTCTAACTTATAAGGTATGTATATCCGTAGAAGCTGTACTGGCCCAGGTCTCAGCTCTAGGCCAGGTACTGCCTGGGACTGATCTTTAATGGATTATTCAAATTACCAGTTTTTTGAGGTCCAACGATGAGGAACTTGGGGAGCCGATCACATGTTTTCTCTTTGGACCAGATGTCCTTGTGCCTCTTATCATCACAGGGATTCTGCAGGATAGTGAGCAAAATTTGGTGTTACCAATGGAGCTGATGCCAAAAGGAGCAGTGGATATAGAGGGCCTTCAAGGGACTCTTATGTAATACATGGGGAATATTCCATAGTCACATCACTACTTCACTCAGCACCAAGAAGACATGAATAAAGATGCTGGAAAACACTTTCAAAAGCTCCTACATGAGTTAGGAGTCTGAGCTCCTTTTGCAACCTTTACTGGTGCCCTTGCCCTATACAACCAAGCCTACACAACCTAGTACCATCGCTGCTGGGCTGAGAAGCATTTCCTTCTACACCATGATGTTAAAACACAGCAGCTGTGAAGTCCTGGCAGACAGACAACTCTATCACCTTCAGCTAATTTTATCTGCTCATTAACATGCACAGAACTGCTGTGCTGGGATGAAATGGAATAAGCATGTTTTTATTTAACCAACATGAATTCTGTGGTGTGAAATTACTTCCAGATTAATCACACTAATATGTCTGCAAGCTTTTCCAGCATCAGTCCTGCCCCATGTGCTTACCTTTCACGCTAGCTTGCTGTAACTACACTGGGACCCTCAGCTACCCCTGTGGCTGCAGAATGTGCCAGGCCAATAACTTCTAACAGCTTCCTTTGTCCCTTCAGCTTACGCCAGGAACAGAGCCCACTGCAGCCTTGCCCCCCTCCCCTCTCACTCCACGGCTGTGTGTGCTGGAGTAGTATCACTATGAAAATCTCTCTTTCCCCATGTGCTGCCCTAACTTAGTGTAGGACATGCTTCCTAAAAAGATCCCAACCTGCCTCACCTGCCACAGTGGGTTCTTTTCCTGGGGAAAGATCTCAAAGTACTTCTTGGCCAGCTGGATTGGGGGCAGAGTCTGCAAGCGAAGGTTGGTCCAGCACTGTACAAATTTGACCAGGCTCTCAAAGGTGTACAGCCCCAGCCGGTCATTCCCATAGTTGGACAGGTGGGTCATGAAGATGCTGATCTGCAGG
>NW_005841852.1:1043991-1053370 GCF_000455745.1 Alligator sinensis
GCCAAGCATGAAGTTCTTTCCTTCTCAGGGCCAACACAGCTATCTGGATTGAGGTAAACCCATGTCTCATAGATGATGGCTGTCCTCCAGTGAAAAGGGAGAACAGGTCCACCCTCGCCCCAACCTGCCCAAAGCAATGGAAACTCAGGAGAGAAGGCAGGAGCTCCTCTCCCATCCCTAAGTAGCGTCTAATTCTGGGAAATTCCAAGAAGAAAGCCTGCAGTACAGCAGAGCGCGTTACCTGCCAACCCCTCACAAGGAGCTGTTAGTGCTAGAGGACCCCTTCCACAGCTTCCCCTTCTCATGTGCCTCTTGCAAACATTTCTGCTTGCCCAGGAAGAGACAAGCACAGGCACCAATCTTTGTGTTCAAGCATAAAGTATTGACTCTGGTTCCCAGAGGGCCTACAGTTGTTTAGGCAGGCAATCTCTGCTGGTCATCAGAAGCTCTGAAAGTGTGTGCTCATCAGAAACTAGGAGCAGAAGTCCTGGAGTAGTCCCCCCTGGAAGTCAAAGCTTTCTTTGTCCAGCTCACTGGCATAGATTGCCTGGCCAGGGACAGCCCTGCGTCCGAGTGCCCAGGGCAGACAGGAGTTTCTCACGGTCTCTCTCTATGGGCAGGTTTGATTCAGGTTAGAGTGAATATCACAAATGTAGGTAAAACTGGGGGATGGCTCACCCTCTAAAACAGGAATGATGCACCTGAGGTAACAGTCTTCCCCTTCCCTCTCTCTGAGAGCCTGTGCCACCCCTGGCCCAGAGTCTTGAGGTGTGTGACCCTCTGCTGGACTTTCCGCCACGGCCAAGGCCTGGGTGCAGGTACAGCCCTCCCACAGCTCGCTCTGCTCCTGAATGCTGGCACAAGCTGTTTGTTCTCAGCACTGCAGCGCGTGGTAAATAACTGCCTTGTTCAGATGCCACCCCTCACAGGCAGATTCACTTCCCTTGACAGTTTGCTTCTAAATATTTTAGCATGTGGATGCAAGTGCTGCCAGCTGGGGTCTAGTATGGCTCTGAGGGTTCCCAGGGAACTGCACAGCTCAGGTCTTGCCATGCTGCCACATGCGGTCAAGCACAGAAATACCTCAAGGGTGAAAAATCAGCAGCACAACCAGAGACAGGATGGAGGCAGCCATTTAGCGCCTCTTTGGCGCAACTGAGTGCAGGAGCAAGAGGGTCTCAGAGGCCTTTGGGCCTTGATGGTCATGTGGACACCTACTGCTGGGGAATATGAAGCTGACAATCCTCCAGCTGTCCCCATGGAGGATGGACAACTAGGTCAGCAGAGCCAGCTGCTGGGAAGCAACTCAGGGAGATGCTTCAATACACTTGAAGGGAGGACACCCCACCTCCAAGAAGAGCTGCAGCTGGGCGTTTTTCTAGCATAATGACTTTTGTAATCAATTCCAACTGGATTAACATAGGAGACCAGGTTCTGGCAGCTGTCCCAGCACTCTTCCTCCCTGGCCCCTCCTGGCAGTAGCTGGACACCCCTGTCCACAGCAGAGTGCAGCTAGGGATCAGCCAGGCCCCAGCCGGCTTGTGCAGTGGTTGTCCTGGCTGAAATACCAGCTCCATGCGAGGTGCAGCAGGCCAAGAGCAGGACAGTTCCACTGTGAAGGCACTAGACTGGTGCTCGAGATGTCTCAGTTCAGCTCTGCTCTGCCAGGTTTCTGGTGTGGCCTTGGGAAGTCACTTAGGACCAGAGCCAAAATGGTACTTAGGAGCCTACAATCCCCATTGATTTCCACTGAGTAGGAGTTTGGCACCTGCCTCCCTCTGTGCACTGGATCCTTAGCCTCTCTGGGGCTCTGCTTACTCAAGCTGCAAAGCACTAACCTACAAACATAAACTCCCTCCTGGCAGTGAGGCATGCTGACACTGGGGCCAGCTAGATAGGCAGAGAGGCCATGGCAAGGGACTGCAGAGGGGTAGGAAGAGCAAACAGGAAGAAAAAACTGCAGGAGTGCAGTTGAAGATCCATCATATCCATCTGCCTCTGAACATGGGACAGGAGGTGGCAGCTGTTTTTCACACTGTGTGCAGCGCAGCCTTGTGCAAGAGGGACAGGACAATAGCTGTGCCAAGGACAACAGTAGGGCTTTGCCCTCATCTGGTAGGTGCTGGTGTGAAGAGTGGGATGTGGGATGTAGGAGTCCCTGTCAGGGCATCAGAAGGAACCCCTTCCCTCCACCACCAGGGGAGCCAGCACACAGAGTGAGGCACATGGACCCCCTTTCCCTCCACTGGCACATGGCGCCTGCTGGAGAAGGGTGGCTCTCACACCACCCCCTCGCTCTAAGAACCTCCTGGGTGCATGCAACAGAGTATGTGTAGGACCTCCATTAAAATCTACAGACCAGTACTGGGAACACCCTTGCCCCAAGCAAGGGGAATTGCAGGGCCTTTTGATTACTCTCCCTAGCATATAGAAGGGAAGCTTCAAATTACCTTTGGTGGCCTGACCTGCCTGGCCATGGCTAGTCTTGGCAACATAGTCCTGAGCAATCCTGCTGCTGTACCCTGTCCCTTAATTGACCCCTGACTAGCCTGAGAGTAGACCTCCTTTTTTCTCAGCATGGCCTGATTTCCTGTATTTAACACTGACAGGGAGCTGAGAGGAAAGGGTAGAGAAGCTGAATGTTCAGAGAATAAGGGAGGGTAAAGAGTCTTTGGAACATAAAACAGGCATCTGTGGGCACGGCAATGACCTGCCTAGCATGTGGCATGAACAGAAGAGCCTGTGAGAAGCACTTAGAAACATCCCCCCTCTCTGCTTCTGGTAAACAGAGTCGAGGCACGTGGCAGCCTGCAAACTGAGACATAAGCAGCTATTCTCCTGGCTGACATCAGGGCTCGCTCACTAGTCAGAAGTTCAAACATCATCTGTTTACACTGCAGAGTTAATCACACACACAGACCCGGAGACTCCAGCATGTGTACCCACACTCACAGCAGGCTGGAAGCACCAAAGAGCCCTGAAAAGAGCCTGTGCCCCAAGCCTGCTACGGATCACTGCCAGGGGATGGTGGCTGGCCAGCTTTCTATCGACTGTGGATGGCTCTATCAGCTGGAGAGGAGTGCAGGGCCCTGGGCTGGGAGGATTGAGACACTCTGTAAACAGGACCAACAAGGATGGCCTTAGTGTGCAAGCTTTCCACTGTTCACTGGAGAAACACCCAGCTGGCCAGAGGAAATGAAAGTGCAAACACAAGTCACAGAAGAAAGGCAAAGCGGAGTCTAAAAGAGCTTGCTTTGGGCAGGGGTCAGGTTAGTCCTCATGGGACAGTTTCACTAGCAGTCTCTGCAGACGGCATTCAAGACCTGGCTGTAGCGAAGTGGGGCTTTTGGAGGCAGGGGAAGGAATCTGCCTTCACAAAGAACCAGGGGGTCTGAAAATCCCAGCCTCCAAGTGAAACACGGAGCTATGCTGTTTCTCTCCACTTGTCCAGAATGATGCCTCTGACCAGTGAGTACATAATGCAAACACAAGTTTCCTCTTGGGTTCAGTTTGTACTTTGTTTTCAATTGAAAGCTACTGATAAGAGCAGATGTGACAACTAAAAGCACAGGGTGGATTTGCTGGTTGCAGTTTGTGTAAAGGTTATGGCCTCCATCTTGGTTTACTGGGGAATTGAACCAGGGACCGCTAGAACTAGAGAACTTGAAGCCCTGATGCTGGAACTAAAGACCCAAGCTTTTTAGCTACAGGCTGCAACAAACCCACATCCTCTGCAGATAAGACACACAAAACAAAGCACAACACACTGACCAATGGGTTGCACAAACAGTTAAATTCCCCACTAGGGTGGTCACAGACTGACATGCAACAACATGGTTCCTGTCCTCTGTCATGCTTATAGTGTGCTGAGTTCAGGCACCCAGAGTGCGCCCTAAGTATTTAGCACCATCTCAAGCACCAAAGCAGCACTACACAGCAGGAAAGAGAAGGGACAGAAAAGAAGTAAATGTAATAAGTAGAGGGGCTCGGCTGACAACAGTGCTGAGCTCCCACACCCCCAACTGGCATCAGTCCAACCCCTCTGTGGTAGCCTGAGCCCACTGTCACATAGCTCAGTTCTCCAGCGTTAGCTGGGTGGAAGTGGGAAAGGCCCCCAGCCCTTCAGTCCACAGCAGAAACTGAAGCAAGGCTGAAGACGGCTTAAGGGAGCCTCCTGCTCAGTAGGTTGCTGGAGCTGGGCAAGGTCTGTGGGGAGGAGAAACAGCTGTGTCAGGCCCAGATTGCCTCAGGGATGACAGAGCATCACAGGAGAAACATCTAAAATGGTTTCAGGCAAGTCCAAAATGAAAAGTAAAAATGCTGGGGGGAGGGGAAGCTCTGTAGCAACAAATGCTCGGGAGATGATTCCTTGAGGCAGGACTCATCATCACCGTGCCTGGGGACCAGTCAGATGTGCACAGAATAGAGGGAGCCAAAAACACCTTACCCTTGGCTCAGGGATCAGGCTGGTGATGACTTCCACAGAGCTAACACCTACCTAGTGTCTGGCTGCTCTACATATTGCCCCGCATGCCTGGGGAAGGCTGTGCTTGCTGAGTTTCTACTTGATACAAACTGCTAAGAGATGATGACAGTGCAACACAGTTTGCCAAGAATCTCCATGCATCCAGGACTGTCCAGGTTTTTCTTTCAGGCTATGCAGTCTATCCAAATTTTCTTGCTGGGCTTTTAGCCTCAGGCTCCCTCTGGGCACCAAGTAGGTGCCAGCCCTTTCAGGCAAAGCCATGGGCAAAGGCAGCAGGCTGGGAACTCATCCCTTTTCCTCCCTCATCCTCTGTCCTGGTGTCCCTCACTGCTGAACTTACTGGGTTCAAGAGCACTGTCAGAAAGAGTTCACCACCACGAATGCTTTTGTCCAATTCCTTAGAGCCACCAGGATATTCATTGTAGAAGATGGTGTGAGTGAAAAGACCACAGGTCTGTCGAGGCAGCACCTAGATGAGCCACAGAGAGAGAAAATGAGAGAGGAAGCAAAGTGTGCATGTGCACTGAGTCCTGAGGAGCATCAAGGCAGTACCCTGTGGAATGACAGGGTGACAGCAAGGGACCCAGTATCACCGGTTTGGAGGACTCAGACATTCCAATTAACCACATGCTTGACCAGCCCTAGACAATGATGCAGGGGGATTAACAAGATAGCAGTACAGCCCTGCTGTGCTTGGCTCTCCATGTTACACCCCCCAGGTGCTGACCTGCCCCATCTGAAAGGCAGCTCAGGACAGATGCTGGAATTGGGCTGGCTGCAGACATTCCTCCACAGGAAAAGCCCTTATGTCCAAAAAGCACCACGTGCTTCTTGCTCCTGCAGAGACAGAGCTTTTGCATGCTCTTTCATGTGGATTTTTAGAAGCACACAGGCATTCAGGAGCCTTCATTCTACCAGCTCACAGCATGTAGACTCTGCTCAGTGCTGACTCGATCTAAGAAACAAGCAACTGGGTTTTTACCTAAGTTCCCCTTCAGTTGTGATCTGTGGGTTTGGGAAGGTCCAAAATTCAGAACACTGGGATGAGCTCCCCATGCTGGTCACTTAGAAACCACCCCTCAGCTGACTGCTCCCAGCATGCCTAATCTAGGGGTCTTTTAGGGCCTTTGCTCTTGCAGGGAGGAACTCACTCACCATGATTCCATTGTGGATGAACCCTCGACGGTACCGGGCAGGCCGCAGGTGCGGATACTCCTCAGTGCTGGTCACCTGGATGCCCCAGATAGATTTCCAGGCCTCGTAGAGCTGTGTGTGGACAGGATAAACCCCAGAATGATGGGGGGCCACAGCATAGCCCAGGTCTGTGGGGATCCCATGCTCCTGTGGGCAGAACAGCATTATCAGCGTTGGGGGTACCTCACCTGAAGCACGGTGCTCAGTTCTGGTGAGAGAGGCATACACAGGTTGGGAAGAGTCTAGCACAAGGGCGTCAAGCTCATCTGGCCCCAGGGACTCGCTGAGGGTTGCTGGGTCACTCTGCAAGCCAGACTGGGACTGACCCCTGTGTAGCCCCTGAGGTGCCAAGTCCAGCCCAAGTGTTGCATGTGCTGGCCCTGGGGTCCCTGTGCACTTGGCACATGGGGTCAGTACAAGGCGCATGCTGCCGGTGGCACAGACAGCACAAGGGGCTGGTCTGGGTGCCGCATACAGCTCCTGCCCTGGATTGCCCGCACACCACTGCATGCCATGGGCTGGCCCCATGTGCCACATGCACAGCAAACCCCAGGGTTGGTGCATGCCGCGTGCTGCAGGTGGCATAGGGAGCTGGTATGGGGTGTGTGCTGCATGTGGCATCCCACTGGAGCAGCCCTGCATGTTGATTCCAGCACAGCCTGGTTAGGACTGGTCCCAGAGCCAGTGCACAGGGCTGGTCCAGCAGCACAACACATGCGTGTATGCCCCACACCAACTCCCTGTGCTGCGTGCAGGGCGCACAGTGCTGGTTCCTGCCTGTACACTGCATGAAGAGCTTGGGGCTGGGGCGTAGCGTCAGTCCAGTGACCCATGGACCAAACCATACAGTTCTGTGGGCTGGATCTGGCCCAGGAGCTGAATGTTTAACACTCCTAATCTAACAGAAAGCAACAAAAATGACTAGCAGTGTGGGAAACCTGACTTATGAACAAAGGTAGGAAGGGATGAGTTAGTCTAGTCAAGAGAAGACAGGAGATTTGATAAGTCTTCAATTACCTGAGGGGTGTATATGATAAAGAAGATGGATATAACTATTCTCTGTGGCCACCGGGGACAGGATGAGAAGTAAGTTTAAATTCCAACACGGAAAATTTAAATCGAATATTAGGAAAAATTCCCTCACTCTGAGGGTGGTCCAGCAATGGAACTGATTGCCTATTGAGGCTGTGATCTCCATCACTGCAAGCTTTTAAAAGCACATTAAATAAACACTTGTCTGGAATGGTTTAAACAGGGATGATCCTGTCATGATCAGGGGGCTGGACTAGATGATGTCCTGAGTACCCTTCCAGCCCAATTTTTCTATTATTATCACTTTGTATTTATTTAATCTCCTATTGGCCACGATGAGACTCATGCTAGCAGTAGTGCCTACATGCAGCAAGGAACCAGGGATAACACTGGCAGTGGATCTCACAGAAATGGAAAGTTTTGGGTGCTACATGTTCCTCCTTCACAACAAATCTATGCACATGGACAGGAAAGGGTGCTTATCCATCAAATAGGGCATGCAGCAAACTGGGACAGCTGCTAAAAACAAATCTTATGTATGGGGGTCAGACAAACTGCACTGATTTAGAGGCCTGATGTCAGTCCCAGTGACTACAATGGCCCAGCCACCAATGCTGCTGCTGCGGCAAATCCTGATCCCACAATGTCCAGGACAGAATCACCAGAGCAGCAAGACAAAGCTTCCCCTAACAGATGTGAAGAGCAAGGAAGACAACAGCTGGGATCTGTCTGGGGGAGGTGGGGGGAGAGCAGACAGGAAGTGAGAGGCAGCGCAGGGTATGGATCTGGGGCTCGGAGCCAAATATTAAAATAGAAGGAAATATCTGCATTTCATGACTCTAATGCCACTGAGAGGCTCTGGTGATAATGGGAATAATGACAGCTTTGCCCTGGTGGCTGACAGTGAAACCAGAGCATCTTGATAGAGTGACAGGCCTGTCATTCCCATTGCTCTGTCTGTTTTGAATCTCTTTTCAAAGGACTGCCCTGCTAGTTATGCAGAAAAAAGAGAGAAAATCGTGTTTGTGTCATTTCTGGAGCACTGGAGCTTTGCGGGGTTGAGAGGTCACATGGGCATGAAATAACAGACTCCTATTCCAGAGGGGATTACAGCTAACTGCGCCAGTGCACGCTGAAGAAATGCTTGCTTTCAAAGGAATCTGCACACGATTCTTAAACCTGTGCTGGAAACATCAAGCAGACATAGCTCCAGCATTGCATATTTCTTCCTCCTTCACCTGACAATGGGGAAGGAGAGAGGGGAGATTCCCTGTCTTTCTTAGAAAAGAGATTCTCTCTAGCATTGCATTGGAAAGTCAAAGGCCTCCATGTGTTTCTGCCTGAAGCATCCTAATGGTGCTGATCAGGTTGACTCCCTTAGAAATCTCATTTGAGCCAACTGAGATGGAGCAGAAAATGTTTCCTCACATTCAGAGTCTACAGCCATTTGAACTGGATTGTAAAGCCAGAATGAATGGAAAACCCCAGCACACAAGTGTGTCACGACCTGTGCTCTGGAATGGGTGCCAGCAAGCGAATGGATGATGTTTCCAGGAGTGGGAGTAGAGCACCAGCTCAGGGATCCAACCTCAGCCCCCAAATGCCCCAGGATCACACACTGGTGCCAGACTTGAGCAGGATCTCAATATATGCCCCAGAGGAGGAACATTTTGGGATCTTGCAACCAAGGCCAATGTTCTGAGAGGACAAGGTGGTGGCTCACCCCCTTACCAGCGCAAACTGCTTGTTGAGCTTCATCTGCTCAGCCAGCACAGTGACATTATGGAAGAGGTGGGGCTGCATGTGACTCCACATATGAGGGAACCACCAGAACTCCTTCCGGTGTTGGAGCAGCATGTCATCCCCTTCATCTTCCTCATTCGTACCTGCAGGGAGGAGAAAATGGGGAAACCAGAAGGGAGAGAGATGCTACATTTACCATGAAATCTCTAGCTAGTTACAAACACAAACAGGGTAACCAGGGACCTACTAGCACTGCAACATGCTGCTAGAGGCAGCCCCACCATGTTTGGTCAGCAGATCCTAACACAGTGGTTCTCAACCTCCTTAGACTGAAAGCACTCGTAGGAAAATGTCAGCTCTTCGTTTTCACTCCATTTTTGACTACAGAAGAATAATAGAGTAAATCACCTGCTGCAAAGAACTCAGAAAGGCCAGGCCAGGTCAGAAAGCTTTTAACACTGTGGATTCCTGTTTGAAATCTTGTTTATCTTGTAAATCATGTTTGCACACTTAAGCACTAACATTGTGTGGCACCCTGTAGCACCCTTGAAAGGATTTCATGGAACCCCAGGATGCCATGGCACCTTGGTTGAGAATCAGTGCTAGAAGAAATGGACCTAATTAGACAGGCCCTGACTGAGAACCGCAGGCTGTTCCCACAGCCTACTATATACTCTGGGGAGCCATCCCTGGAGACAAGACAGACAAAGGGGAATGCGAAGCAGCTGCTAAGAGCTTACCTGTGTGGTAGAATTTCCCAGAGAAGCCCAGGTTGAAGGTGAAATTGGGCACTAAAGTTCTCAGCTTGTTCTGAGTATTCAGTAGAGCCTGTTGGAATGAAAGGAAAAAGGAAGGGTTCATATCCCATTGCTCCATCACATCTCTCTGCACTTTACTGGTTTCCAGTTCAGTTCTGGAAGGGAA
>NW_005841852.1:1053401-1057409 GCF_000455745.1 Alligator sinensis
GCACAGACACCCTGTGGAGGTTAGTGGCAGGGAACCATACTCTGCAGAGTAGGGCCATGCTACAGAGGGACCTCCTCCTAATGTGCTCCCCGAGAGAGCTTCCACACAACCGCCACACAGGCCTGAGCTCCAGTCTTTACAGTAAGAAGTAAGAAGTTTTGCCTTGCTGAGTGAAAGGGTCACCTCAAGAGTCACAATCATGTCACTCCCTTTTATTGATATTCGCAAAAATCACTGACATGGACATGGAAAGCAAATCCTGAGACAGAGCGGGGCAGTAGATAACATCTCCTAGCAGCAGCTTCTTAAGCTTTCCTGTCTCAATATCAAGGTTCCCCTCACCTCCACTGCTGGCTGGGACCAGGCTGAGTTCTTTCTTGCTCCCTGGGGCTGCAATCTAAGGAATAGCAAGGCTCCCTGTCCCTGATGGGCTAGGGTTTGAGACCAGATAGTGCACAAGGAGAGAGAGAAAATTAATTGAATCCTTGATTCCTAAAGTAAGTGAAGGGAGTGCTTTAAAGAGCCAACCAGAGCTCCCAGAACTGCCTGGACAGGGTTCCCTGGGTTGCCCTAGGGGGACCAAAAACTTTTTTGCAGTCATGCCACAAATTAGCCTGGCATATTCACCAAGCGCCACTCCAGTCCACCTCATCTGCTTGACCTGCTGCTTTGCTTTCTGCTCCCTGCCCAGCCTGGTGCTCTTTTTTCTACTCCCTGCCCTGGGCTGCCTCTCCCCTCCCCAGTCTGCTGTGTGCAACACATGTGCAATCTGCCTGTACCACCTGCAGCATGTAGGTTTGCCACCCCTGCCCCTGGGACAATAAGGGCCAACCTTTTTAGCAGGCATGCCACAAGGTAAGCCCTGTATCTTCCCCAGGTACAGCTACAGACCTTTCTCTGTTTGCTCTGTTGCTCTGCTCTCTTCTCCTTGCCTTATCTCCTGCTGTTCTCCCTGATTCCTTCCTAATCTGCTACATGCTATATCGGGGTGGGCAAAATACAATCCGCAGGCTGAATCTGACCTGCCAGGCCATTCTATCCAGCTGGTGGGGCCCCTAAAAAATTTAGAAAATTAATATTTATCTGCCCCTGGCTGCCTGTCAAAGACGACAGGAGCCAGCATCAGTAGGACCCAGGGGATGCCACCGCAGGACCCTGCAACAACAGCAAGGCCTGCCTTCCCCCATCTCCCCCCCCAGCCTGTCTGGGCTGCACCAGCAGGGAGAGAGGAGAGCTGGCCCAGATCCACAGAGCCCCTGCCGGACAGGACCATGCACTCCTGCTGCCCCACTGCTCCTGCTGGGTCCTGCTGGCACTGCTCCTGGGACACTGGCGCAGGCCCCGGAGGGCTCCTGCCTGGCTGTCGCTGTGCTCCCACTCAGTCCCAGTCCCCCCTCCACCACAGCCCCACAGTACAGGTGGGAACCAGCACACACAGCCCCAACCCCACACACCCTGTGCTTGCCCATCTGGGCTGAGCAGCGGCAGCATGGGACAAACTGCTGCTCAGCATGGGGGGGGAAAGCAGCCCCTCTTCCTCCCACAGCCAGCACTTCCTGGTCTGGCCACTTGGAGCCTGTGCAGAGCTGTCCTGTATCTCATATGGAGATTCTGCTCAAGTCTGGCAGCAGTATGTGATCCTGGGGCATTTGGGAGCTGAGGTTGGATCCCTGAGCTGGTGCTCTGCTGCCTCTGGCATCACTGCTGCCTTTGGGCTGCCCCATGGGGCAGCGGTGGCAGCGCAGAGCAGACACAGGGCAACCCCGTATGGGCTCTGAGTGGCTGCACCAGGAAGCACTGGCAGTGGGAGGTGGAGGGGCTGCTTTTACCCCACACTGAGCAGCAGTTTGTCCTGCACTGCCACTGCTGAGCCTGGGCCCCACGCTGGCTCCGGGCTGGCCCATCAAGGCTGAGCAGCAGCAGCTGGGCAGAAACTGCTTCTCGGCGCAGGGGAAAGTGGCTCCTTCCCACTTGCTGCCTCTGGGCAGTTTTTGCTGCGGCCACCCAGAGCCCGCACTGTATTAGGGTGTGGTGCAGCTCCTTCACCGCCGCTTCTGGGCTGCCCATTGTGACAGCAGTGGGAGCAGCCACAGGGCAGCTCACAGGTGGCAGTGAAGGAGCTGAATTGCAGCCCAGCATGGCGTGGGCTCCAGGCAGCTGCAGCAAAAAAATGCCCAGCGGCAGTGATGGGGAGGGGCCACTTTCCTCTGCACTGAGCAGCAGTTTCTGCCCAGCTGCTGCTGCCACCACTCAGTCCCAACAGGCAAGCCTGGAGCCCGCACAGGGCACGCAGGGTTGCGGCTGCACATGCTGGTCCCCACCGCTATGGCTGCATGCGACCAGGCGGTGCAAAGCAGGCACGGGGTGCGCTGGGGCTGTGTGTGTTCATGGTGCCAAGGAGGTGCTGCAAGTTGCTTGGGCTCTGGCTGTTGCGGGGCAGATGTTGACCAACTCAAAGAGGTGCATGTGGGGGGGCAGGGGCTCCCATGCACACCCCACATACCATCAAACCCTTCCTGCAAACCCCACAGCCACACCCTCTCCCACACACAATCACACACCCCACAAATACTGTACCCGCACACATCCATACACCCACCCACCCATACCCCCTGACATCCCTGCACACCCCACACACTATACAAGAGTAAGAATGCATTTTGAGCTATTATGCAATCACTTCTACATATACAGCACAAACACATACAAATCAGGACAAAAATATATTTTTTAATTAAATTAAAATATATTATTATGGGCGTTTGATTTTTAGTATGTAATTTGTTTTTTTTCCCCCCATTCTAAGATGACAAACCCTTTTCCCCAAAGGAGTACTTCCTGGGGCAAAGAGAGGGACTTCTGGTGGCAAAGGTCAGAGGTCGGGGCGAGATTTCCGGTCGACAAGGGGGTGGGGCCCCTGTCAAGGGGCGGGGCTACCCATGCAGCCCTCAATAGCTTGCCAAAACTCGGTAAGTGGCCCTCTGCCCAAAATAACTGCCTGCCCCTGTGCTACATAGAGAGGCTGCCTCTGCCACAGGTTGACTAACCCTGCCCTAGTACATCTCCCTGGGAGGTATCCCTGATCTTGTCTTGTATGAAAACTCCAAAAACCTTTTTCTTTTTTGAAGGCACATGCCTCTGGAGGGAAACTGAGGGGAGATGGCATCCCAGACAAGTCAGGAAACCTTCAGGTTCAAAACATGAGGCTCTTCCTTGCTTTTCGGTATTACCCCATAATACCCTAAATAGTTATGATAGCAAGAGGACAGCTTTCTGCCAGATTTCCAGTAGGTTAGCAGCATGGCAAATGAGCATCAAGGGAGGGACAAGATGACAGACAGAAATGCAACCCATAATAGAGAGAGATACATGTCACAAACAGTAGGGTACAACCCAATTCCAATCAAACACCTTGGGTGGAGAGTAGTGTACCTCCAAACCCCCACACTGGGACCCTGCTCAGGCTTGAGGAAAACAACAGTGATACAGCTGCCTTTCAGAGCCATTTTTAATCAAGCAAGGACCTGGCAGGAGCACTGGCTGAAGGTAAATCAGGAACTGCCTGGTGAGGGAGGGAGGTGGCCATGGCCCAGACAGTTATTTGCATTTTAATAGCTTTTCTAAGAAGTGAGGGCTCAGTGATTGCAGCAAGGTGAAGGTGATGACCTAGCAATGACAGACCTGGGTTAGATACTGCAGAGCTAGGAAACCACATGTAGTATGCACCCAGTCTCTTCCTGGACCACTGAAGCACAGAAGAGCTTCCTGAATCAGCTGTATTTATCAAATTCCTCAAGGCACAGGATAGCACCTTAGGGCAGCCCCTGTGTGGCCCACTCTATACAGGCATTGTTTGGGCACATTTGTGAGAGCAACAGCCATGATCACATAACCCTATACCACAAGACCAGCTTTATGCTATACTGCTCATTCAGTTACCAAAGGGCAAAAGCACAAATCACTGCAATTACAAGTATTTCAAAGAAGTGTCCATCACGATTTCCCTAC